>NW_024609868.1:35328030-35853026 GCF_016920785.2 Ixodes scapularis
ATCAGCCAATCGCCTTGCGATGTTTCGCTCATCCGTGTGTTAGTAACTGCTTGTGTCCGGCTAAGCAGGCAGAGAAGGCGTTGGGTCTACTTTCCTAGGATCCAGGGGGCTTTACTTCTCCCAAATCGTTCCCCCTGTCCACCTTGTTCCCACCGTATGCCAACTGACCCACCTACACGTCTAACGACTTCGAGCCACAGTACGGTGCGCATTAGCGATGAGATGTTTCGGTGGCGCACTCTGGTGGTTCCTACCCGTGACGTCACAACTCCAGTTGCCAACAACGTGCTCGATGGTGTATGTAAAAAGAACGGCTTGGCGTGATCGCGTTTTTAAACCAATACCATCAATGTTGACAGTCTCACTTTACTTTTAGCTCCGTCGATCAAAGCTGAAGGGAGGTGTCACAATAAAAAAATAATTTACAAAAAAAAATTTAGTGACCGTTTTGTCAGTGCGGAGGGCCAACCACAGCCGCGCTTTTGTTCGCGCACGTCGCCAATACGTGATGCAAAAACAGCTGATCACTAAAAAAAACGGCGTTTTCCTCTTTTTATTTTATAGTTCACGGTTTATTTTTTTTTTTTTTTTTTTTTTTTTTTTTTCCCCGCGGCGAGGTAAGCGGGTTTGCAGGCTCAGAGCGTTCGACATAATTGCTGCGAACAAGCGATCGCCGGTTTTTCCTGTTTCTCCTATCTGATGATCTGCCACCATAATTGCCAGTGCGGCGGAATGTGCTCATCTAGAACAACAGCTTAGGCGGTAACCGTCTTGTCCCCGCATACAGTGTCCCGTAGTTTACGAGGAAAATTAGGGGTCAGGCACTAAGCTGGAGCCGCAAGTTCGCAGAGCGCGCCGATCGGAGTCATCGTCGCGAGAGTCCAATCAGGGGCGCGCGTCGTGAAGTTCGGCCCCGACTTTGTATTTGACGAGTCCTTCGGCCCCTGGAACCTGAAAGAGGGTCTCGCTACGATACTATCTACGTTTCACCGTAAAAGTCAGAGCACAGTCAAAAGTTAGAACGCGCACAGACGCACACATGAAAAGTTAAAAGTCACGGCGCATGTTTGGTTCATCCTGTTATTGATAACATACGGACGGAGAGCGCAGTGACATTCCGCTTTCGGCGGCGTTTGATTGGCCCCATCACTCCCAGCGTCGGCTGCGCTTTGATTTACGGTGAAACGATAGCACAGTTGGCACAGTAGTCTCGCCACACGCACGTCGCTTTGTCGCGTACCCACGCGCTACCGTTACCTTCTGCCAACTCGCGACCTCCTTGCCTAAGCAACGAGACGCGTATTCGATATTTTTTTTCTTCTTCTTTTTTTTTTTTTACGTTGGCACTTTAACGATCTCTTAGCACCGCCTCTTTCAGAGACGCCGGTACTGCTATCGCCGCCGCAATTTTTTTTTTCTTTCGCGTCCAGTCGTCTGTTTTCCGCTCTAGCGGGTAGCCGACTTCGTTCGCTCGGCGCGTTTAGTCACGGACGTTGTAGTACGGATACCATCTGCTCCAACTTGAACGGGTGAGTCTTCCGATACTCGCAACTTATTCGTTAGGTGCCCGTTTTTTGTTTAAACAAGTAAGTGTGTGTGTGTGTGTGCGCGTGCGCGTGTGCGTGTGCGTGTGCGTGTGCGTGCGTGCGTGCGTGCGTGCGTGCGTGCGTGTGCGTGCGTGTGCGTGTGCGTGCGTGCGCGCGCGTGTGTGTGCGTGTGCGTGTGCGTGTGTGTGTGTGTGTGTACGCGTGTGTGTGTTATTGACTTTTGCAGTAGGTGGCGTACGCGACACTAGTTTTGATACGTTACCGCCCCAGATCCAGGGGTATCTTTTAACCGCGTGTCGGGGGTGCATGACATTCGACGCGTTTACCAGTGAACGGTCAAATGGCGTGCAAAGAGGAGGAAACGCAGAAGCACTACAGTAGGCTCGTTCGATTTTCATGCACCTCCTCCACCGGTGCAGAAAAGTGTAGGGCACTGTACTTCCGGTATGTGTATTGAGATACGACTGGAAGTACGCCGCCCTACACTTTTCTGCACCGGTGCAGGAAGTGCAGGTTTATCGAACGAGCCTAGTAAGCTAAACGAAGACATTTTCAACGTTTCTTTTTCTTCTTTTTTTTTCCCCCGCCTGGTTTGTCATATTTTATTCCGTGTTTACGAAGCGCCCAGACTCGCAACAAGTTTAATCTCCAAATGCGCACTTGCTCGTCCTCGTTTCTCAAGAAGCGCAGAGCGTCCTTGCTAAGATGTAGGGGTGTGCGGAGGGTGGCTCGAGTCGAATAAGGCTGCGTCGTCGGTAGCCTCCACAGATGCGAGAGAAAGCCACGACATGTCGATTGTGTTCACATTGTTGAAGCTGGAGATGCCACTACGCTATTCGATTTTCGCACATCCCTACAGTAAAATGTGAAACCAACCCCCGCTTCCGCACATGTGCGTAATTGTCACGCTTGACAAAGTTGTATCGAAAGTATGGCACTCGTCACGGCGAAACGTGGGGTATCAACACTAAAATAGTATTTGCAATCTTTAATTTATGAATTGGAAGGTAAGCGTGTGAATATCCTTTGGGAAAATGGACCGAACGTTATATATGTAATTATTTCATTTAAAGGATACTGCGACTCACGCATGTGGGCCGGGAACATAAAAGGAACATTAATTTATTTAGCACCCATTATACCTAATTTTTCAACGTTTCTCTCAAATGTATTAGACGGTTTTTTTTTTCGTACCAACCGTTTACCGACATGTATGTATAGTATCAAGACTACATACACGTGAGTGGTGGTGTTTTTGCTTTAGCGTTTTTTTTTTTTCTCTTTAATGTATGATGCTGCCGTTCCACCAAAGCATATGTCGGGCGTCAGGACCTCGTCAAACTGCGAAGCACCTTTTAGTCCTGCCATCCTCCTTTTTTGAAGGACAAAAAAAGCTAATAATATTTTTATTCGTTTTATCATTATTAGTAGTAGTAGCAATAGTAGTGGTAATATTTGTATTACAGGTAGTAGTGTTTTTATTATTTGGACTTAAAAAAAATGATGCAAGGTCTTAATTAAACATCGTAACTGTGGGTGTGTTGTGTGTTAATCATTTATCGCAGCGCAGTGCGGATAATGCATGATGAGATTCAAACGTTTGTGTGGGGCCACTGTGATGACATTGTAAGGCGCTGTCCCACAAGCCTTAGCTGGTGTTGACAGACCCGTGCCCCGACCTGAAGAACTCTCTAGAAATAAATATATTGTGATTATTTATTTATTTGTTTTAAGACTCAAGCCTTATATGCCCATACGTGTAGGCAAGAAAGAAAGAAAGAAAAATCGGTATAATTCTGAAAAAAGTCGAGAGTGGTAACGCTGCGCTCAAGGTAAAAGCGGACGCGCCTCAGAAATAAATCACAAAGAAAAGCACAGCAACGCAGATGCTTCGTCACGGGAGCCGTGAAGACTGCGGGGGCGCCGCGCCTGCGCAGGGAGGGAGCGTGATGTCACCGCCGGAGCGCCGTGTGCACTGAATACACATGCACAGAATACAATACCTGCAGAAACAACTTTAATACGTGTAAAAACATTGCTCGAAATCATTTCACCCGCGGGACTACAATGCTTTCGCGTTCCTGCACGTATGTAGTCTGAAGTGTCTTCGGCGTGTTTATTGTCTTGTATACCTCGCTTGCAGCTTAGGCAGAAACAGACCGGCGTCTTAACATGACCGCGGCGAGCCCTCAGATCGGTGTGCTGGCCCTGACAGCAACCCTGGTTGTGGGCACCGTCGGGGCGACGCTGTGGTGGCTGAAGAACAGGTCCGCCAAGTACCTCAAGGTGGCCAAGGTCAAGAGGATCTTCATCTATCCAATCAAGTCCATCATGGGCCTGGAAATTACGACAGCACACTGCACTGTCGAGGGTCCCGTCTACGATCTTCTCAAGGACAGGTAAGTACGCCGGATGTCTTCCGATGCTTGGATGTCTGTTGTTTCTGTTTTTACTAAGTGTGCTAGGATCCGACGCTTGACGCCAGGGCCAGCCTGCTGGAATCAGCGTCTGAGCTGAGACTGTGTGAAAGAAAGCAGGGTCAAAGTTAACGCACGACCTGAGTGGCACGTGGAGTCGAACCTCAAGCGCTCAGGCGCCCCAGGTTTCGCGGGCTTTCTTTCACGCATTCGAAGCTAAAGACGCTGATTCTAGCTAAAATTCTAGCAAGTCGGCCCTGGTTGCAAATCAGGATGTTTGTATACACCTGGAGCTACGCTCGATGAACTGAAACTGGCGTGTGGAGGGACAAGAAACGAGACAACCATACCGAAGTTGTCGGCCTCTTATTTTGTTGCCGTTGTCCGTCTGATTCGACCTTAAGCGGCGGAAGTGACGCGAAGGCAGACACTCCACGGATGCACTTGTCTTGACGCAGTTTCTTCCGGTTCTGGCGAGTCAGTTGCTGCATGCTGTCTGATATTGAGAGAGAACCTTCGATATCGATGTGCGATTTTGACACGTACGATGTTGTTGGATATTAAATAAACCATCGACTAACCGAAAGCACATAGTCACCCGATGCACGCTAAGAAAACTCACGACAGCGCTCGAGGCCTGTGGGACCTAAAGGTGAGACAGAGCGCGCTGTGTTATATGGATAAACCTAGACATGTGATATCACAAAAAAAGATCAATGGTTTAGTGTTCCTCCAGAGTTTATGTTCGGTCGCAAATTAATATCTTTAGTGCACGGTACTTTCGGTCTTCATTTGTTCGGATGATGATTCTGCGTTGGTTTTATCCCCGCGTAATGCCTTGAAGCATGGGGGGGTGTGCTGAATAAATGTAGGAATAATTAAATAGATTTGCTGTGTCTTGTCTTTTGTATTCCGCAGGACCATGATGCTCGTGAAGGGGGACTATTTTGTGTCTCAGCGAGAAGAGCCTTCGCTCGCCCTGGTTCAGATGACGTACAAGGATGGCAAGCTGACTTTGACAGCGGATGCGATGGAGCCCTTGGTTGTCGACGCCGTTGATCCGGACGCGTCTTCAAAACCATCGTTTATGGTGAAGTAAGCAAAGTTATTTCTTGCCTTAAAGAAGATTTTTTTTACTATTTTATGCCACATTCCTTTGATAAGTAACATAGCGTTAAATTCGGAATCACGCGGTTATGTAGTTTATTTATCTAGTATCTATTTCTGAAAAAAAGAAGTATGGGGAACTGATGCAAAAGTTCTGGTCTTATAACAAGGTTCTAGCCTCTGGTTACACTGCTCTGCAGAAACGGAGGCAAAACCAAAAAGCAACACTCGTGAGAATTGTGAGAAACCGTAGTGGACTAGGCTAGCAAGTTGAGATAACTGTAATGAGTAATCCACGCAATATATTACGTCTCCCGTGGGTGTTCATGCCCAAAGTCGCAAAAAACTGCTTAGATATCCAGTGATTTTTTTGTTGTTTCTCCCTAATAGTTTTTTTTTTTTTTTTTTTTTTTTTGGAAAGGGGTAAAATGCTGTGGGGAATGTCGACCGTTGTAGTAAACGTAATCTAGTAAACTCACATAATTGGACATTTGTGAAAACTCTCAGTTCACCGTATTTTCTTCACTCGGTTCAGGTTTCCCCACGATGCGTTGACGAAAAATGCAAATTGCATTACACCTTCCTAAGTTTTTTTTTTTTTTTTTTCTACCAGCAATACTCACGCTCCTTCTATGCTCATGTTGTTCATCCGAAACTTTCATTGTGCCCCAATGACGTACGTGCTAAAATATGTATTACGTACGCATTTATAAAAAAAAAAAGATAAAAACATGTTTCTATTTCCAAGATGGCCTTACATGATCTTTTTTTATTTATTCGTTTTGGGAATTTCATTTATCCGCAGAGGGGGCAGAGATAAAGGCATGATGCCTGACAGCGCCTCTGCCCCCTGCAGTTCATACAGCGGAAGTAACATTACAAACAAGTCACGGGGAGAATAAATAACAAGACAGCCATTGTCATAAAAACAAATAGAAAGTCGTTATAGAAATATCTGAAAAACATATGAAATACAATGACGCAACTCAAGCAACTACCCGGACGGCACATATCTTGACTTCCAATTGTGTACTTTCTCCAGTTGTGTACTTTCGTAATCTGCCATCGCAGTTTACGAAAGTAAACTGCGTGGCAAAGAGACCAAGTCGTTTTTTTCACGAATCTTCCATCAGGGTCAGGGGCAACGAGTACAAGGCTGTCCAAGTTTCGCCAGAGGGGACGAAGTGGTTTCGACAGTTCCTGAAGCAAGACGACATTCGCCTGGTCCGCATTTTGCAGGACGACGAAAACATTGCACGTGGAGCGCGCGGCGCAATGCCAGTAAGCGACTACGTTTCTTTCGCATTTTTTTGCCCCTTCTTTCGAATGTACGTGTTCGCTACGTCTATCGTGTGATGCAGAATACAGGGTAGCATAAACTTACGGATACCGGGCAAAATGAGCCGGAAAAAGCGGTGCACGCATGTAAAAGGCTAACAATTTTCACCAAAAGTGCAGATTGGTAGCTGGTACTGAACTTGCAAAATTTCAACATCTATCTACCTAAACGAACTACTAAAATGTACATGAAAAGTTTTAACTGGTTTTGTGCGGATTTCTGCGCTTTTTGCACAATAACCGAAATGTCTTCTTTCTTTTCCTTTTTTTTATCTTTCGGGGGATTTTTCGCATGGCATATTGGAAGTTAAAACTATAAACATTGGGGCAGATTGCCCCAATCTTTATAGTTTAGTCATTGTTCGGTCATTTAGGGGAATCAAGTATGTCACAACCAAGGACCGCGACCAGGCAAACTGACGAAACTTGCCACGATACAGTGTATACATCCTAAAAGTTCATTCCGAATCCATTGATCACTATCTACCGTTGGAGCCATTCAAGCAGCGCCAAAGTGTATTGTCATGGCGCTCGTCGTCTTTGTCTGTTTGCTATCGACGGTTAAAACAAACACGCTCACAAAAGAGAAACAAAAAAGGATTATGGGGCAATTAAGCTAGGCAAGGTGGCGCAAGCTACCGCCTGTTATAAAGAGTACAAGCCGTTAGAATCCATCCATTCGGCATTCACCGTGTGTGATTGGGTTCGCCGGGAATAGCAACCGCATAAAGACGACGGGCGCCGTGTGAAGATGCATGCACTTTTGGGCGATGCGCTGCTTCGATTGGCTCAATCGGATCGTAGTTTGGGCTGCGGTCGGACTAAGAGTGAAACAGAATATATAGCTCTTGTCACGTCCGGCTGAAAAAATGGCCGCCGAGTCACTGGGTGGTGGACGCATGCCCGTGGCGGTGTCGCCGAAGAGCGCTAAACTGCGCATGTTCAGAGCGCATATCCCACAGCCCAGTAGACAGGGCGGCGGCTGGGAGAAGGCGATTATAGGAATGTTCTGCATGTTCCTTTCTAGGTGGCCTTTCAAGACTCGGCGAGTTTCCACGTGTGCTCGGTCGAGTCCCTGAAGGACCTCAACTCCAGGAAACCGGAAGGCGACGGTGTGGAAATCACGGAGCGCAACTTTCGACCCAATTTTCTCGTCGAAGGCTGCGACGCTTTTGCCGAGGTTCGTTATGTTAGAATTTTACGGTACTCAATTTTTTTCCCCTTCAGCTTCTGTAGTCATCTGTCGGTATTTTTAACTTTATTTTTTTTATTTTTTTTATTTTCAGTCATTTATTTGTTGAGAATACCCACACCACTGGGAGGAGGGGGGAAGGGGGGGGGGGGGATGGGGAACTAGCAAAAGGGCCCAAAAAATTAACAATATATACGACTCAAAATAAGATTACTCCAGCTTTAAGATAACAGGTGCTTAAAACGAAGATATATGCCAGGAGCCCGTTCACGAGTGAATAGCGAAAAATCTATGGGCGAAATATATTAGGGCGGCACCACATGGTAAGTTTTTTTCTCATTTCCATCGAGTGACATTAAGTGATCGGCCAATCTGAACGCGCCACTTTTAATTCAGTGCGGTGCACGTGCGACGCTTGTAGTGAGGATCGCAAGCTGATTGGGCGATCACTTTTGATGGAAATGACCTTAAATTTTGCCTTGGGGCTGGAGTATTAATCTCGTGCTCTTTTATTTTTCTTTTAGCAATCGTTCTTCTTTTTTTTAGACGCGGATGCCGGAGATTTGGGTGCGCAGAACATTTTATATAAGAGTTACCTTAACTTTACAAAAATAATCCCTGAGAAGGGCTTTTTCATTCAATTGGCGTTCACACCCTGGAAAACTGGAATCGCTGTGAAATTTTAAGAAGGTAGTTAGGTGAAAGGGTGATTTGAATTGTTTTAAGATGAACCAGCTAGGGTACACGCTCAGAAAGCAGGGTATTATACTCTTGTCCGAGATATCCTGTCGACGCAATCAATCTGTGGCACTGTTGACATGTTATGTCAGCTTATTTGTGAGTTGTTTTCTTACGACTGTTTTTGGTTTAATTTTTTGCAGGACCACTGGACCCGCATCAAGCTTGGAGATGCTGAAATATCATTCCTCGAACGTTGCACTAGGCAAGTATACGATAATAGAACTTGCCGCTTTGTATTATTCGCATCAAGAAAGAAGTCTAGTTTTACGAGCTGTTGTTACTCGACTGGCAGCACGTGATCCCAAAGCTTAGAGCAATTTTAGCTTAGGCGCTAACATGACAATTGTGTTGACACAGATGCATCCTGACAACAGTCAACCCGGACACCGGCATCCAGCTCCGAGAGCCGCTGAAAACACTCAGAACGTAAGGAGAAAACATTTTTGCTTATCATAACATTATTGATAATAACAAAGGTTATGTCTCAGGCAGAGAGAAAGAAACTTTGTTATAATCATTTTGGTAGCTTTATACTCTCGTAGCATAAGACCTCGAGGACTACCTACCGCCGCTAGCACGCACTCTTTTGAGCCTTCCGTCGTGCTTTGCTTGAGCGTGCGCCGAAGTGTTGTCGCATGGCAGAAAGCTCGCGCTGTAGAGCGCCTAATGCAGATCTTGTGTTGCAACAAAAAAATGGACCATTCCAGAAATGGGCTTCTGTCCATGCCATTTTCAGCGTTGGTGCTTGTGGAGCGTGCTTCGTTCACTTTCTGGAGCAGCGAACATGTGCATGCTGGAGCTGGACTGTAAATTTCGCACGCTGGATTGTGATTTTGTAAACTCTGGTCTTTTTCGTTAATCAAAAAGTGCTTTGTATGCTCGCAACTTGCCATATCATACTACGCCTAACGTTGGCTATGCTGGTCGAAGCGTGGCTGAGGGGCTTTAAGATACGCTTAAGGGGAGCGCTCATGGAAGGAAAGAGCTTCAGAGTCGAGCTCGTGCCCTCAGCACTTCAGAGGATGCAAGTATTTCATAACAATGACCAACGTTTTCTTCTTTTTTTTTTCTTTTTTTTTTAGTTACCGGTTAGACAGGTCCGACATTGGGAAGAAAAAGTACAAGCTGCACCCGCTGTTCGGCGTGCGCCAGTTCTTGCTGAAGGATGGCCACGTCAGTGTGGGTGATGACGTCTACGCAGTTTCCTCCGCCAAGCCCCTTTTGTGAGACTGCCTGCGCCATCTTTCGACCTTTACCCGGGCTGTGTTCACACCGAAGTTTCATTCCCTGAGCACACATGATTCACTTTTAATCACGTGAGAAATTCGCTGCCTTCTCGCACAAACTTTTGTTCCCGAGGGTAGAGTTAAACTAGGAGTGCAGTTAGACTACACATCGCAGCAGTAAGTCGAACTTTGCCTGAGGGTTATTCTTCCTATCTCTGGATACTGTATATTTTTTGATGCAAAACTTTTTACTTTGCGCTGCTCCTATCAAAAAGTGAAAGCGCTTTGTTTAATGATATTTCCGTCGGGAGTAGTCGCTCGTTATCTTCGTGGGACGTCAAATTTACGTCTAAATGGTTTCAACCATCGCTTCCAACGTTTTTATCCCATGAACATTAGTGCTCAAAACTTTATCCTCAGGTGAAGTTTCAGCTTTCAGCTAACTGTCAAGTGAAGTTTCAGCTTTTTGTGTTATGCCATTAATCTATGCCAGGTGAAGAACAAAGCCATATCTTTTTTCTCACACCTCGTACTATTAAAGTGATTGTTATCCGATCTCTGAATATACTGGGGTACAAGTTATGCTGTAATTTAGTTCACATGGTTGGCACTGAGTTCTTTAGTACGTTAGTACGCTGTCAATATGTAGTGGTTTGATTAATGAATGTTATAGTAGAGCTAACACGTGAACGGTGCCAGTTTAGAATTGTTAAAATGAAGAACGAAAAAACAAATTATGCTGTCTTTTTTTTTTTTTTCGTCAGTTTAGAAATGTTCACTTTGGCATTTGTTGGAGGGGTAACTCAATTGTCTTTCACGCATGGCCTTTTCTCTTTGACCATTTTTCGCATGTATACATTATCCGCAGCTCTCCTAAAATATTGTTCTTTTTTAGAAGAACCAATAAAGTATTGTATTTGTGAATCTGCATTTGTGTGTTTCAGTGATCTGCAACCTTTTTCATGGACCGACAGCGATTCGGTGCTGGTTAGAGTGGGTCAACTATCGGTCGTATTTCCAGTACGTCTGACTGGCCTCTGCCGCAAAAATCACGAAGACGGTCAATGCTTAGTCGAAGTTGGTTGGAGGAACCTATGACAGAATCTCGGAGCGCAGCTGACGTTCAGATAATCGACTAAGCTACGAATTCCTCAGCATCGCAACCATAGTTGATCGCTGTGACTTGAAAATTGTAGGTTGCATTGGTACTGGTAAGGTGCACTTCCACGGCTTGAACTCTGCAACTGGACAGGGCGCGTGAATCGCTCGCAGAAGGTATAATAGAGGTCAATACTAGGTAAAAAAAAAGTCATTCGAACAATGAAAAAAAAATATTTTAGAAACCATAACGCTTGTTGTCTACGATATGCGAAGCATCGCGTATGAAGATTTGCGACGTCACCAGGAGACAGGGCGTGGCGTTTACAGAGGAGAAAAAGCTTTGCCTGTTGTGCAAAGTTCGATCTTCGCCTTATTCAGTTCGAGCCAATCTTCCTTGTGCCCTCCTTTCCCGCCGCCCGCAGCTTGAGCTATTCTTCAGATCAGGTGCCACTTGGGTGGACGGCGTATGAACTTCCTGTGTTGAAGTGTCGAGGCTTTTCCTAATGCTCTAAAGTATTTCTTCGAACTTTTATTACGAGACTAGATAGATCGCGATAGAGGTAGCTAAAGAATGCTTCGCATTAAAAAACAAACTGCTTAGTAGTTATCGGCGAACTACTAGCAATTGATTGAGTATGGTGGTTTGACTCCATACACCGCAACAGACCCTTTCCAAAAGTCCGCGCCAACGCCTGTCCGCCATTGCTTGCTCATACTCGGAGCACGGAAACTCTAGGAGTGCGTCAGCGTTCTGCGTGAACTCGGATCAGCCCGCATCGGAAACGAGCGCTGCGTCAGCAATCGGCGAGTACTCGGACCCAATCACGCGCTTCGTTTCGAAAAAATGGCGACCGCCAATGTTGCTTGGCGGACCTTTGAAAAGGGTCCATTCTTGGCCTCATCGCCGCTAATTCGGTAACGTTGCGGTCTTGAGGCTCCTGAAGCAAAATAACTTGCAATGTAAAGTCTCGTTTCTTTTTTTTTTTTTTTTTGCTTTTTTAACGCAAAGCAGATTTCTTCTCATTTTTTTAAACGTACGGAACGGCTAAGGTATGTTTCATATATTAGGGAGTTTCAGTTGATCGTTTTTCTCCTCCGCTACGGTATTCGTAAATGAAACGCCGCAGCTGCGCATGCGCGCCGCCAGCCTTGTCTGCATAGTTCAAGGTCTTGTGGTAAATTGCGGAGCGCTATGCGCGTGCTTAGCGGGCTGCGGAAACGGTCTACTGAAACTCCCTATTAGGGAGTTTTCAGTCTGTTTTCCCACCTCCGTAACGCTCTTCGGACCGAGGACGCCACTACTGCGCACGAGAAGCACTAGCCTTGCCTGCAAAGTCCCGGATCTCGTATAGCCGGTTGCGGGGGAGCGTTGCGGGACAGCGGAAACGATCTACGAGAACTCCCTATATTTACCGCGGAAAGAACTGAGTACATTTGACGTGTTTTTCGGGAGTGCTTTTTCTTTGAATGCCCAGAGTTTTCATTGATACGGTGAACGCCGTGCCTGGGAAATCTGCGATTTCTTTTGCGCTAACTTTCCTCGTGCGGCAATCGTTTCCCGAAAATTTTTCTTTGGGAAAAAATTGCAATAATTTGTCGATTTCCGTCTCTTTTTTTTTTTTTAGTATATGCTTTGAACTGCAAAGAGTTCATTTAGGTGTTAAAATAACTCTACTTTCAGCGTCTCGGTATAAAACAGCGCGACAAAACAAGGACGAAGTAAAGACGAGACGGACTGCAAGTTAATTTCCACCGCTCTTAGTATATATACACCTCGGCAACAGCCAAATATACACCGCTCCCAATATATGTATACACATGGGCAACAGCCAGCGCTTTCAACCTTTTAAATCATCATGAACCAACTAGCTCAAACCAAAGTCCTAAGGTAAACGCTTATTTGGCGGTTGCCTATGTGTTTATACAGGCATATTGGGAGTAGTGGAAATAAACTTTCAGTTGATGTCAGTGCCGTCGTCTGTCTCGTGATTACATTGTCCTTGTCTTGTTGCGCTGTTTTAAACCAAGACGCTCATCAACCAGCCAGCCTTAAATACCTTTTATCAATATATTTTCAGAGCTGTTTCCATTCAAAACCCTTTACAGGCTTCTTTGCGCCTGGAATTCCCTGATCTTTATGAGCAAGGACAAGAGATAAATTCGGAAGGGTAAAACTCTCCACGCTACGAGAGTAATGTTTCAATTAGAAAGGGACGGAAGAAAACCAAATGCTGCTTCGAAGGGCGTGCATATCAGTGCCAAACACGAGCGTTCAGTAACGACATTGGTGGGGGGGGGGGGGGGGGGGGGGGGGGTGCACAACTAAAGCATTGGGCGGGCCAAAATTAAGCTTATTGAAAACTGCGCGAATCGCATTTGTGCACACTTTGGCTGCTGTCAGGCTTCCAATATTAGGGCCGGCTTGCTAGAAACAGCGTCTCAGCTGAGACTGGGGGGAATGAGGTGTTATCGCACTCGTTGCCGCCTTTAGCACATTTCGCATTGTCATGTCCGTCATGGCAGATCGAAGGCGGTTCTTGCTGAATCATCAGTGAGAAGGTCTGGTCATACAGATATGTGCTCCCGAAAAGTGACGTCAGTTTCAAGGCGTGGTCTATGCCAGGTTTCCGTACATGTTCTTGACCAGATTTTTATACTCGAGCAACTGAGAATCGCGATGCGTAGTCTTTAGCGCTGGTGAACATTGGAGGTCGATGAGCTGCAGTGGCATCGTCAAAAAAAATTAAAAAAAGGTGTTTTTTCACACCCTTTTTGTTTCATATAATGCACCCCAAAGCTTCAGTTCGACGCACAGCGCACTGTAATCGAACAGACGGCCCCAAATTTTACGAGGGGCTTGAAAACGGTGCGATGTAACTTATTAGATAGCTGAAGTACGTATCAAAGACCACAAAAAAAAAAAAAAAAAAAAAAAAACACTGAGATTTTGCAGTCAAGAAAACCCCGATCATTATTATTTTTGTTTTAGTCAGTAACACGTACATTAGCTGTTTTAATAAGTTGAACCACGCGGCTATCAAACCTCTCGTGAAAGTTAGTACCGTCAGATCGACATCAGTGTGCTGAATGTCGAACTGAAGTTTTGGGGTATCTTAAATACGGGAAAAAGGGTGTACGAATACACCCTTTTCTGGGAGTGTGGGAGTCCTCCGAGGACGCAGAAAAGGATCGCGTATTAGCCCCGAGAAGTTCGCGTGGCGCCCCCTTACGGCGAACCGGGGTGACGTCACGGCGAGGAGAGAATGTTTCCCCGACTCGCCCCGCTCGCCCCGTGGAGGCTGTGACGACGCTAGCTGACGGCGTGCTCGTTTCTATTTAATATTTTTTTGGCGTGTTTTTCGTAGGAAGTGTAAATTTTTATATGTGCCTTTATTGAGGTATGGCCTGTAGCTACAGGCGAAACTTCAACCAACATTTTAAGCATGGTTGACAGGGCAGGCAACGCATGAATCACAGCTGGTATATGAAAATGAAGAAATATGGCCACAATTGCAGGAGCATCACTATAGATTTACATCTCGCAGAATAAAGGCTGCTGATGGTCTGAATGAATTGGCAGGTTATGTATACTATTTTTTTTTTTGTATCTCTATTTTTTAAAAAGATCACCGAAGCAGAAAAGTTGCAAGCTGCTCGAGCAACACGTTAAATACAGTCTGGGCCATGAGGAGAGAATCACAAGTAAGATAGCCCAAATACAGGGGCAAATTAAACAAACAAGGAACATTTATTATATGCATTGCTCACATTTGACCTTTGCTGGATTCGGATAGTGTTTCAATGGACTACACGGGTGGTATCTGTGGACTTGTTTATATAAACCCTCAAGTAACATATAACAAACGTAAGCGAAGGTGGCTCGTTATTAGTCCCTTAAGCCCTAAAATTGAGATTTTACTTAAATCGAATTGTCCTGAAGCTAAAATACCCGAAGCTTTTCTCACGCAGACTGTCGCGCTTCACAGGTTCCACATTTTCTGCTAGTAGTGCTGCATCTACCACTGGACAGACGTTTGAATGCTTACTTTTACTCCTGTTTTCCTCTGTTGTCAGAGAGTCCAGCTGTAGGGAGTTTGGAGGCTGAGGAAGCTTTTGGGGACCTGCAGCAGTGTCTCTTTTAATTGGGAATGACAATTCAGACTCCGAATACCTAAGGCTGGAATAAAGAATGTCAAGAAAAAGTATAAACATTCCAAATTACGGCACTATTGCTGTGCATCTTTTGGGGAGTTTAATACATATCATATAGGCAACTGGGGGCAATTCGGCCGTTTTTGCTGCATACAAACTAATTTCCAGAAATTGTACATCTTCAAAGAAATATGCCTGCATACGTGTATAAACTATATAATTAATTCACGAAGAAGCTACATTTATGTAAAAGAACCCTGTTTCACATGCGCTTCCAAGATCATCAGACGCAGTGCCTTTAAAACATCTGAGAACCAGCGCATGCAGAGTGGCAGCGCAGAGTCGGGGTCGCGAGCTAATTTGACGGCCACCCAAAGGCCCATGATATAAATGCCACTTTAAATGCCTAGAAAGCGGGATGTTATATCGCCCTAAATGATGAACATGCAAGGAACAGAATTCCAGCGTCTAAAACACTCGCGCCACCGCTTCACCGACCCCTTGCAAGATTGCCTTGTGTCGTGTGGACGGACGGGGATGTTCATCGGCGGAATTGCCTCCGCCGATAGAAGATAAAGTAAGTAGGCCGGCGAGCTGGTTGATGTTACACATTTTTGAAAACCGGAGACGATGGACAAAGAAGAGGACAACACACAAAACGCGAGAGCTTGTGCCGCCGATAGCTTTCGGGATTTGTAACGCAATTTTAAAGGTAAATGGACAAGCAGGCTTATAAAACGTACGGAAGCGCGTCAATATCGGCCTATCTCAACGTCTTGTACACCGGGTAAACGAAGTCCAGCTCCTCGAAGAGCTTTCGGCACGCAACGCCAAACCAGGAAACCGGTGCTGGGAAGCGAGCCTGGCGAGCCGATGCGAGATCGCGGAGCGGAGTCCTCCCCCTGACGCCACGGTACACCTCACCCAATCAGGGCGCGGCGACCGCAGCGACGCTTGTGTTCGCTCTCGGGGCTAATAGCCTTGAATCGTTGCTGGAACTCGGAGAAAAGGTTTTCAGCGCGTGGTGCGTTCGTCGCAGACACCGACTTCTGGTTTTCACCGTTGAGAAAAAGTTTCTGATACGTTTTAAACTGTGCTAAATTTACAGTTTGAAGCTGCGATGTGAACAGGCGCAACTTTTTTTGGAATGCGAACTTTGTGATCACCATGTCCGAAATTAGATTGTCTTTTCCTTGGTGAGCTGTGTTGAGCGCATTTAGGTTGCTTGAAATATTTGTGAGGAATGCCAAGTCCCATAACCACTGCTCGTCTTCCAGCTCTGGTATTTGTTTCCCTCCTTCGCCCAAGAAAGCGATGATGTCGTCCTTGAGAGCGACAAAACGACTCACAACATTCCCACGGCTCAGCCAGCGAACTTCGATGTGGTACAGAATGTTAATGTGTTTGTTCTCCATTTCTTTCGGGTACTCTTGGAACGTTTCGTGCTTCAATCCCCGAGCACGTATAAAGTTGACGACCGACGTCACAATTCTCATCACATGTTCGAACTTCATCACCTTGGCACAAACCGCTTTTTGGTTCAGTATGCAGTGATATTGCTTCAGTTCCACGCCACTTTACGTTTGTAGTAAAGCAACGGCTCCATTTCTTTTCCCAATCATAGATGAGGCTGTCACTGTGCAGACACCTGCACGTTTTTCTCACAATATATACCTTGAGCTTCTCGACGACTTTTCCTTGCGTATCTCCAGTAGTCCGTCCTTGCATTGAGCAAAGCACTGCCAGTTCCTGAGTTACCTTGAAGTTTTATTGACACCACGGATAAAAGCAAGCAGTTCAGCAGTATCCTTCATATCTATGATCCCATCCAAAGCAAGAGAGTATAGTACACAAAGTGACCGCAACTCTTCTCCAGCTGTTTTGAAAGGTCGTCTGCTATATCGTACACACGTCGTTGTACGGCTATTCTTGATAAGCTCAGATTTTGGAAGCCCGATTTCTTGTCCGGGCTCATTTCTTCAGAAGCAACCAGCCGTTACCGTCACCATCAGTAGATGGACCTCCTGAACGAGCTGTTTGTTGAGATATCCGAAACGAAGTCCTCGTAGCTACTTCAGACGCGTTTTTTTGCTTTTGTGAAGATTTGTTGCTCAGTAAATAACTTCCGCTTTAAGTTCTCGGATTTCGTTAGCCTCTCAGAATCCGAAAGGGCGCTGAAGTCGCGGGTGTGTTTGGTCCCGTAGTGGCGACGGACGTTGTACTCTTTAGGCACGGCGAGGGTGTGGCGACACTCAAGGCAGGTGAACTTCTGTGCATTCTCAATGAAGAAGTACCTGTACCAGGCTGTGTGTTCACTCGTGATTGAACTTCCGGCCCTCCTGGTCGATTTTCCTCTTGGAAGGGCACTCATGTTTCACGAGCATCAAGCTTCTTTCAACGAACGCAGGAACCCTTCTGGTATTTTTCCCTTTTGCATTAAATAGGCATTGTTCATGTGGATGGATGGATAGATGTTAATGTCTATACCCTTTCACTCTCAAGAAAAAAAGGGTGTAAAAGGGTGTATCTGTACACCCTTTGTCCCATATAATACACCCCAAAACTTCAATTAGACGTACAGCGCCCTACAGTCGAACAGACGGCCCGAAATTTTACGAGGGGCTTGATAGCCGTGTGGTACAACTGAATAAAATAGCTAATGTACGTTTTACTATCTACAAAAAAAAAAATAATCGGAGTTTTCTTGGCCTTATTGTAAAAACTCGGTGTTTTATTTATCTGGTCTTTGATACGTACTTTAGCTATTCAAAAAGTTATATCGCACCGTTATCAACCCCCTCGTAAAATTTGGGGCCATCTGTTCAACTATAGGGCTCAGTGCGTCTAAATAAAGTTTTGGGGTGTATTATATGGGACAAAGGGTGTAACGATACACCCTTTTTCTTGAGAGTGTTGTAACGGGCGGTAGCTTGCGCCACCTAGCCTAAGCCTAGAAAGACAAACATATGATTCCTTCCATAAGCCAATTTTCTCCCCGAAACTATATCAGCGGGAAGGGAGAGGGTTGATAGCCTCCATGGTGAAAGAGAGAAGGGGATCTGTTAAGAGAGAGCAAGAAGTGTTCGCGTCCCGTGTACAGACACGTTGAGACAGAACCACACCATGGACAAGGATGACTGTACACGCTGGTTTATTGCTGTCAGCGGAATTAGTGGACGCGAAAATTTGAACTGAGGAATCGTAGTTCAGAGGGTTTCACGGCCGCTTGCCAAGCGGAGTGGGCGCTCGGTGGATTCAACGGCATAGTATAAGCAACTTACTGCGCTGAGCCGGGCTGCGGGCCGCTAAAAAAACGGCGTGCGGGCCGCATGCGGCCCGCGGGCCTTCCATAGCCTCCTCTATATTCACAAAGCCTGGCAGATCGCCACGAGAAACGGCCGCTGAAATTGAAAAAGTAGAGCGGCAGACAATGGATGAGAGGAAAGTCACGTGACTGGCGCCCCGCTGCGGCGAGACGCCGAAACAGACTTTTCCCAAGCGATGGAATGTCCGCTCGTGCTCCTCGCGTTCCTCGCGCTACCGCTTCTTCTCTCGTCGGGTTTAAAAGCCATATTTCGGGTCTTTGCCGCTGCAAAAGCTGTGCGCTGACGTTCAGGTCCCCCAGAAATGCTCTGCGCTACCAGGTCCTCGCGCTCCAAATCTGCGACCAGAACTTTATATGACTCCGTCATCGAACTATTAGGCTTTGTGAGAATAGAAGAGGAAATGGTCGTGCACCCTTGGTCTAGGGCGTCAAGTAATGACGATATAAAATTCTAGAGTTAGGACTAGCTGCATGGGTGCAAGTGACCCCTTTTAATCCTTTCAAGCGCGTGATTCACTCATAGTTTTGCTTGGAACACCCGTAAATCGGTGGGGCGTTCACATCTTCCTAACTGGATGTTAGCATGGTTGTTGCACGCTCTTGTTGTTTCGATCGGTTCTCTACTGGTTCAGACCAATGAAGTCATCAACAACTAAGGCACTCAAAAGTCTGACCTTCTTTCACTCATTATGTGCATAATACATCCGACTGCTTCCTGTTGTTGTGTGTTGTGTGTTGCCAGAGTCCCACACACTAGTTCGAGCGAACGCGATGCAAATTAAAAAAAGAAATGACCACAAACGTTTTGCAGGGCCCCTCGAAGAGAGGTTACAAACAAACCCCTGTTTTCCCACATCGGGTGTGGGCAATATGCCATGCCAAAAGAGACGCGGCAATTTTTTCATGTCTGCAAAATATTAAAAAAAAATAATAATAATAATAATTTGGATAAAAAAGCTTTTGATCTCCGAGCAGAGTATATTTATGCAAATTTTTTTTGGTTTTGTTTCTATTAATTTTTGCTGGTATTATGTTGTAAATTTCTGGAATTTTTATAAAACCCCTGTAGTTAAAAAAAAAAACATTGAAAAAAATACAGTCCAGTGCCACACAAATTTAGGCGGCCGCCCAATAACTTATTAATATGCCCTATCTTACACTAAAATACAAACATTGAAAGACACCATTTTGAACCCAACTAGAAGCTCAAAATGTAAAGGACTTCATGAGATTTCAATATTTTTTAGTCAACTTGGTGTCAACAAAATAACAATACTTATTATTATTTTTTTTGTGTGTGTGTGCGTGTGTTTTCAAAATACAAATTGTTGATTTGCCTGTATTAAAGTTTAGAAGCCTCGTATTGTTGTTCTACTCAATTCACAAAAAGCCCCAGTTTATGCAGAAACGGCCATATTGAGAGCCGAAAAAAGCAAACTGAGGCAGCGGTGCTCGGAACTATCAAAATAGCCAAAAGTTAAATCCACCTCGTCTCTTCAACATATCGAAAAATTAAAAAAATACTTCGTTGCCAATAATTTTAATTAGCTTTTAAATTGTTTTTAGGCGCCTGCTTTGTAGGCGACGCACGCTGGCGTTCGACAACGAGGCGTCAACGGGGTGAGACGCCGCCACCTGGGTCTGCAACGCTCTCCTGAAAACACGTCTTATTGAGTTGAAGTGGACGTTATTCTAACTTTCATGCGTTCGTGTCCTCTTTACATTACGTAATGATACTAACGTCTTAATTTTACTCTTCTTTTGACCAGGTAACTGCCGACGAAAGCAGGCCTGCATGGTCTCGAGTTTGGGAATGCATACGGCGCGTCGGCCTCGTCTGTCGTCTGTCCAGATATAAAAAATGAGACGTTTACAAATCTCTGTAATGCGAAATTAGGGCGCAGCTTTCGAGGAGGAGGAGGGAAGTTCACAGAGGGGAGGGGATGCCGCTCCTCCTCCTCCGTACCCTCCCCTCCTTGTCTACTCCTCTCCATCCTCCTCCCCTCCTCTTCTGCTCTACCTCCTCTCCTCCCCCCTCCTCCTCCTCCTCCTGCGTTCCCTCACATCCTCCTCCTCCTCCTTCCACAATTTCCCCGCTAAATTTAGCTGGAAAATTGACGCCACTTGGCCTCAACAGCAATTCAGTTTTTCCGATAAATTTAGCGGGGAAAATGACGTCACGTGCAGGGGTTTCCCAGTAATCCAAATTAGGGGGGGTGTAAATTTTTAGGGGGGGGGGGGCATTAAAAATAGAGAAGTCGTTGCGAACTAAGGGGGTGCCCTCAGAAAAACAAAGGGGGCTGTACACCTTCTAGGGAATGCGTATGGAAATCACTGGTCACATGACTGAATGTCACGTCATTCAAGAACAATTCAGTTACTCCGCTAGATTTAGCGGGAAAATTGACGTCTTGTGACCTTAACACCATTTCATTTCCCCCCTAATTTCAGCTTCGCGGTTACGCCGACGACGACGGCGACGCCGCTATACGCGGAAACGGGCGCCTAAGAGATGCGCTCTAAAACAATTCAGACCGGATCGCTCTTCATTGATGCCAAACGGTAACGGTGATGTCGCTTCTCCATTGAACTTAAATGCATTTTGATAGAACATGTAGTGCTACCAAAGTAGTGTAATACTGGAAAAATGCGTTTCACGCTTTACGGCGAACGCCTCACACCCCTGAGATGTGCAGTATTTTAGGCTCCGGAATACACTGGAGCGGATCAGAACGTGTCTCGAATACTGAACTCACTAGTATTTTTAGAGGAAGTGTGCTTGATAAGAGGAGGGAGCTACACGGCTTTCGTCTTCGCCATCTGAGTGTCAGGCCCGGCGGAAATCGGATGAGGTCATTACAGTCATGGTAAGTCGGTGTATTAAACAACTTTGTCGATTAATTTCTTAAATAATGGTTTCGTGTTTCTTAAATAATGGTGTCGTGGCTGATGTTGCAATTCCAGTATTCACGCCAACTCCTATCAGAGGCTTGACCAATTTACAGAATTTCCGAAAAGGTACTAGTTTCTTAGATATTCATTGATCAGTTTTCGCATTTAATTAAAACGCTGTCATTTAACTAAAACGCAACAAAACGAGGCTTTGAAAATTTAGCACGTGCAATTCAATTATTTGTTCTATGAGAACAAACAAAAACGGTATTGTAGCTAACACCCAATTCCAAGTTATCAAATTCATAAATTTTTTTTTTTTTTTTTGGAGCTCCTGTTTAGACTCAAAATAGCGTCTTTCAATCTTTGTTCACACATATGCAACCGTTTTTTCACTTCTTTTTTTTTTTTTTTTTTTTTTTTTTTACCGCACAGATTTTACGCAAATTCCAGAAATTTAGAGCATGCTATAAGCAAAAATAAGTGTTTTTTTTTTTTTTTTTTTTTTTTTTTTTAGAGACAAAAATATTTTTTAGGGGTTCAGAGGCTTCTTTATCTAAATTATTTTTTTCGCACGTAGCCCAGCTAAAAAAAAGATTGCCGCGTCTCCTTTGGCATGGAATGACCCGTGCGTAGAAATTAAGATTTGCATAAGACTTAGCTTCTGCGCAGTGCCGAGAGCATCGCCACTGAAGTGGTGTGACGTCAAAGTTCAGTTGGCCTGCGCTACTCTCCTAGAGGGCTATCGTCGGCAAAAGCGAGACTCGGAGATCCCGAAATAACCTTCCTTGTGCCCCCTTAGGTGGCAGTTGAACGGTTTCCACTATCTCAAATAGATAAAGCTGAGGATGAACCATCAAGAGGCGATTGTAACCGCTACATAAAGTGCGCGTGTTAAAGAACCTTTTTGTGTGGATTATCTCGGGGGATGTTTTCTTGTTGCTATCGGTCCAGACAGGCGGTCGTCAAAGCCAAGACGCTGCTGAAGATTGCGAACATCAGTCAAGTGGCACACGCTGAGGTCAAGTATTGTGCCAAACCAGTTTATTTGCTCCGAATAAATCGCCTGGGCAGAAAGACGGAAGTGTACGCACGTGTGCATGGTCACAGGGTGCAAATATACGTTCAATTTGTCGCCACGACATATATATTGCCAGGCTTTATGATATCTGTGTATCCACAAATTACTTGTTTCCGTTGTTTATCGGTTTTATGTGTTCTTCGGAATGTCTCCTATCCGCAAGTTTCACGGCCTAAAGGGGGTGAATCACGGAGAAAAGCTTTCCTCCGCACCTGCCGGTTTTACGGTGAGCTTTTCTCCTGTGAGCTTTTCTCCGCCGCCCAAAGGGGGTTGCGCCGCGGCGCCTATCAAAATGGCTGTCATGTGGGTGATGAACGTGGAACAGCAGAACGTGGCCAGGTTGGGGATGCCCAAGGGATCCAAATTTTGTCAGATATGAGCGTCATTAAACCTTAGCAGTATTATTTCGTCAAAGAGAAATGTTTGCGGCAATCCTTATGTTAAAGTCTATCACCCCAGAACTAGGGAACGTGATTGCCACGCTGATATGTTTAATCAAAGTGTCAAAATGTGTAAGTCACTGGGCATTCCCTGTATGTGATTGGTTAAGCGATAATACAACGTGTACAGAAACATGACGAAAACAATGTTAGCTCTTGAGTAGGCTGCGCACAGACTTAATAATGGGAAACAAAGCATAAGAGTTGAAAAGGAACCATATATCTATTGTACATATTTATATGATGTGACTTCAGAGTATGATAATGCGCCTAAATTGTGCCTTGTGGTAGGATTGTGTTATGTGAAATTCTTAAACGAACGCGTCAGGTCGCAGTCGCTGTGGTTAGCAGACGACGAACACCCAAGGTGGCTGAAACGAGGCATGGCGATGACACTGGGGGTGACCGTGGACGGGAACGAGCCTCTCACAGGGGCAGTGGGGCGCGGGTGCTGGACTCGTTGTGGCTGGGCAACCATGGCGGGGGACTTCTCCAGTCGAATAGGTAGTAGCCCACGGTGTTGACGCCGATCAAAATAGCTGTGATCGAGGCTACTTTGGTGCTCAGACCGGCCATCATCTGCGTAAGAGATTGCGAGGTCTATACTTCGTGTCACCTTAAATCACAACGCAGCCGACGTTAGCTGATGGGATCAATCAAACAGTGCCAAAAGCGCAAGTCACTGGGCTTTTCATGTAGATTACTGAATCAGCGATGATAGAGCACGTGCAGAAACGCGAAGAACACCACGTTGGTGCGCTTCTGACGCTGTTTGATTGGTCCCAACAGCTCGTAACGCCGTAAAGATCATCTGAGGGTCCAAATAAGTATGGAGTCTGGATTGCGTTTCCGACTGGTGCTTTTAGCGCGTCCTCAAAAGTGGTGCCTCGATTTCCTCTTGATGACATCAAATAAGTGTCATGCTGGCGACTAACTGCTATACTTCGCGAACTGTGGACGCTACGGCCACCGCGACCCAATAAGAACGTCGGAGCGAGGCACGTGAGAACACGTCACGGGAGCGTATGTGTCACATTAAAGTGTCGCCGTCGACACCGCCTTGAGCGGTGTCGCCGTCGGCGTCGGCGTAACCGTGAGGTCACCTGACTTCCGTGAAATCACGTGACCTCAGGGGGGGGGGGTCACGTGGTCCCCGTGGCGGAGTAGCAGGTAGGATGACGAGGTAAGGAAGAGGGAGGAGGGGTATAGCCTCCCCTCAGTACTCTTCCATCCTCCTCCTCAAGAGCTGCGCTCTAATTCGGCGTTACAAGGAGTTGTAAACGGCTTTCACTTTTTAGACTTAGGCTAGGTGGCGCAAGCTACCGCCCGCACAAAGGGTGTCGCCATTAACATCCATTCATCCATCCAGGTTCGGAGGAACAAGCTGTCGTCTGTCGGCCAAGAGTCGTCTGCTCCAAAACCAACTAACTTAAGAGGGGGCGCACCTCAGAGCCCCGTAGAGAATACATGAGGTTTTTCACCAAATTAAAAAAATTCTCACATAATAACGGCTGCGCGGAACTTCTTGAAAATTTCGGCTTTAAAGACATTGAGTCATTATCGAGACACTAAGCGCAACAAATGTTTCATCATAAATTTAATTATATTCTTTAAAAAATCATGAAAATGGTCAAAATCGGCTAATTCGGCACTCTTGCGTTCGGAGCGAATTTACAAAATTATCTAAATTCAAACATAAGAAGTATTGCGCTTAATGTCTTCTAAATTTATTACGGAATCGAATAATATTCAAATTATTCATGCAAGTCGATTTGTTCCGTTACTACAGCAAATATAAAAAACCAAGGTGTCGGTACTTGTTTTCGTCGTTTTTAAGGTACCTCTCTCTCCCGTGCGGTGGCGCTCGCTGTCCACGAAATGCGAAATCGTCCGTTCGGAGATCGGCCGGATCGGCACTGTGCGAGGTGTTCTTCCGCGGCCGTATTCCGCGCCCGTATCCTGTTTCATTCTGCACGCCGAGGCGTCAGTGTGCGTGTCTTGCTTTCCTGGTTCTCGCTGGGTAGGTCTCCGTGTTTTCGCAAGTGGCAAATTCACCTTGGAGCTATGGGTCGAAGACAACCGTCCTGTGGCAAGCGGACCGCGAGGTGTTCCACAACCTCGCGGTCCGTCAACGCGTTGTGCTTGTTTCTACTTTTTTTTTCTTTTAAAAACGGGCCTTTTTTTTACGCAAAGTTTTATTTTATTGTTATCCTTCACACAAACGTCCTTCGGCCTTGGGGTCATGGAAATCGGGGATGAAGCGTGCACAGAGTAGATCGTGGTTTTCCTCCTTTTTATTTTTCACGGACGTCCTGTGACCTCCGTACGGTTCGTGGTCACCGCAATCTAACGCGGGGAAAAACGGGTCGCCTGCTCTGTAGTCAGGGTATTCCTAGGGGAGGGTGATAACTCGCTGTTCTTCTGGAAATTCACATATCACCCAAAAAGGTGACATGGGTAATGATTACGGTATGTTTTTTCCGGTGTTTATTTTTGAGCGAAAATCGGTGCATGTTTTTCGGTGCTTATTTTTTAATCACCAGTGTATTATGGGTTGAAAGTCTTGTGATGACGCTAAAAAGCGTTGATAACCAAAGAAAAATGCGATTGGACAAGAACATTTCAAATTTCCAATTCTATTCACATATCGATTACGCTCTTCTCGTGGGAGCATCTATCCTGACGAAAAATGCCTAAGTCATTGAGCTGTGAACGCATACTCAGTGTACAATCTTTCGGCCTGGAGAGGTATTGCACACGCTCGAACGCGCTTCACAGCCCAGTAGACGAAGTTGGTGGCACCCAGAAGGCGAGTTTTTGAATGGTCTGTAGTAGGCAAAAGAAGCAAATAACAATCAACGCATATCAGCTCTTCAAGCGAAGAGGCGCGTTTCAAAGGTCAATGGTTCCGGACGGCACTAATGTTGTTGGCGTTGTCGTAAGATGACGTCAGTTCATACGAACTGACGTCATCTTACGTGATCACGTGACACAAACACGTAATCTTACATGATCTCGTTACACGAAATGACGTCATCTTACGTGATCACGCTGCACGAAATGACGCCATCTTACGTGACCACGTAACACGTCATCTTGTAAGTCAACCTCTCCCCACAGCAGCGCGCTCCGCGCTTTCCGGCGCCCGTGCAGTGCTGTAGTCGAAAGCAAGCTCCCTATGGCAAGCGAAAGCTTCTGAAGTCTCACATTGAGAATACTCGCGAGCGACCGTCTGTGGAAGCTTCGCACGTTGAGGTTTTTGTTGAGATCGAGCCATCGTGTTCCATTAACTATAGTTGAAGTTATCGTTCAATAAAGCCCTAAAAAATATGAATGTAGTTGGTGTAGACATTAAGATCTAATCAAAAATGCGGTTTGACGTCGTTTAATTAACGTGTATATACAAGTGTAGAAAAAAATGAGTTATTTGTGCGTAGATGTTTAAAAAAGTGTTTATTATTCGACATAGGACTTTGGGAGAAGGATGTGTTCAGATTTTTCTTCATGAGCGCAAATATACCTGACGCATTAAATAGTGACGAATCGTCCCAGTGGTGAGCAGGTGATTTCTTGCTCGAAACAATGATGCCATTTCATAAACCAAGTTCTGTGACATATGCTTTTCCAATGTCTGGTCACTATTTTGTAAACCTTTCAGTCCAAACGAGTATACTTCTGTTTGTTTTTGTTAGCTTAGGGGGGGTCACAGAGCCTATATTTTTGTCTTCCTCTAGGACAGACGTACAGCGTTATACCGCAACACGCATCTGTGGAGCACACAGAGCTATCGCTCTCCTGTTGGCGGTACAGTAGCAGACGACACAACGCAGCTCCGTAGTCTATCGAGGGCACGGCTAGCCGCGGCCCGTAGCGCGACCGTTCAGACTAGAGAAACGGTTTTGAAGAACCGAGAAATGGTATCTTGTGTACAATAATCACATGTCGTTAGTATAGTAGTATTCTACTTGCTAAGCCAAATAAATATTTGCAGCTTGTGAGAATATGTTTGCGTGACGATTTACCGTTCACACTCCTGACGGATGTTAGCGAATCTTTCATGTTCGTGGCTCGCAGTTATCGGTACCCCCTCGGAGTGACTTCACCATATATTTTTTTTTCTTGCTTGCAGGACATCATAAAAATCACAAACACGCGAGAAAAAAAAATCTTATGAGTACGCGTGATTTTGAGCTTCGCAGCTCTAAAGATGCCCGTAAATGTCATCCAGCTTGGGAAGAAACTAATCCTTTTTGTTGGAAGTTTGACTAACGTGTACTGGCAGCTCGTTTCCGGTCTGTTTTGTCTATACTCCGTTTCACCGTAATTTGGCAACCCTCAGTTAGAGCTGCTGTGAGGGAATCACAGTCGCGGAGCAAAGCACGTGACAGCTACTTTTAGGAGCAGTACTATGGCGCCTGCAGCGCATCTCCGACTGGTGTGTTTAGCGTCTTATGCTGGCCATACATCAAAAGTGGTCCCGAAGTGCAACAAATGACGTCACAGAAGACGGAGTGTCACGCTGTTGCATCTCACGATCCTGGCAATTCATCGTAGAAATGCTGGCGAAAACCACGAGGGAACACGAGTGTCGCTGTCGCATACAATTTCGACGTTTTTGTAATTCGGTAATTTAAATTACTGTATACAATTTTTAAGAAAATAAAGACATCATAACCAAATAGGAACTTCCGTGCTAAAACATGCAGTGCGAAGTGAAGACAACTACTATGTTTTTTTTTCTTGATGTCCACAAAAAAAAAAAAGGCTATGCAGCATCGATCCTACCGTTTTTTTGTTGTTTTTTTTCGCACATTATGTGATGTCTTCTAACACGAAAGTACCGACGTAAAAGCGCTGTAGAGACGATATAAAAACAAAAATTTAAGTGAATCGAGCTTTGTAGTGGAACGGAAAAAAATAAATAATTAACGACTTTTTACGGTAAACACTTCACCTCTAAGTAGAACTTCAAAAAAGTGACGGTTACGCGCTTTCATGCCCATTTCAACAAAGTTGGGAGAACGATGTATTGCATCTTGTGAATAGACATGTGGAGCAGCATGTTTATGTTAGAGGGTAACCGGACAAAAGCTCACCGGACAAAAGCTCACCGGACAGAAGCTCACCGGACAAAAGCTCACCCAATTTTTGACAGACCCGGACAAAAGCTCACCCCTTTTTTTGACAGACCCGGGCAAAAGCTCACCTCGATTTCTTTTTTTTTTCCTACCCGGGCGAAACACGGGCTCAAATAAAGTGCGGACGCAACGGACATTGGACCATTATTAGGAGAACTTGTACCTCATCCACCATTGAGTTGCGAATTTTTTAAAAATACTTTGAAAAAGCGGGAGTTCGGCCTTCTGGAAAAGTACAAGAAGATGACAAATTAAAAAAAAAAAATTGTGCGGGATTTTAGATAGGCTCGGGTTCCTTCCACCACAGCTTGTTCCACAAGAACAAACTACCAGGGAAAAGTCTACCGGTGACATCGGCTACCTGCTGGACTATTTTGATTGCACGTATTTCAACGGCCGCTTCCGTTTTGCTTCTGTTCCATCTGCGGCGGCACCCAGAGCGATTTCTTCCCTTCGCCTGACTCTCCGCCGACGGCGACCGGAGTTTCCCCCGGTACGGTGGAATATATACGACACTTTTCTTCAAGATAAAGACCGGATGAGCAACACCTGCGAAAGATAGAGTACCGGGTTCCAGAAGCTCGTCGGCCACGCCCATCCAAGCTTCTTGAGGCTGATTGAATGCCTACAGCAAAATCAGGCGCTCGTTGCCACGGCGTTGACAAAAGCCCGGAGAGGTGAGCCCACCGTAAAGCGGGTGCGAAAAATTACTCGGCGCCTGCAGAATCGTCTTAGAAATATTTGCGAGGGCTTGCATGTACATCGAGATCTACCAAGACTGCTGGAGCTAGTGGGGGACTGCATTTGCTTCTAACCAATCGATAAATAAACTTGTTTCTACAAAAAATCAACAAATCATGCGCCTGTCAGATTTAATTTATCGTTGCCTTTTTGTGTCGCACGCATGCACCTAAGTTGTCCGCACTCGTGTTAAGACCAACATGAAATTTTCTCGTGGTGAGCTTTTGTCCGGGTCTGTGAAAATATGGGTGAGCTTTTGTCCGGGTCTGTGAAAAAATGGGTGAGCTTTTGTCCGGTGAGCTTTTGTCCGGTGAGCTTCTGTCCGGTGAGCTTTTGTCCGGTGAGCTTTTGTCCGGGATTCATGTTAGAGGCATTGTGTGTAATCGCTGCGCAGTACCTGCCAAAAGAAGATATTATTTGGGCACAGTCTCAACCGTTTCCGTCTGTGTATGCTACGAATACAGCAACTCTTTTCGTAGAAGAAGTGATGAGGAAATGGCGTGCCCTTGATGATACGATTGTGATTATGAAATAAAATTTTTAATCAGCCAATAATTGCGACCTGTCCGGTCGCCTGGAACCCCGACAACAACTATCGTTCTCTGGAAAGTTCATTCTAATATTTACACGTTTTGTGGAGTTCATCGAGCGAATAAGAATGTTCCAACAATGAGCTAAACCTACACGAGTTCCTGAATCCAACACGGCGCTTTTGAATTTTAGCGCCGTAGATAGTTCTGCGAACAGTGTATACTTCTGTGCAAATATTCGTCTAACAGTTTTGCAACGTTGGAAAGCATCGGAATGATTCAGAATCACTGCGGAGTTGATACTCGGGAAGATAAGACGGGCACTTGGGAGAAACGGACCATGGCATTTGAGACAGGGGCACAACCGGGGGACAAACGTGCTACAATCACATACCCTTCCAAGGTCATCGCTTGGGCGACCGCGCGCGCGCCCAAGAAACCTTTCTTTTTCTTTTTAGGGGTGGTGGTGGGGGGGGGGGGGGGGGGGGGGAGGGGGAGGGGAGGGGAGTGGTGTAGGCGCTGATTGCCTTCCTCCTCACGTACAGTTCGACGCGCAATACCTTTGCCGTATTGACTCGCGAGAGATGCCCCCAACACGGTTGAGTATGGCGGTGCTCCAGACCTAACATCTAAATTTTGTTGCCTTACCTGTTACTATTTCGCGCTCATTTTGAGCCATATCAAAATGAAAGCGCATGATGAAATAAAAATGACACTCGTTTTCCGCTCGATGGAAATTTCACGCCAGCTCACTGTCTTTGCTGGTACCTTGAGCGCTTCCCAGGGATGCGGAGAGTTAAAAAAAAAAAAAAGCAAAAACAAAAACAAAAACAAAAAAAAAACACGTACGATGGCATCCTTTGCACACTCATTACTTCTATTTATTTATTTATTTATTTACACAGTACCTACATCGCCACAGGGGCATTATTGTAGGGGGTACATGGTACAGGAAAGTAAAATGATTATACGTCACATTTTATCGAACATGTTAATAAAAAGTAAGACTATTGATTGAAAGAAGTGCAAAAAGACTGTTACAAAAACTGTTACACAAAATCAGAAACATAACAGTACAAAACAAAAACACAGCACACAACTATTCAAGGATGTCTAATAATGAGGTGGAAAACATAGCATCCGAAGTTTCAGCGACCACGTGCTGCGGAAGACTGTTCCAATCACTAATTGATTTAGGGAAGTATGAGTTCTTAAACATTTCAGTTTTACACCTAATGTTCTTTATTTTTAGCCGGTGGTCCACCCTTGAGGACAGGTAATCAGGATTATGTAAGTAGTGGTCCTTCACAATACCTGTTTGCCCTAAGTAAATACTTCTCAAAAGTTTTATTCTAAGATATTTTCTCCGCGAAACCAGAGATTTCCACTTCAGTTGTTTCTTTAAATCTGTTATACTTGAGCAAAATTCATAATTATTTGCAACAAAACGGGCTGCTCTGTTTTGCACACGCTCTAGTTTCGATATTAAATTTACGTAATACGGGTCCCACGCTGGACAAGCATACTCTAAGATTGGCCTGACATTAGTTACGTATAACAGCTCCTTAATATTTGTTGGGGCCATTTTGAAATTCCGTTTGATAAAATTTAAAACGCGGTTTGCCTTTGCTGTTATTGCGTCGACGTGCTTAGTCCAGGAAAGATCTGCGCTAAGATAAACCCCTAGATATTTGACATCAGCTACCTCCTGAAGAGGAACACCGTTTAACTGATATTTTGATAGATAAGGCTGCTTTTTTTTGGTGAATCTAATATAATTGCATTTATTGATATTAAGAAACATTTGCCATTTGTCACACCAGGTCATCACCTTTTCAAGGTCTGACTGAAGTAGAAGAGAATCATCCTCACATTTAACCTCTCTATAGATTACACAATCATCTGCATATAATCGAACACTGCATGTTAGGTTTTGTGCTATGTCATTGACATATATCAAAAAGAGAAGTGGGCCAAGTACAGACCCCTGTGGGACACCCGAGGTTACATCCGCATACGGAGAATTTTGACCACCAACAACTACGCATTGTTTACGATTTAACAAATAATCATTTATCCAACCAAAAAGATAGTCAGGAAGGGCCAAGAACGACAACTTGTGCATAAGAAGTGAATGTGGTACTTTGTCGAATGCTTTTTGAAAATCTAAAAGCAGGCAGTCAACCTGAACATTTTTATCTAGTGAAAGTGAGAGGTCATGTAAAAACTCAGTGAGTTGCGTAGTGCACGACAAACCAGCCCGAAAACCGTGCTGAGACTTGGAAAAAAAGGTATGGCTCTCAAGGTGATTAACCATATTTGAATATATGATATGTTCAAGTAACTTGGAACAAACACAGGTTAAGGAGATGGGCCTGTAATTAGAAACCAGGCTTTTTTGGCCTGACTTATGGATGGGCACAACATTTGCCGTTTTCCATTCCAAAGGTAGCCTGCTAGTAAAGAGCGATTTGTTGAAAAGAATAACTAGAAAAGGTGAGATTGCTGCAGCACAAACTTTCAGAACGTGGTTAGGAATGCCATCAGGCCCCATAGCTGAATGAGATTTCAGATTACGCAGTAATTTCAGTACGCCATAATCTTCTACCACAAACTCAGGCATTCTATCAAAAGTTGTCTCGGAAGATTCTCGTACAACTAGCTCGGTTGTCGAAAAGACAGATTGAAAGAAGTTATTGAAGCAAACAGCCTTGAGAAAGTTATCGGAGGTCAGTTCATCATTGTTCAGAATTGCTGGAATGCCCACAGATTCACTCTTGCCCGATTTTCTAACCGTTTTCCATAGTTCCTTTGGGTTGTTAAGTAATTTTGGTCCCAGTGCCAAAAAGTAGTGTTCCTTCGCTTCCTTAACTTTAGTCTTAAAGATATTATCCAGCAAACGAAGTTCAATTTTGTTGGCTGGGTCCCTCGTTTTCTTATATTTTAGAAAAAATCTTCGCTTTTTATTTAGAAGACGTCGCAACTCCTTTGTCATCCACGGTTTGTCATTCCTGCGCCTTCCCGACAACATCCTAGAAGGAATATATTCAGTGATAAGGGAAGAAAGTTTATTCTTAAACAGATTCCATAATTCTTCAATGTCAAGCAATGTGCACGCACATTCAAACTCGGGAAGATAAGCCAGGAGGTCGAAAAACAAGCTGTCGTAATCCCCTCGGTCAAACAGATAAACTTTTTTGGGGCATGGCTTATCAGTCACAGTGTGCTTACATGTTATATTCGTAATGATAGCTTCGTGGTCACTGATACCCGGAGCCGTCGTTACCAAACGGATGGCGGACGGGTGATTTGTAAGGAAAAGATCTAGTATAGATTTACTTGTTGCGCCGTACCTTGTTGGAAGCAATACAAACTGTTGCAACTCATGGGTGTCTACGAGTTCCTTGAAAGTTTTATACAGTGACGAAGAATTTCGCAAAAGGGGCAGATTGTCGACCCAATCAACGTCCGGAAGATTGAAGTCGCCACTAAGAATAACGTCATCAGGCGTTATCGCAGATAGCACATTGGAAAGACACAAAAGGGGATTCAGTGAATTGTTACTTGGGGGTCTATAAAATACGCCTACAGTTAAAAATTTATAACCTTGCTGTTTTATCTTGCACCAAACAGATTCGCACACACAGTCTTGAAATTCAAGAGCTGTGCTTTGTAGGTTTTTCGAGACGAGTAAAAACACACCCCCTCCCCTCGAATTTCTGTCTTTGCGGTAGACTTCGTAGTTGGGTGGAAATATTTCGGAGTTGGTCATGGAAGGGTCAAGCCAAGATTCGGTACCACAAACAATGTCAGCATCCGTTGTAGCAAGAAGAAAAGCAAGGTCATCCTTTTTATTTCTGATACTCCTACAGTTCACTGTAACAAAGACAAGTTCCTGTACGTCGGGCCCTCTGATATCGCTTTTTTGTCGTGGCTATACAGAGGTTTCAAACACGACGTCGGTGTCAGGATTGTACTGGTATGTTTTACCACGAATAACTAACTTGTTGTATCGTAGTTTGAATTGGGCGTTTTGTTCCCTGGCGTACTCTAAAAGTTTGCGTCGTGAGAGTTGTATAGCAGGTGAGAAATCCTCACCAATGGAAAAGCCACTCCCCTTTAGTTTATAGGCGACTGACAGTATTTTTTGTTTATCTTTAAATGACAGAAACTTTGAGATAAGGGGGCGTCCTCTCTCTTCGGAAAAACGGCCTAGCCTGTGCGCACGTTCTATGTTAGTGGGCTCAAGCTTTACGCCGAGCTTATCAGAGCAAAAGGTGATCACTTTGGCCTCAGATTCTTCCCAGGTTTCATTTGCTTTAACACTGAGCCACCTCGTATCCTTTTGTTTTTCTTTCATGGTACTAATTTCTTTCTGCGCATTACGGCTGTTACGACGCTAAGACTGTCTGCCCTTCGAATTTGAACTTAGGCTCAGATCAGGGACGAACCAGTTTAAATCAGGAAAATATAATTAACACTGTAGCAAAGTAAATCTATCATATCGATCGGAAATACGATTTGGCACATTCCATCTGAACACATATTGTGCACAGCGAATGCAATAGGCAACCTGCAATGCTGTTTGGTTTGGCGCCATCTAGCAACTGAAACAAGAAATATTGGGTACCCCTGGGAGTGGCGGCTGCATTGATCAAACGTGAGCTATTACTCTGGTGGCGCCGCTTAGCCTAGTGTCTGAAGCAAGAAATACTGGGTATCCCAGGCAGCCGTGGTCGCGTAACGTGCCAGTAGAGCGGAATCTGCGGCCCTGGCGGGCCAATCGGAACGTGACTGCGTATCACCGGAGCGCGCCTCAACTCCGGAGAAGTATCAGGCTTTTCGCTGCGTCACGCTCCAATATGTGTGCGTTGCGCTCGTATACGTCGCGCATTTCGAAGCCTTCGGCACGCAATGTGGGGCTTATCGCTCACCGTTTGCCAAGTTACAACGAGACAGGGTATAACCGTGCGCTCACACGCTGCTGGCGCCGCCTGGCCATTGCCGGTTGGCTATAGCGAGTCAGAGTGCAAAACGCCGCCACACTGAGCTACCATAACATCTCAGCGATTTTTGCATAGCACCGAGCACGGAAAAGAGAAAACAGTTATTCATTCACATAAACGAAGCAAATTTATTTAAAGCCCGGACACTCCGTACGTCCAATATAGCTAAGATTATCAATAGACTCGACCATGTCATTTGTCGAAATAGATAAAAGACGTTGGCAAAAATAATTAGACTGAATAAGTGAATCTAACGCACGTATTTTACCAACCGACGGTCGCGCGCCTTCAATACCCTTTCCAATTGTCATTGCGCACCTTGGACAGACTTTGGGGAGCAATGCATATTTACATCGCCGCCCGAGGTCTCCATTGAACGTGTAGTGCTGACCCAAATAAAATGCTAACCTGACTCTCAATCGCTCACCGCAAAGGACGATTTCGAACAGGCGGTACTGTAGGTCACTTGAGATAAAAAAAAGAAAAAGAAGAACAAGCTATAGAAACGAGCGTCGTAAAAAAGGGGACCGGCATTTTTATTCCTACCTCCGAACAGAAACGAGCGCCACCCACTGCATCACACAGCGCAGAGGCCGGACTCGGCCACCGCGCGTACATACCAAGCGCGCGAGGGAGGGAGAAACTTCCTCCGCCGGGAGAACACGGCACATTTCGGGATCTATTTCACGCAGCGGGTAACGCGGGCTTTTTCACACCTCGATACTGGCGCCATCTAGAAGTTGCGCGTTCAACCACGTTTCGAGCCGCGCGCCATCTGGTGCCTGAAACGGACGAATAAATAGAGGTACCGCGCCCTCTTAAAGGACAACTCCGCTCAATTCCAGGAATTTCGGGGTTTTTGGTGATTATACATTAAGGTATACTAATAAACGGCTCGACGTCGTTTGTTTCTCAAAAAAGGAAATATAATTCTCGTAATCCTTCTTTACTCCTGATCACGAACCGAAACCGAAACTGCGCCCGCGCCTGGCAACATTGGTCCCGCGTCGTCATAGTCTGGGACAACCTAGAGCACTATATAGCTCCTTCGGAGCAGAGTAGCGCAATCACTGATCTCTATGTCTATTTGCTGGATCGCGTTTGACCAGCTCCTCCTATGGACCGGAATGCGGTCATTGGCGGCCATCTTTAGGTAGAGTTATATCATCTCTAGCCATCATAGTAATATGGCGGACAGCGCGATGGCGGCAGGCTGCCATAAAAATAGCCGTAGATCTGTACCGTGGGTGACATTTCGTGCTTGATTGAAGTTGTTCGACGAAGCAGATTCTTGAAACCCGGCGTGAACGGTAGCCTCATCTTTGAGGACCCGGAAAAAGTTCTACGAAAGCGCAGCACCGGCGGAAAGCAGCGCAGCTCGCATCAAAAGCAGACTCCGTACCGTCGTCTGCAGCGCAATCTAGAACGCCGCCTCTCGGCGACTAGCGGCGAACGCCCGGAGGTTCCAACTGCGGTCAGAAATGCATGGAGAACGTGAGAAAATCGTTGTTTCTTCAGTAATGTGGGAATGTAGGGAATGGCAATCGTTTTTGACATAATAATGGAACATTTTAGAATAATTTGCGCTAAGTTTTGTGCCCCGAAAGGACCTGACTTTTTTTAAAAAATTGCTTGAGCGGCATCATGCAGCAGACGACACGGCGACGTCACACCATTCACGTGACCCGCTCTGGCCAACCCGAAAAGCCCATCTCCGCTGCGAGCAAAAATCGTCTGCTTCAAACGCCATTGCCTTGGAAATTGCCTTCTCAAAATTTGCACATGCATCCGATATTATTAAAACTTTGATAAAGTGTTTAGTGCTTTACTAACTTCACGACAGGCTAGTTTTCAAAAGTGTGAACTCGCCGTTCATTTTTTTAATCAGCCGTGTTGTATCGATCTCCATGTATTCTCCCATAGGGCGGGCCGCCTCCTGGAACCCTGAGTACCACGTGACTCGCGCCGAGCCGCTCTGTCGGCCATGTTGTCGGCAAAACACGGAGTTCAAAGGATTGCGCTACTCTGCTCCGTAGGAGCTATATAGTGCTCTAGGACAACCCACGTGGTACGAACGTCACCGCACGACCTCGCCGACCGCGCGGACGGACGGATCGGCGGAGCAAGCGTCGTCGCGCCGTGTCGTCTGCTCCACGGTCTCTGCTATCCAACGACGTGTGCACTATCGCGGCAGCAGAGTGTTTTGACGCAGAAAAAGGCAAGTTGTTTTAAAGTTATGTTTTGGAACCATTAGTAGTTGAAGTTAAGTAAACCACTCGTAATATGCCAGGCATCGCAGCACAAAACGTTGCTCCGAGACGCAGCAGGTTCGGTCTTCCCGACAACGAGCGCGGAGCGCTCGCTCAGACGCTCATCAGCGCATGCGCGTTTTGGATCGCGTGGACATCGGTATGCACGCTGCTGGCGCCGCCTGTAGGCTGCGCCTCAATAAAGTAAAAAACAAGAAAAAAAGCGGTCCCAGACTATGACGTGCGGCGCAGTGTTGGCTGTGCCCACACGCGGTATTGACTGCGCTGTTCTCTGCGCCGCACATCGGCCGCTAGAATTAGCAGATTTCGGAGACTTGAGGCATCTCAAACTTTGTTTACCAGTTTAACAAACTTTTAGGCTTATTTACGTCGTAAAACTTGATGTGTAGTCTTTCTAGGTGATACTAAAGAGAACTGCGTTGTTTTTTCAGCATCGAAAATGAAGCGGAGTTGCCCTTTAAAGGGGTCATGAAACGCTTTTCCAACTTTTTCCTGTTTCGCTTTCCTCCTCAACTCATAAATCGCGCATTCCACCAAACAGTTAAAGAAGACGAAAAGGGGGAGTCCCCTCTTGCTCGCACTCTCGCTTGTGTAATCCCGGACACATCCATTCTCCCCCTAGAAGATTAGCCCGTCGCTCAAAATTCAGACAAAAGTTGCTTTCCCCACCCCGTTCATTCCGAAGCTGACAGTGCTGTTGAAGCTACGTGCTCGTTGGGTCAGCCACACTTGCCACGTGAGCGTGGCAAATGTGGCTGCAGAGAATGAAGTCAGGTGATGAAAGGGAGGCGGCTGATTGGTCCGGCAAGCGCGTAGCTTCCACCACAATCTCAGCTTAGGGGTTCCGGTTGCGTGTGACGTCAGTTTGGACCCGATAACGCGCTTTTGGGACCGCGGATGTATCACAGTGAAAAGGCAGAGAGGTTGCGAAGGGGAGGAGGTACGAAATAGTCCGTTCTGTTTTCAAATTTTCGCACTGAAAGTCAGGCTTTTGACTTTCTACCTTTTTTCTTTTGGTCCCTGAACGATGTGCTATTAGTAAAATCCCAATCTAAAATGATTTATCCCAACCCAAAAATCGTTTCATGGGCCCTTTAAGATGAACGTCCATAGCCGCAACACTGCCGTCTACCATACGCTCAACTTACCCGCGAACCTGTGGCGAGTGCGACGTATTGAGCGGAAACGGTCGATTACAGGGCTGCGGTCGTTCAATCATCGGTCAAAAGCCGCGTTGTGCTCGAAAAATAGTTACGAAGTATCGTTCAAAAGTCACATTTGTTTTTTTCCGTGCCGGGCGTCGTATATGTCGATAGAGATGCAATTGCGCCAGTTCATTCGCCGTTAAAAGTAAAAGAGCCTAGAGCTACTTTTTGTCACGGACGGCACTGCAGCTGTGGCGGTAACGAAGCCTTCGTGGCCTCGAACATGGAGTGTCGTCACGTGCCTTGCTCCGACGCCCTTATTGGGTCGCGGGGGACGCAGTCTCCACAGTTCGCCAAGTGATCATTTGACAGAACGGCACGCCGGCTCCTGCAACGGAGTCTGTTGCCACTTAGAGACCATTTCCAATACGTGGGCGGATACGACGGTAAACGCACCAGTCGGAGACGCGGCACTAGAACATAACTGAGTCGTTCGAACCTGATGTCACGTTGTTTACCTATATTGAGTATTTGAAGCACTAGCAATCGCTAGGATGTGTAATGAAAATTATTGGCATGCCATTAATAAAATAGCACATCTCATTGCACCCCATTTTTGTTTGGATCTCATAACTACTTTTTTATGCGAAAGTGGTAATTTCACCATTGTGATTGGCCAGATTACAGCGTTATAGCACCGCTAATACCTCACCCAATACTGCTAAATCCGGAATCTTAGTGAAGCCTTTAAGGTCATCGCATAAAATGGCTTGGTGACGTATCGCGCTACGATTTACCATGAAGGTGCCTGAATATGGCGGAAGCATCGCATTACAATTTCAAAACAGCAAACTTACCCAAATAATATGTGTGTGTGTGTGTTTGTGAGTGGTGTTTGTGTGTGTTTGTGCGCGTGCGCGTGCGCGCGTGCGTGCGTGCGTGCGTGCGTTGAACTCGTTGCTGTTGCTGCGCTGATTTCCGACAAAATGCTTCAGCGTTTAGCGCAGGGGTTCCGACTCAGCGAAGGCCTGAGAATTCCATCCTCGCAACGGTCCGCGTACTGTTGTCTTCGGAGAGTCAGACTGTTCGCCCGGGCGTCGGCGGCTTCGGATGAAGCCACCACAGCCACCCTCGATCGCTGCCTACGGTACGCTCACTGTTGACTTCGAAGAGCCAATCTTTCCTCCCGGGAGTCGTCGGTTTCGCGCAGACGGGGTTGACGCTGGGCCTCGGTTTTACGTTGTCGCGTACGTTGTGCCACCGCCACGGCCGCTCGATCCCTTGCTCTCCTGCTCCCGCGTCATTGGTAGCGTGCCAGAAGACTCTTTCCCTCTTGTAAGAGCGAAAGGGGACTTGACGACCGAACGAACGGAGCAAAAAAACACGTCGGGAACCGCGCATCGGCCTTACGAAACCAGTCCAGTCCAGTTCAAATCACGACCGTCCAAGCAAAAAACAGCTGCAAGTACCAAAAATATCAATGCTAACGCACAAAAAAAAATTGTACAACCCCTCCACTTTACGTGAACCTGGAGGACCAGTTATCTTTACGACAACGTTACGACAACTACACGATATCTATACGATTTACATATGATTGCAATGAACACACGTACACGATGTCGTTGTTTAAATGTCTTTATTTAATTCTTAATGACTAAAGTGATCATTGCCTTATGGTCACTTATGGGCAAGTTCTAAACCCAATTTTTCGAGGCACACATCGAGGACAGTTTTTTTTCAATTGAGCCCAAGTCTCTTTATTAGCATCGCGGAAGCGAAAGAAAATAAGGACAGATCGGCGCGTTCTGCCATCACCTCCGTCACAGCCCACTCTTAGGTGACATAAGTTGGTGATTGTAGATGTAGATAATAACAAGAGATCAGGACCTCACCATCTAATAATGCCAAGGAAGGCTGACTCACGCGGTTGCCCCCCCCCCCCCCCCCCTTTTATTTATACTTGCCTCAACCGATCAGAATACAGGAGCGCCGTTTAAACGGGAGTTTTTTTGTTAACATCCGTGGACGCATATTTTTTTTCCCACATCATAGCACATAACAACTTCGCTGTAAATAAAAAGAAAACGGCAATTGTTTTTTTTTATTATCTACGGCGCCCGTCTGCTAGCCGCGCACCCTCTGACTGGCGAAACAACCCAGATGACGGCAGCGGCGGCTTAGAAAGGCACTGACACGTCAAAATAATTTTAATTATTATTACCCGAAACGATTGAAAACGATGCCTGGACATTACCCTGAAAATTCGAAAATTGAAAATTCAGTAGTTGTCAAATAAAACTTTTTTTTTTTTTTTTTTTCCAAATGTTGATTTTGAAGTTCCCGCGCGATCCGCGCCAGTGCAGTGACGTCGAATTTTGAGCCGTCCTGCGAGTCGAGTTTCTTTCACGCCTCCGCTCCGAACCGCCGTTGCCGCCGCGACCCGAAGTGTGTTCGTGTTCACCAGCGTCGAGTGAACAACAGGTTTCCTCCATGCGTGCCCTGCCGCTATCGCTGCGAGCGGACGACGCTTGGCTTCCGAGTTTGAAGGTCCCTTTCAGCGATTTCAAATTCTTTGAAACGGTGTGAGGTCGAAGAGAACGCGTGGTGAACCTTTGTGAGCGACGCGAGGGGCCACGTCTCGCCGGTTCTGCGTGTAAAGGCTCTGTTATACTCCGACGTAACGCGCGCGCAAGCGAACGCTGGCCGAAGTCGGCTACGTCACGCCAGTCACACCACGCGCGTCCAAAATTCGCCCTCTCTATTAGGGGTGCCGCGAACCGGCCGCGGTTCGAGTTCGATCAGGTTCGACTTTTTCGACTTTTAGTGGAAAGTTCGACGAACCTTGTATCGAGGTTCGACTAGTGTGCGCATGCGCGTCAGGCTGGCTCGTTGGCTTCGGATTGGATGGTAATGGCTAAGAGACGAATTAAGTGCAGCGCTGATTGGCTATTTCAGTTAATACAGTACTAAAAATTAAGTTATTAACTTCTTCAGTGATTAGATTTAGTTTCTTTTAATTGCAGCTGTTCACAAAATAAAATAACCCTTTGCATAAAAAAAAATTCTCCAAACCTAGACATGCTTGTATCAAGGGCTGGCCACACTGTCCACAAAGTCGAACCGGTCGAATCTGGCGAAAAGTTCGAAGGTTCGTCGAACCCCGAAAGTTCGACCAAAAAATCTGGTTCGACAAAAGTTCGCGACACCCCTACTCTGCGGCCCTGGCGACTTCCGCGGCGCGCGTCGGTGGGCCGCCAGCGCGGCGCATGCGCAGAATCTTGCTACGAGGACGCGTTTCCTGCGAGAGTGTGCCATTTCCGGTTCCTTATCGTTTCGAATAGCAGACGAGAATTCTCGCGCTTCTTCAGCGCCAAGTTCGAGCGATGGCGTGGACGTACCTTGCACGACGAAAACTCGCGCTTGCACTGTGGGTGCAGCGCCTGCGCCACAAGCGTAGGCGGTCAATGTACATGCGGTACATCTTTGACAAGCACACGGTCTACGGTACTCAAGCTTCCTTGTGTCTTAGACACACGGGTGAGGACGAATTCCCTCGATCAGCTTCTCGACGACCGAGACGTCCGATTCTTCAAACATGACGCCACACGGAGTGGTGCGGAGTGGTGCTCCCGTCGTCTGCTATTGCTCGTATTCGCCGCGAGGGCTACCGGGCGCCAGCGCGTGATGCATGCTGGTCCGGCGTCGCTGGCGCGGCCGGCGCGGAATACGGCATGCTCCATTTTGGCGTCGAGGCGGTCAGGCTGCGTCGAACGCCGCCGGTCGCGTCGGTTACGCCACGACGCCGGAGTATAGACCAGTGTCCGCGCCAATTCCAGGGCGCCGCCATGTTTATCTACGCTCGCGCCACCACGCGGAGAGAACTGGCAGGCAGGAGGGGGGGGCTGCGTTGGCGGCGTTGCTTTGGGGAGCTGGATGCGGCAGGCTGTCCGAATGCACCGGCACATCGTGAAAGATGTCTTCACCAGAAGCCTCCGCGGCCCGTTCTTCAACAGATAAGATGTCGTGAACATTCGAGAACCCATCTCGATCGAGAAAACAAGAGAAAACCTTTCTTGTCTTAAATGTTCTCGGTGTCTGCTGACCCTTGACATCCCCGTTTCAGTCCGGGTTCATTGCGTAGTAAATATTTCGCTGCCACTTTCTTGTAGCTTTCAAATGCTTGATTGTCGGCTTCTTGTATACGACATTACATTCGTGGCACGTTTGAGACCGATTTTCGCGATCTGCTTGCCTTTCTGCGGCAGCGCGGCTCTGCCGAGCCGAAATAAGTGGGAGGCGATCACTTCATCGAACGCCGTTTTAGCGAATGAAAACGAGACCACGACGTTTCATCGAAGGACTAGCGAATGGGTCTAGTTCCATAGACAGCTCGGATTAGCTTTCTTTTGTAATGTGCCGCCTTGTCTGCCGCCGCGAAGCGGCGAAAACGAGGGCTCCGAGTGTGTTAGCACGCGTCCCCCCCCCCCCACACACACACACACACACACACACACACACACACGCTGCGAGCGTCTGGGTTCGAAATTATTAATTGCCAGTTCTAAAGGATGGTACTTACTTGAAGTGGGAGCTGGAATTTTACGAGGTACCAGGAGACACTAACTATCGGGCAACGAAGCAGGGTGCCTGTGGGGACGGAGTCTAGGAACGCTACTGATTAATATTGTGACAGGCGATCAGTTATGATAACAGACGAAACTTCGACTCGTTTGTTCAGAAGTTCGCGGTGATATTTTATTAGCCCTCGTTATTGCACACCAAGGATCTTAGGCAGTGAAATTCACATCACGCAGGCTCGTCCGTCGTAGTCAAATGAGCGCAGTCGACGACGAAATGTAATGAGCTACTAAGCTTCACAAGGTAAATGCCCGCGAGAAAGAGATTTGTGGCAGTCCAAAACACCGATCCAGCAGACGCACGTACGTACGTTTACTCCGGACTCCATGAACCCGACGGCGCAAGATCAAAGCGATCAAAGAGCACCACCGCCATCGCCACCGGGTTTTCTCTGCACTTTGCGCGACAACGGCACTGCAACGGAGGGCACTCACCTCGGCGTTAACAATCTGCGAAATAGATTAATTTCCGACTCTTGAAGCCATTCCAAATGATAAATGAAAATATCTCGGCGTTGTAGAACATCTGACGACATAACTGTGCCGAGCGCCTGCTCGGCGTCGTTGTTGCTCGTGCAGGCCTGCTTATTTGTAGTTGAGACGATGATTCCACATCTTTCGTGCCACTCGTGGTGCCTGCGATAACTTCGAAGGGCAGGGGAATCTTTTCACGAGGACGTTGAAGACACTCAACACCGGAGCCACCAAAGCAATCGCACAAACCGTCGCCATGTTTGCTTCTTCGTCACTCGCGGCGCGGTCAACTCGTCGCGAGATGTTTTCTGGCTCGGCTAGATGGAAACCAACAGCGGCAAAGTGGCGTATGGACACACGGCTCTCACATTACGAGCACTATACTCACATACCGCGGTAAACAGGACCGATGCCGGCGAAACTGCAGTCGGCACACCAGCGAAGAAGCCTTCAACGGGAAGCGGCGGTGCAGGCCGACGCAGCCCCCCCTCCCCGTGAGCGTCTGGGTTCGAGATTATTGTTCGCTTTTGCTCCTTGCGGTCGAGGCTAAAAAGAGCACTTCCGGACAAAGGTCTATAGAGCGTCGGGTTTTCCCCGACGTGACGCCGCTGTGACGCGCTCGCACGCGCGAACGCGTTACGTCGGAGTATAACAGAGCCTTAAGGCTGCCCCGGCGGACTCACAACCCAAACTACGGTGCACAGACACCAAACCCAGTTGTTCTGACCGTCTGACGATTTCCTTTTTGAAGTCTAATGGCGCGTTCACACTGGAAGCGGATCCGCGTTCGCGAAGCGGATCCGCGCGTTCTCAACCGCAAAGCGGCTAGGATCGAGCGGTTGGAGCGCGTTTTTGCCAACCGCTTCGGGACCGATTTCTTCCAACCGCTTTCACGAACCGCAAAGCGGCAACCAATCACAACGCGACGCTGACGTGACGTCAGTGACTTTCGAAACAAGATGGCACCCGTCGCTGGTGAGGCGTCCAAGGCGCTGTAGTCCTAGCGCTGTAGTCTTAGCTTTCGACAAATCAACGGAGAAACTTGATGTTCACGTCCGTCACTTGAATCCGCCGCGCAAAGAATTGACTCGTAATTTTAACGGGCTTCGCACCGGTAATTTGGTTCGGATAAGAGTTTGTTTATTATTGCGGGTGCCACAGCCGAAAATCGCTGCCTTGTTAATCTCTGCCTGTAGAACGTCGGAACCCGCCCCTGATCGACCGAAATGTCAGCTTTTTTACCCACTAGGATAGTCGCGTGAACTATTGAAAGCTTTCGACACCGTGCATGACAACCAGGAAGGCCGATAGGGACGTCGTGAGCTTGATTGCGTAGCCAACGCACTACCGTACCTGGGTACCTGCGCTAGCTCGATCTGTAACGTTTACTACTAATAAAATTAATAAAGGGAACCTACTCAAGGCATAAAGTGTACGTACCAGACAATTCAGATGTAATCCATACGGCGTTTATTTGAGCTTAATGTCAAACAAAGAGTAGACTCGATCGACGAGCGAGTGACGAGAGGAGAGTCCGCCACCAACGAAGTCACGACCGGCTAGTGTGTAAAAGCGCTGTGACAAAAATAAACTGATTCTGATTCTGATTCTGAACACAATCCCGCACCACGGTCCACCCCACCGCTGACAACTTCGAAAATGATAAAAGCGAACAACGCGGGGGGAAAACTGGCCCTCTGTCCTGAAAACAAGGTCAGCTATTCATGCGGGAAGGGTCCACTTCGAAGAAAAAGTCGGGGGCGTCCTGTTCTGAGTCAGCAAGGCGCGCCTAGCTGGGCTTTGCTTGTGGGCGAAGTCGAGGGAATCACAGGCGAGTTTGGCGGGTCCATGCTTCTTTTTTCGCTGCCTGAACTTGTGATGCGCGCGAACATCCCGGAGAAAAATATTCCGAGTGCCAAAATAGCAAAACTTTGGCTTTGGATCTTGAATTAAAGTGGATTTTGGATTGTAAAACAGGGTTGCCAAACGCAAGCCTCAAAAGATCACGCGTGATCGCCGAGAAACCGCCAACCGCCTCTCGGTGGGTCTGAACGGGGTCGCTCGCCAACCGCATCCGCGACCGCTTCGCGAACGCGGATCCGCTTCCAGTGTGAATGCGCCATAAGAGGTCTTCGGACACATAAAAAAGACCGCTTCGTCCGATTCCCCGACTCACCGATTATCCTTAGTGCTACATGCGTCGAGCGCCGCCATGTTTTCCGATGGAGAATAAAAAATTCAGGAGGCGACATCACACCGGACTGAGATTTTCGGTATTTCAAAAAGAAGGGCCGAAGTGTGTTCGCCATTCCGCTAAAAAAACATGTTTTACGAATGTCAATATTAAATGGTAGAGAAATGTCGCCTTTAAAGCTTCTAAATTTCATGATATTTGACGTCGCAAATAAAAAAAAGCGAGGAGGTGAGGAGCGGGAGAGAAAAACGCCAAAAAATAAACGCGCAAACGCGTAATTTTTTTTTTTTTTTTGCGTTGCGGTGTTTTGTTGTCTGGGTATGACTACAACTTGCATCGTCTTAGACAATAAAAAAATGAAAGCCGTTTACAACTCACTGTAACGCCGAATTAGAGCGCAGCTCTTGAGGAGGAGGAGGGAAGGGTACTGGGGATGTGGGTCAAGTGACCTCGGGGGGCGGGGGGGGGGTCACGTGACCTTGTGGGAGTCACGTGACGTCGGGGGGTCACGTGACCTGGGGCCACGTGACGATGCCGATGACGCCATCAGTGACGTCACTGATGACGCCATCAGTGATGATGATGATGACGATGCGGACGCCGGTGACGTCATCAGTGACGTCACTGATGACGTCATCAGTGATGATGACGATGCGGATGCCGGTGACGTCAACGGGGTCACGTGACCTCGGGGGGTATCCCCAGGTCACGTGACGCCGGGGGGGTCACGTGACCTGGGTAACCATCGTGACCCTCGTGAGGGTAGCCCTAGTTACCCTTGTGGGGGCAACTCTCGTGACCCTCGTGAGGGTAACTCTCGTGACCCTCGTGAGGGTAACTCTCGTGACCCTCGTGAGGGTAACTCTCGTGACCCTTGTGAGGGTAACTCTCATAACCCTCGTGAGGGTAACCCTCGTGAAGGTAACCCTTTTGAGGGTAACTAACCCTCGTAACCCTCGTGAGGGTTACGAAGGTAAGTAACCCTCGTGAGGGCAACCCTCGTGAAGGTAACCCTTTTGAAAGTAACTAACCCTCGTAACCCTCGTGAGGGTTACGAGGGTAAGTAACCCTCGTGGCCCTCGTGATCCTCGTGAGGGTAACCCTCATGAGATTAACCCTCGTAACCCTCGTAACCCTCACGAGGGTTACGAGGGTTGCGGTTACGCCGACGCCGACGGCGACGCCGACGCCGCTCAAGCCGGGAACGGGCGCCTAAGAGCTGCGCTCTTATGAATCCCTGTAACGCCGAAATGGAGCGCAGCTCTTGAGGAGGAGTAGGGAAGGGTACTGAGGGGGGTCACGTCACCTGCGGGTAGTCACGTGACCCCGGCGGGGTCACGTGATCTCGGGGGAGGGGGTCACGTGACCTTGGGGGTCAGGTGACCTCGGGGGGTCACGTGACCTGGGAGGGGTCAGGTGACCTCGGGGGGGGGGTCACGTGACCCCCCCCCCGGTTACGCCGACGGCGACGCCGACGCCACTCAGGCTGGAAACGGGCCCCTAAGAGCTGCGCTCTAAAAAAAATACGACCTTTGGGGTGTCAGTGCCCCTTTAAAGGGATACTACAACGAAATTTCGGCGCTCATTTTGTGGTTTATATGTGTTCAAAAGAGCAGTATCACATGGAACATACCAATATCTTGTTAAAAAAGTCTCGAAAAGGAATTTTAAAACGAATTAAACGATTAACAAAGAGCACCTGGTGGATGTCGCTAACGCCTCGTTTGTAATGCTCGTCTAGGAACCTTGACAGCTAGTGACGGAGGTTGTCTCGTCTCCGGCCACGACGAGAGAAGGGGGGAAGGAGGAACTCCCTTCTTCCCGAGAATTCCTTTTGTTTGTCGCAGAAGTCGCTAGAAGATTATAGAAGATTAACCCGTCACTCAAAATTCGTACAAAAGCAGCCGCTTCGGTGGCTGGAACGACAAGGCCATCCTCTCGACGTCAGCCTCGCCGTGGCTTTGCTCGTCTTGAGACGACCTACGTCACGATTGCGTTGGATGTCACGTGCTTTAAGCTGGGCCTTCTCCGAGCGCTTGCCAGAGTGAGCCGTTTATAACGAAAAATACAGCCACCACGATCAAAATACAAACGTGCGATTGTCATTTACGGGTATTGTGGATCATATTCAACCTATTTTTGAACACGACGGGAATATTTCAAATTTCGTTGAAGTATCCCTTTAAGGCCTACCCAAACAGGACACTTCAGAAATCGTGAGGCGATATTACTCCGTCCAAAATGATGGAATTTGAAACGTCCGGCAGTCCGATGTCTGTTTGAACACTACCAAACAAACATGACGATTTTCCTGCTCGCTCGCTTCCTTCGCATTTCGGAGACCTCGGTGCTCGTCAGACTCGACGTCACATGCCACCTGCGAATGCTGTCCATCTGTTCTGCCGGGCCCTCGTACCCTGGACCGTGTTCCAAATATACTCGATCTTACTCCAGGGTAAGGTTTTTGTGCCTTTGCGTTCGAAAACCTACCCGCGTCCAGCGTCACTGTGGAGGACACGGGCGAAATTTGACGGAGAGAAATTTGACCGACCGCCGCGCGACTTATGTCGGAGTCGTGCCGCCTCACGATTTTTGAAATAACCTGTTTGGAAGGGCTTTTACGGCTGCTCAGTAGCCGCCCGGTCAGGCCAAAAGCAGACAACCTTTTCGATTCATAAACGGCACGCGCTTTTTCGGTGCTATAATGGTTGCGTTTTTTTTTTTTTTTTCAATTAAACAGTCTAAATGGACACACACAAAAAAAAACACGATTGTTTGTCTATTAATTTCAGCTGCATATCTGCTCTTGGCGTGACCGGGGGATTGCTCAGCTGCCGGAAGCCGCCGGGGCCGCTGCCGCCATCTGTCGGGTATTGAGTCAGTCAGAGTTCGCGAATAATAAATGAAACACGGAAAAAAAAATAATTCATATATATATATTTTTTTTTTTTTAATGTTGATGCTATCTGCTTTTATTTTTTTCGGCTCTTCCGTAGTAAATCGTAGCGCTATACGTTACCAAGATGATGTCCAACGTTACCATTTCTAGGGGCGCCAAGCCCGTGACGCTATGGAGCAGCGCCAGCGCCAGGCTGCCCGTAGGGAAGATGAGCGACGTGGACGCTGCCACGGACATCGGTAGCACCAGAAGCAGTGGGTGGCACTGGATGCTGATGGCCTGCGCGCACATGGGGGGAGACTGCTTTTCTGGAAGCCCTCTGGTCGCTGTACCCAACGTGCAAGACTCTTTACAACAGCGTTTGACCTGCTTTCTGTCTCTGGCAACTTCTTTTGCATGTGTTCCCCAAACTTAAAGGGCCCATGAAACGATTTTTGGGTTGGGATAAATAATTTTAGATTGGGATTTTACTAATAGCACATCGTTCAGTGGACCAAAAGAAAAAAGGTAGGAAGTCAAAAGCCTGACTTTCAGTGCGAAAATTTGAAAACAGAGCGGACTATTTCGTACCTCCTCCCCTTCGCAACCTCTCTGCCTTTTCACTGTGATACATCCGCGGTCCCAAAAGCGCGTCATCGGGTCCAAACTGACGTCACACGCAACCGGAACCCCTAAGCTGAGATTGTGGTGGAAGCTACGCGCTTGCCGGACCAATCAGCCGCCTCCCTTTCATCACCTGACTTCATTCTCTGCAGCCACATTTGCCACGCTCACGTGGCAAGTGTGGCTGACCCAACGAGCACGTAGCTTCAACAGCACTGTCAGCTTCGGAATGAACGGGGTGGGGAAAGCAACTTTTGTCTGAATTTTGAGCGACGGGCTAATCTTCTAGGGGGAGAATGGATGTGTCCGGATTACACAAACGAGAGTGCGAGCAAGAGGGGACTCCCCCTCTTGCTCGCGATTTATGAGTTGAGGAGGAAAGCTAAACAGGAAAAAGTTGGAAAAGCGTTTCATGACCCCTTTAACAGCTGGACGTGGGTATATCGCGGAGCAGGCGTCGCGAGATTTCGGTTGCACGCCGAAAGGTCCCGAGACGCTCCAAATAGACCTTTCCGGAAAATCCCAGGAGACCTTGCAACGCGGGAATTGTGCGGTGCTCGGATGTACGCTCGTGCCGGCTTGAACGCTTCGTATATCCTGGTTGCGGCACAATTCGTTCTTCCTTATCGTTAGAGCTCAGAATACACAAAAATAAATGCGTAAAGCAGACGCTGGGGCCACCATATAGACCTTTTCCACAAGGGCGCCGCCATCTTGAAATGTCGTCACTTCCAGTATGGGCGAAAACATTGTTTTGCCGTCGCCATGCCAATAGAAGGCATTTAGGACATAAGCCTAACCGTCACACATTTTCGTTTTGGCTCCCTTCTATTTTTTTGCTAGTTACGTTTTGAAACGTTTTAATATTTTGTCATCGCCCATACTGGAAGTGACGACAATTCAAGATGGCGGCGCCCCAGTGGAAAATGTCTATAGTCTTCCGCTGTAGAGTGCCAGATGTCCTTCGATATAAAAACGGCGACAATTGTCCCTCGACTTCCTTGCGCTGTTTACCTTTCGCTATGCTTCACCAACTAGCGCAACTTCACACTCTTCTACAGATGCCCTTCCTTGGTTTGACACGTACAGCCCTAAAATTTACTTTCTTCGTTGCGGTGGCGGATTATTTTTGAAAACTAGTAGATCAAAATTTGAGCAACCGAGTTGCAGAGTTAAATTTGGGAAGTACTATACGTTTTATATGAAGTATGAACCAGCTGAGTTATTTTACCGTTGATTTTTTTTTTTTTTTAGAGCGCAGCTTTTAGGCGCCCTTTTCCGGCTTGAGCGGTGTCGCCGTCGGCGTAACCGTGCGTTGCATTATGGGACGTTTCCCATTATGACGTCACACGTGACATCACGTGTGACGTTACGAGGGTCACCAGTGACGTCACTCGTGACGTCACCGCGCGGTGCATTATGGGTAAATTTTCCCGCTAAATTTAGCAGAAACATTTCCCCGCTAAACTTCTCAAAAAATGTTTCCCGCTAAACTTAGCGGAAAAAATTCCCCGATATATATAGCTGGAAATTTTCCCCGCTAAATTTGGCGAAAAAATAGTTTCCGCAAAATTTAGCAAAAACATTTCCCCGCTAAATTTATCAGCAAAAATTCCCCGCTAAATTTAGCGATAAATTTCCCCGCTAAATTTAGCGGTAAATTTCCCCGCTAAATTTAGCGGAAAATTTTACCCGCTAAATTTAGCTGGCCAAATTCCCCGTTTTTTTTTTTTTATTATTAACACGCACACCACGAACCGAGGCTCTGTTCTGTTTATACCATACATGGATAAATGACTTCCAAAATGTAATTTAATTACAACTACAATTACTTGGCTTCAAAAGTAGTTTCACCACAATTACAATTACTACTACGTGAAAAGTAATTGAATACAGTTACAAATTACTTTTAAAAAGTAATGCAATTACTTTACAATTACTTATTTTTGAGAGCGACCCGACTTGGGCCATATAACTTTGTTCATGCCCTGCCCCAATGTTTGAGGAGGCTTAAGCATCGCTGCATAAATGTCACGTATTGTACTTTCCTTTTATTAAGCTTTTTAAATTCATGATAGAAATTGAGAGTTTGGGGCAATGAAGTACTACGTTCTTATATTTTTAATAAATAAGAAATTAGTTCAAATGCTGGAAGACACCAAATCACTAAAGAAAACATTGGGTTGACAAACAAAGAAAAAATGTGGCAACTAGTCGTATATGAATATTTTATTAAGGTTAATATAAAACTAAAATACACACGCACTAATACGATCCCATTCACATGCAAACATCATGGTATTGTAAATTATATACACGGAGTTGAAATTTTAATGGCTCAGAAATATATAGAAACCGAATCATTGGTGTCAATATTCACAGGTGTGGTCAGTCTCCAAAATGCTTATGCAAATAATATCGAAAGAGGGACGCGAAAACTGACAAAAAAAAAAAAAGACAAATAACTTCATACACAATTAAAATTCCCAACCTCGGCTGAAAGCTGAATCTCAATTTTTTTTTTTTTTTTTTTCTTTTCAATATTTTGGCATGAGTACGATATTGTTTTCTGTTCGCACCGTAGACGGCGCTACATGGCGCCGTTGAGGTAGGCCCCAAAAAGGATTCTCTCTCAGCCCGCAGTGTCAGCAAGAAAAAAACAAACGACGCGACACTACTTTTGTTGTGCGTGTATGTGAGTGCGTGTCTAGGTGCGAGTGTTTCACCGAGAGCCACCCCGCTTGTGCGAGCACTGAGGCTTTCCGAGAGGTTCCGTCGGTAATTGTAATTGTTCCTGAAATTTTTGCAATTACTGACGCTAGAAAGCAATTAAATTGCAATTCCTTTTAGCCGGAAGTAAATAATTACAATTACAGATTACCAAAAAAGTAATTAAATTACAGTAATTAAATTACTGTAATTGAATTACTACTCAAGTATGCTCGCTGGGGTGCGCATGGACGCGTCCTAATCCGATTACGAAGCTTTGCTAAGGCGTCATAATCGGGTTATGGCCGCAATCAAGGACACCCCATTGGGCAAGATGGTGGCGTCCTGAGACCGCACTTGCAAACGTGTATGTTCCGTTTCACGATAAATTGGCGAACTGTGGAGGCTGCGACCCCCGCGACCCAATGAGGGCGGCAAAGCAAGGCACGTGACAGCACTCCATGGTCGAGGACCCGGAGGCCTCGTGACCACCACAGCACCAGCGCCGTCCGCGACAAAAAATAGTTCCTGGCATATTTTAATTTTAAGGGCAATTAAAGTCGCACGATTGACTCTCTATCGGCAAGGAGTGCTTTAAAGTACTTGTAAGTCAATGTTGCAACGATATCGTTGCGTCACTGGAAAGATCAAATGAAAATCCCGTCATCCAGAATGTACCGCATCATTTGTCACTTGCGCAATGGACTGCAACAATTTCTGGTCGATTTGTTGTTCTTGACGCAGAAAATAATGAAGAGAACCACACTCACAAAGGCCGACAAACGCAGAGTTACCATATCGCCTATACTCCGCACCTCGCCGCAACCGCCGGCACTGTACGATGGTAACGGCACGACCACACGGCGTACATTTGGAACCCATAGCCCCGTCGCTTTCTCGCGCGTGCGCAGACGTTTGCCGAGTATTTTGCCGAAACATTACCGAACCTTCCTTCAAAAGTATGGCATAGGCCGAACTTTGCCGAATGCGAGTTTCGGCAGATTCGATGCATCGCTCTTCAGTGGCTCTAGATGTAATGACGTCTCGCGCAGGCCATGACCGGCAGCTCACCACATCAAGCGCGACCGGCAAGAGGATGGATGCCGTGGCCACGTCAGTCATCAGCTCCGTCATCAGGGCCGAGCAGACGGCCAGAATCACCTGAGAGAGCGGCACGCTGTTCAGGTGGCCGCTACCGATTCGGTTGGAGATCCACACAGCGAGCCCGCACTCCTGAAAAGTGGACAACCCACGCATTACGTCGGCTTTAGTAGATCCCGACCCTCCCCGAGCGGCAAACGCACTTTGCAACACGCTGCATGCGCGTCAACGCATGCGCGTCGCCGCTCGCGGAGCCTGTCGGGAGATGGCGCCAGAAGTATATTCATCGCTAACTCGGCCGTCTACGACCACGTCCAAGGTTGATTTCGGCAAGTTTGTTGGTTTCATTTTCTTGCAGCAAGAAAACTACACCTTAAAATTTCGCAAGGTAAAACTGACCACCGAAATGCACATTCGGTGAAAGTTTGAACTTTATATATGTGCAAGCGCCGATTTTTCCGACTCGTTTTACAGCGTACGATCTGCATTTCATCCCCTTTTCGTTTTGAGCGGGACCGGCCGCACCTTGGCGATGATGCCCATGATGTGGCTGGAGAATACGACGATCAGGGCCCCCCAGGGCAGTTGCTTTGCTACCTTGCGGAAGTCGAGTAGCTTGCCGTCGAGCAAGAGCTGCCAGGGGATGACGAACACCAGGAGCACCAGCAGGTAGTCAAGGGCCAGGGGTTCCTGATATCTGCTCCGGAGGAAGACATAATTCAAGGGGTCACGTGACCTCGCTTCATGCGACGCGTGTACACAAGTCCTAGGGCTCCAGCCTCCTGGTATCCGCTCAAGATGGGGACAAGTCTCAAGGAGTTACGTGACGCTGCCTGACACGTTTACACAAGTTCTAGGGCTCCTGGTATGCGCCCCAGAGGGGACAAGCCTCGAGGGGTCATGTGACGCCGCCTGAAGGCTTAAAACCTCTTAAATTTTCTGACGACGAGAGAACCCAGAGGCGCCACTATTGGATGGCCATGGAACACGTCATTTCTGTATATTTCCTTTTTCTGGAAATACTTTTGGCAATGTTATAATTTTTAAACTATACAATTTCTCATTGATAGCACGGATACATTTGATCTCTCAAATACCGCGAAACCTTCGCTCTATGAAAAGGCAGTTTCAGAGTCACTACAAAGATGTTGACAGCGTACCAGTGCGTTCTCTCGTATAAAAAATCACAAGAACTCGATCATAGACAAACTTAAGTCCGAACGGTGGTGGTTCGTAAAGCAGTTTAGGTTTTGCCATATCAATGGCAGAAATGTAATTGTATCGGCACCGTCACTTTTGCAAGTCAACGGCACGCGAGGAATTGTTCAACGTGAGTTCTTTCTCGATCACTTTCAGTTCGATGGTGACCAAGAACTTGGATTCAGAGCAAAGCTCCAAATCACTCAGGTGCCTCGGGAAAATTGTATACACCAAAATGCTTTTAAGCCTACTGTGTGCCGCCCGCACATTGACTGAATCTGAGTTATTAGAAATAAATGCTTACGTAGCTCTAGTGTTTCATTCCTACGTCGCGTCGTACTGACCCCCTGAATGTACAGGCCTCGCATCATCCGCTTAGAAGCATCTTCAATGTCTTCCTTTATGAGTCGCTAGAAGGCCGCCATTGGTATGGCACAGATGCCTTTCCACGGATGATGATAGCGATCAAAGTGGCCAGACTCCATTTCGGAAAGGGTCTATTGCGCGACATAGTGCCATCACGACATCGCTACTTTTTGGCTCACTATTCAAAAGGCATTTATCGCTTAGGTTGGTGTTACCGGTCATTTCCACGCTATACTCAAGAATCGTATTTAAAAAAAAAAAAAAAATACAAAGAAAAAAAGAAAGAAGTTCCGTTCCTCGCAGAGCGTTTCAAATTTCCTCTTTGTGGGAAAGGAAAAAAGGCTGCTAATGCGCATTTAAAAAAAGCGGTTTTTTTTTTTTTTTCTTCTTTATTATTGAGCAGTGTAGGTTTCTGCCGGCTCATGCGTCAATCCTCCATGAAAGCTTTCCGAGTGTGACGTAATTTAAAAATTCAGTGATGTGTCTTCTTTCAACTTTTTTTAAAAGAAAAATTTGCACTCGAGTGTTTAGAAAACAAGTTTTCTTTTCTTTACTGAAAGCTATAGAGAATTCTCACATTCTTTAGAAAATCTTTGTTCTCGTCAGTATTTTTTTCGTGCTCGCCCTAAGTCAAGCCTCTGTGTACTCCGAAAAGAGAAGTTTGAGCGGCTAAGAACCACGTGCCGCAAGGCAGGCCTGCATGAACGTCATATCAGCTGCCATAGCGGTGTCCTTGCGGCAGATTGCGTGCGTTCTGCACAGGCGTGTCGCACTACCGCTTTTTTTTTTCTCCTCGGATAGAACAAGAAGGGCGATACGATAACTTCACATGTAAGCTACACATTGCACACCTGATCCCCGACAGGTCATGAGTGGAACTCACTCTAGGCTGCTGGTATCCTCTTGTGACTCGCATACGTTGGAGTAGTTTGCAACGACCCAGACGAGGAACAGTACGGCGGGCACCAATTCCGCGTATCTGCAATTGGGCGAGGAATACAACATAAATACTAAAGCACCGAATAATATGCAGGGTGTTTCTTTCTAAGCTTAACATATTTATTGAAAAAAAAAGTCGTGAAAGCTACGCTAATGCGGTTAGTGCAGGTGGGTTTTACGGCCAGGGGGCACTTAGTATAGGGGGCTAATCGTAGCGGTCAATCTGCTAATTAACTAAGATATGGTAATTTACTTTCTAAGTATCGAAAATAAACATTATGTTCTAGTTAGAAACTTTCTGAGCTTCATCGAAAACTGCAGCAGGAGCAAGGCTACTGTGCAATAACGCGCGCCGCGCGGTTTTCCCTTCTGTTATCCGCCTTTTCTCACCTCAGCCTTTGTGCCTGTTAGACTTAGCGCAGTGTGCGCTAAAGTTACCACCGCGCTCAGGCTTTCTAAGCATTACTGATTTAGTAATATTTTGATGCGCCCAGCAAGTTTCTAATTAGAACCATATGTCCATTTTCAATCATTAAAAGGTCCATTAATAACTTTTAGTTTCTTATTCGACTTATCGGGACGATTAGGCCCCTATATCATTTGCCCCCCTGGCCGTATAACTCACCTGCACAAACCGCATTAGTGCAGCTTTTACGGTTTTTAACCAGCAAATATGTTAATCTTGAAAAGATATTCCTTTGTATTGTACACTTTGTTCTTTGTTGTTGAAATATGCAACAAAAAGAGGAAATGACAGAAAAAAAGTAAAGGTCGTATGCTCATGCCTATCGGCTGTTATTATATGATCAGCCGAAGCTAATTGTCTACCTTCAAACACGTAATTCACAAACGAGTCAGCGTTTACTTACACCAGGTCACTACACGTGCGCAGAAACCAAATTGCCATGAGGTGAAGCGTCTGCGCATGTGCCGACGCACCTACAGGACGCACTCGCAGGGAAAACACAAAGAAATCGCCGAAAACAGAATGCTGCCGTATCATCTATATATATGGTTATTTATTTTATTTATTTATTTATCAATACTGCCAGCCCAATATAGGGCCAAGGCAGGAGTGGGGTGATACAGTGTCACACATGCACATTATAAACACAACAGTTCTAAACAAAAAGCAATCTTAGCACCGAAAATTAATATCTACGACATATTCGAAAGAAGAGAAACAATACAGTAACCAAATGTAGTACTAGTAATAACAATAACAGTATAGCAGTAAATGTAACAGCAGTAATAAAAAGCAGCAACAGCAGTAAAAAAAAATAAAAAATGTGTTTAGCATCATATCTCGACCGTACATCAAAAGTGGTCGCGAAGTGGCAACAAGAGACGTCACAGAAGCCAGAGTGTCCTGCTGTCGAATGTCGCGATCCTGGCGGTTGGTCGTAAAAGTGCGGCCGAAAGTTACGAGCGAACGCGAGTGTCGCTGTCGTCGCGGCGTCCCAACTTCTAGCTGCCGAAGCTTCCCTGTAGACTGTCACACTGGAGAGACTTGCAGCAGAATAGGCGTCTGCCACATCCACCACTGCTGCTGGAACACCGCCAGGATCGCGACCGACGACCCATTCATGACGTCATCAGGCGGAAATCGAGGGACCACTTTTTCGACGCGGTAAACACAGGTGTGTTTACCGCGCTCGAAAAAGTGGTCCCTCAATCACTTTTTCGAGTGGTAAACACACCTTTGTTTACCGCGTCGAAAAAGTGGTCCCTCGATTTCCGCCTGATGACGTCACACACCACAGTCAACTCCAAGAGCGCATGCAGGTCGCGTGCAGGAAGCCGCTCTTTCACGCGCTTCAGAAAAAAAGAAAAAATAAGCGTTCATAACAAAACGTGCTGAGAGCTTGCGCACTAGCTCCCTTCAGTCAACAACACATATATGCTTCGTTTTAGCTTAAGCGTATGCCCAGCCGACGCTACGAGCTAGGGGAACCAATCGAGCAGCGTGAAAAGCGCAAGTCACTGGGCCTTTTCAGTTTATGATTGGTTCAGCGACGATAGAACAGGTACAGGAATATGACGAACACCATGATGGCACGCTTTTGACGCTGTCTGAATGTTCCCATCAGCTCATATCGTCGCTTTTGACGCTATCTGATTGTTCCCATCACCTAGAGTGCCTTCATGTGCGCTTCGCATAGAGTGATGCCAACTGCCTGTTTCCCTTTCCCACACCCTCTTCCACCGCCATTTTGTTCCTCTCATTGTTTCCCCGTGCGCCGGAAAGTGGCCTTTGTGTCCATCGGTAATCCCATCCGAGGGGGAAAATGCTAATCCTCCCTCCGTGGGTTCCACAACGCTGCAACGAACTTCTGAGATAAGGTGCTTGTTTCCGGGAGGGTTATAAGCCCCACGGATTATCGCCGAGGAACAAAATGGCTGCTGGTTTGTCGGCGAGTGGTATTACAAAGGGTGGCATCACCCTAGCAAAGCGCACGCAGCCCGAGCGACGTCGCGACTGAAGATTGCGAGCGTAATCTCATCATGTGAATCAGGCTTTGGCGTCTATTCTGCCGCGTCCACGCGGAATGAATTGCCGCATGTCACATTATTCACGCGAAGTTTTGCGGTGTAACGAGCCTAGGTAATTGCGCTGAGGCCGCTCAAGTGGTCAGACATCGCCAGGAAAACGTAGAATCAACAATTCCAATGCGAAAAGGAGCACGGGGACTCACACCGACACCGACAACATCGCATTTCAATGGTTAGTTTATTGGCAACGGCGAGCTTCAATTGGGCAGAGAGTTGGGCGAGTTGGTTAAGCATCTTAATAGGTGGGAACAGCGCAGGAAAAACCGACGAAGGACGAGTAGAAGAAGTGCACAAACACAGCGCTGAATGTAGAAAACGTCTTGATGGGTTACGATAGGAGCACACAAAAAAGGGCCCGATGTACAAGAAATGAGGTTCAACACGGCAGAGAGTTGGGCGAGTTGGTTAAGCATCTTAATAGGTGGGAACAGCGCAGGAAAAACCGACGAAGGACGAGTAGAAGAAGTGCACAAACACAGCGCTGAATGTAGAAAACGTCTTGATGGGTTACGATAGGAGCACACAAAAAAGGGCCCGATGTACAAGAAATGAGGTTCAACACGGCAGAGAGTTGGGCGAGTTGGTTAAGCATCTTAATAGGTGGGAACAGCGCAGGAAAAACCGACGAAGGACGAGTAGAAGAAGTGCACAAACACAGCGCTGAATGTAGAAAACGTCTTGATGGGTTACGATAGGAGCACACAAAAAAGGGCCCGATGTACAAGAAATGAGGTTCAACACGGCAGAGAGTTGGGCGAGTTGGTTAAGCATCTTAATAGGTGGGAACAGCGCAGGAAAAACCGACGAAGGACGAGTAGAAGAAGTGCACAAACACAGCGCTGAATGTAGAAAACGTCTTGATGGGTTACGATAGGAGCACACAAAAAAGGGCCCGATGTACAAGAAATGAGGTTCAACACGGCAGAGAGTTGGGCGAGTTGGTTAAGCATCTTAATAGGTGGGAACAGCGCAGGAAAAACCGACGAAGGACGAGTAGAAGAAGTGCACAAACACAGCGCTGAATGTAGAAAACGTCTTGATGGGTTACGATAGGAGCACACAAAAAAGGGCCCGATGTACAAGAAATGAGGTTCAACACGGCAGAGAGTTGGGCGAGTTGGTTAAGCATCTTAATAGGTGGGAACAGCGCAGGAAAAACCGACGAAGGACGAGTAGAAGAAGTGCACAAACACAGCGCTGAATGTAGAAAACGTCTTGATGGGTTACGATAGGAGCACACAAAAAAGGGCCCGATGTACAAGAAATGAGGTTCAACACGGCAGAGAGTTGGGCGAGTTGGTTAAGCATCTTAATAGGTGGGAACAGCGCAGGAAAAACCGACGAAGGACGAGTAGAAGAAGTGCACAAACACAGCGCTGAATGTAGAAAACGTCTTGATGGGTTACGATAGGAGCACACAAAAAAGGGCCCGATGTACAAGAAATGAGGTTCAACACGGCAGAGAGTTGGGCGAGTTGGTTAAGCATCTTAATAGGTGGGAACAGCGAAGGAAAAACCGACGAAGGACGAGTAGAAGAAGTGCACAAACACAGCGCTGAATGTAGAAAACGTCTTGATGGGTTACGATAGGAGCACACAAAAAAGGGCCCGATGTACAAGAAATGAGGTTCAACACGGCAGAGAGTTGGGCGAGTTGGTTAAGCATCTTAATAGGTGGGAACAGCGCAGGAAAAACCGACGAAGGACGAGTAGAAGAAGTGCACAAACACAGCGCTGAATGTAGAAAACGTCTTGATGGGTTACGATAGGAGCACACAAAAAAGGGCCCGATGTACAAGAAATGAGGTTCAACACGGCAGAGAGTTGGGCGAGTTGGTTAAGCATCTTAATAGGTGGGAACAGCGCAGGAAAAACCGACGAAGGACGAGTAGAAGAAGTGCACAAACACAGCGCTGAATGTAGAAAACGTCTTGATGGGTTACGATAGGAGCACACAAAAAAGGGCCCGATGTACAAGAAATGAGGTTCAACACGGCAGAGAGTTGGGCGAGTTGGTTAAGCATCTTAATAGGTGGGAACAGCGAAGGAAAAACCGACGAAGGACGAGTAGAAGAAGTGCACAAACACAGCGCTGAATGTAGAAAACGTCTTGATGGGTTACGATAGGAGCACACAAAAAAGGGCCCGATGTACAAGAAATGAGGTTCAACACGGCAGAGAGTTGGGCGAGTTGGTTAAGCATCTTAATAGGTGGGAACAGCGCAGGAAAAACCGACGAAGGACGAGTAGAAGAAGTGCACAAACACAGCGCTGAATGTAGAAAACGTCTTGATGGGTTACGATAGGAGCACACAAAAAAGGGCCCGATGTACAAGAAATGAGGTTCAACACGGCAGAGAGTTGGGCGAGTTGGTTAAGCATCTTAATAGGTGGGAACAGCGCAGGAAAAACCGACGAAGGACGAGTAGAAGAAGTGCACAAACACAGCGCTGAATGTAGAAAACGTCTTGATGGGTTACGATAGGAGCACACAAAAAAGGGCCCGATGTACAAGAAATGAGGTTCAACACGGCAGAGAGTTGGGCGAGTTGGTTAAGCATCTTAATAGGTGGGAACAGCGAAGGAAAAACCGACGAAGGACGAGTAGAAGAAGTGCACAAACACAGCGCTGATAACGTCTTGATGGGTTACGATAGGAGCACACAAAAAAGGGCCCGATGTACAAGAAATGAGGTTCAACACGGCAGAGAGTTGGGCGAGTTGGTTAAGCATCTTAATAGGTGGGAACAGCGCAGGAAAAACCGACGAAGGACGAGTAGAAGAAGTGCACAAACACAGCGCTGAATGTAGAAAACGTCTTGATGGGTTACGATAGGAGCACACAAAAAAGGGCCCGATGTACAAGAAATGAGGTTCAACACGGCAGAGAGTTGGGCGAGTTGGTTAAGCATCTTAATAGGTGGGAACAGCGCAGGAAAAACCGACGAAGGACGAGTAGAAGAAGTGCACAAACACAGCGCTGATAACGTCTTGATGGGTTACGATAGGAGCACACAAAAAAGGGCCCGATGTACAAGAAATGAGGTTCAACACGGCAGAGAGTTGGGCGAGTTGGTTAAGCATCTTAATAGGTGGGAACAGCGCAGGAAAAACCGACGAAGGACGAGTAGAAGAAGTGCACAAACACAGCGCTGATAACGTCTTGATGGGTTACGATAGGAGCACACAAAAAAGGGCCCGATGTACAAGAAATGAGGTTCAACACGGCAGAGAGTTGGGCGAGTTGGTTAAGCATCTTAATAGGTGGGAACAGCGAAGGAAAAACCGACGAAGGACGAGTAGAAGAAGTGCACAAACACAGCGCTGAATGTAGAAAACGTCTTGATGGGTTACGATAGGAGCACACAAAAAAGGGCCCGATGTACAAGAAATGAGGTTCAACACGGCAGAGAGTTGGGCGAGTTGGTTAAGCATCTTAATAGGTGGGAACAGCGCAGGAAAAACCGATGAAGGACGAGTAGAAGAAGTGCACAAACACAGCGCTGAATGTAGAAAACGTCTTGATGGGTTACGATAGGAGCACACAAAAAAGGGCCCGATGTACAAGAAATGAGGTTCAACACGGCAGAGAGTTGGGCGAGTTGGTTAAGCATCTTAATAGGTGGGAACAGCGCAGGAAAAACCGACGAAGGACGAGTAGAAGAAGTGCACAAACACAGCGCTGATAACGTCTTGATGGGTTACGATAGGAGCACACAAAAAAGGGCCCGATGTACAAGAAATGAGGTTCAACACGGCAGAGAGTTGGGCGAGTTGGTTAAGCATCTTAATAGGTGGGAACAGAGCAGGAAAAACCGACGAAGGACGAGTAGAAGAAGTGCACAAACACAGCGCTGATAACGTCTTGATGGGTTACGATAGGAGCACACAAAAAAGGGCCCGATGTACAAGAAATGAGGTTCAACACGGCAGAGAGTTGGGCGAGTTGGTTAAGCATCTTAATAGGTGGGAACAGCGCAGGAAAAACCGACGAAGGACGAGTAGAAGAAGTGCACAAACACAGCGCTGAATGTAGAAAACGTCTTGATGGGTTACGATAGGAGCACACAAAAAAGGGCCCGATGTACAAGAAATGAGGTTCAACACGGCAGAGAGTTGGGCGAGTTGGTTAAGCATCTTAATAGGTGGGAACAGCGCAGGAAAAACCGACGAAGGACGAGTAGAAGAAGTGCACAAACACAGCGCTGATAACGTCTTGATGGGTTACGATAGGAGCACACAAAAAAGGGCCCGATGTACAAGAAATGAGGTTCAACACGGCAGAGAGTTGGGCGAGTTGGTTAAGCATCTTAATAGGTGGGAACAGCGAAGGAAAAACCGACGAAGGACGAGTAGAAGAAGTGCACAAACACAGCGCTGAATGTAGAAAACGTCTTGATGGGTTACGATAGGAGCACACAAAAAAGGGCCCGATGTACAAGAAATGAGGTTCAACACGGCAGAGAGTTGGGCGAGTTGGTTAAGCATCTTAATAGGTGGGAACAGCGCAGGAAAAACCGACGAAGGACGAGTAGAAGAAGTGCACAAACACAGCGCTGAATGTAGAAAACGTCTTGATGGGTTACGATAGGAGCACACAAAAAAGGGCCCGATGTACAAGAAATGAGGTTCAACACGGCAGAGAGTTGGGCGAGTTGGTTAAGCATCTTAATAGGTGGGAACAGCGCAGGAAAAACCGACGAAGGACGAGTAGAAGAAGTGCACAAACACAGCGCTGAATGTAGAAAACGTCTTGATGGGTTACGATAGGAGCACACAAAAAAGGGCCCGATGTACAAGAAATGAGGTTCAACACGGCAGAGAGTTGGGCGAGTTGGTTAAGCATCTTAATAGGTGGGAACAGCGCAGGAAAAACCGACGAAGGACGAGTAGAAGAAGTGCACAAACACAGCGCTGAATGTAGAAAACGTCTTGATGGGTTACGATAGGAGCACACAAAAAAGGGCCCGATGTACAAGAAATGAGGTTCAACACGGCAGAGAGTTGGGCGAGTTGGTTAAGCATCTTAATAGGTGGGAACAGCGCAGGAAAAACCGACGAAGGACGAGTAGAAGAAGTGCACAAACACAGCGCTGATAACGTCTTGATGGGTTACGATAGGAGCACACAAAAAAGGGCCCGATGTACAAGAAATGAGGTTCAACACGGCAGAGAGTTGGGCGAGTTGGTTAAGCATCTTAATAGGTGGGAACAGCGCAGGAAAAACCGACGAAGGACGAGTAGAAGAAGTGCACAAACACAGCGCTGAATGTAGAAAACGTCTTGATGGGTTACGATAGGAGCACACAAAAAAGGGCCCGATGTACAAGAAATGAGGTTCAACACGGCAGAGAGTTGGGCGAGTTGGTTAAGCATCTTAATAGGTGGGAACAGCGCAGGAAAAACCGACGAAGGACGAGTAGAAGAAGTGCACAAACACAGCGCTGAATGTAGAAAACGTCTTGATGGGTTACGATAGGAGCACACAAAAAAGGGCCCGATGTACAAGAAATGAGGTTCAACACGGCAGAGAGTTGGGCGAGTTGGTTAAGCATCTTAATAGGTGGGAACAGCGCAGGAAAAACCGACGAAGGACGAGTAGAAGAAGTGCACAAACACAGCGCTGAATGTAGAAAACGTCTTGATGGGTTACGATAGGAGCACACAAAAAAGGGCCCGATGTACAAGAAATGAGGTTCAACACGGCAGAGAGTTGGGCGAGTTGGTTAAGCATCTTAATAGGTGGGAACAGCGCAGGAAAAACCGATGAAGGACGAGTAGAAGAAGTGCACAAACACAGCGCTGAATGTAGAAAACGTCTTGATGGGTTACGATAGGAGCACACAAAAAAGGGCCCGATGTACAAGAAATGAGGTTCAACACGGCAGAGAGTTGGGCGAGTTGGTTAAGCATCTTAATAGGTGGGAACAGCGCAGGAAAAACCGACGAAGGACGAGTAGAAGAAGTGCACAAACACAGCGCTGAATGTAGAAAACGTCTTGATGGGTTACGATAGGAGCACACAAAAAAGGGCCCGATGTACAAGAAATGAGGTTCAACACGGCAGAGAGTTGGGCGAGTTGGTTAAGCATCTTAATAGGTGGGAACAGCGCAGGAAAAACCGACGAAGGACGAGTAGAAGAAGTGCACAAACACAGCGCTGATAACGTCTTGATGGGTTACGATAGGAGCACACAAAAAAGGGCCCGATGTACAAGAAATGAGGTTCAACACGGCAGAGAGTTGGGCGAGTTGGTTAAGCATCTTAATAGGTGGGAACAGCGCAGGAAAAACCGACGAAGGACGAGTAGAAGAAGTGCACAAACACAGCGCTGAATGTAGAAAACGTCTTGATGGGTTACGATAGGAGCACACAAAAAAGGGCCCGATGTACAAGAAATGAGGTTCAACACGGCAGAGAGTTGGGCGAGTTGGTTAAGCATCTTAATAGGTGGGAACAGCGCAGGAAAAACCGACGAAGGACGAGTAGAAGAAGTGCACAAACACAGCGCTGAATGTAGAAAACGTCTTGATGGGTTACGATAGGAGCACACAAAAAAGGGCCCGATGTACAAGAAATGAGGTTCAACACGGCAGAGAGTTGGGCGAGTTGGTTAAGCATCTTAATAGGTGGGAACAGCGCAGGAAAAACCGACGAAGGACGAGTAGAAGAAGTGCACAAACACAGCGCTGAATGTAGAAAACGTCTTGATGGGTTACGATAGGAGCACACAAAAAAGGGCCCGATGTACAAGAAATGAGGTTCAACACGGCAGAGAGTTGGGCGAGTTGGTTAAGCATCTTAATAGGTGGGAACAGCGCAGGAAAAACCGATGAAGGACGAGTAGAAGAAGTGCACAAACACAGCGCTGAATGTAGAAAACGTCTTGATGGGTTACGATAGGAGCACACAAAAAAGGGCCCGATGTACAAGAAATGAGGTTCAACACGGCAGAGAGTTGGGCGAGTTGGTTAAGCATCTTAATAGGTGGGAACAGCGCAGGAAAAACCGACGAAGGACGAGTAGAAGAAGTGCACAAACACAGCGCTGAATGTAGAAAACGTCTTGATGGGTTACGATAGGAGCACACAAAAAAGGGCCCGATGTACAAGAAATGAGGTTCAACACGGCAGAGAGTTGGGCGAGTTGGTTAAGCATCTTAATAGGTGGGAACAGCGCAGGAAAAACCGACGAAGGACGAGTAGAAGAAGTGCACAAACACAGCGCTGATAACGTCTTGATGGGTTACGATAGGAGCACACAAAAAAGGGCCCGATGTACAAGAAATGAGGTTCAACACGGCAGAGAGTTGGGCGAGTTGGTTAAGCATCTTAATAGGTGGGAACAGCGCAGGAAAAACCGACGAAGGACGAGTAGAAGAAGTGCACAAACACAGCGCTGAATGTAGAAAACGTCTTGATGGGTTACGATAGGAGCACACAAAAAAGGGCCCGATGTACAAGAAATGAGGTTCAACACGGCAGAGAGTTGGGCGAGTTGGTTAAGCATCTTAATAGGTGGGAACAGCGCAGGAAAAACCGACGAAGGACGAGTAGAAGAAGTGCACAAACACAGCGCTGAATGTAGAAAACGTCTTGATGGGTTACGATAGGAGCACACAAAAAAGGGCCCGATGTACAAGAAATGAGGTTCAACACGGCAGAGAGTTGGGCGAGTTGGTTAAGCATCTTAATAGGTGGGAACAGCGAAGGAAAAACCGACGAAGGACGAGTAGAAGAAGTGCACAAACACAGCGCTGATAACGTCTTGATGGGTTACGATAGGAGCACACAAAAAAGGGCCCGATGTACAAGAAATGAGGTTCAACACGGCAGAGAGTTGGGCGAGTTGGTTAAGCATCTTAATAGGTGGGAACAGCGAAGGAAAAACCGACGAAGGACGAGTAGAAGAAGTGCACAAACACAGCGCTGAATGTAGAAAACGTCTTGATGGGTTACGATAGGAGCACACAAAAAAGGGCCCGATGTACAAGAAATGAGGTTCAACACGGCAGAGAGTTGGGCGAGTTGGTTAAGCATCTTAATAGGTGGGAACAGCGCAGGAAAAACCGACGAAGGACGAGTAGAAGAAGTGCACAAACACAGCGCTGAATGTAGAAAACGTCTTGATGGGTTACGATAGGAGCACACAAAAAAGGGCCCGATGTACAAGAAATGAGGTTCAACACGGCAGAGAGTTGGGCGAGTTGGTTAAGCATCTTAATAGGTGGGAACAGCGCAGGAAAAACCGACGAAGGACGAGTAGAAGAAGTGCACAAACACAGCGCTGAATGTAGAAAACGTCTTGATGGGTTACGATAGGAGCACACAAAAAAGGGCCCGATGTACAAGAAATGAGGTTCAACACGGCAGAGAGTTGGGCGAGTTGGTTAAGCATCTTAATAGGTGGGAACAGCGAAGGAAAAACCGACGAAGGACGAGTAGAAGAAGTGCACAAACACAGCGCTGATAACGTCTTGATGGGTTACGATAGGAGCACACAAAAAAGGGCCCGATGTACAAGAAATGAGGTTCAACACGGCAGAGAGTTGGGCGAGTTGGTTAAGCATCTTAATAGGTGGGAACAGCGAAGGAAAAACCGACGAAGGACGAGTAGAAGAAGTGCACAAACACAGCGCTGAATGTAGAAAACGTCTTGATGGGTTACGATAGGAGCACACAAAAAAGGGCCCGATGTACAAGAAATGAGGTTCAACACGGCAGAGAGTTGGGCGAGTTGGTTAAGCATCTTAATAGGTGGGAACAGCGCAGGAAAAACCGACGAAGGACGAGTAGAAGAAGTGCACAAACACAGCGCTGAATGTAGAAAACGTCTTGATGGGTTACGATAGGAGCACACAAAAAAGGGCCCGATGTACAAGAAATGAGGTTCAACACGGCAGAGAGTTGGGCGAGTTGGTTAAGCATCTTAATAGGTGGGAACAGCGCAGGAAAAACCGACGAAGGACGAGTAGAAGAAGTGCACAAACACAGCGCTGAATGTAGAAAACGTCTTGATGGGTTACGATAGGAGCACACAAAAAAGGGCCCGATGTACAAGAAATGAGGTTCAACACGGCAGAGAGTTGGGCGAGTTGGTTAAGCATCTTAATAGGTGGGAACAGCGCAGGAAAAACCGACGAAGGACGAGTAGAAGAAGTGCACAAACACAGCGCTGAATGTAGAAAACGTCTTGATGGGTTACGATAGGAGCACACAAAAAAGGGCCCGATGTACAAGAAATGAGGTTCAACACGGCAGAGAGTTGGGCGAGTTGGTTAAGCATCTTAATAGGTGGGAACAGCGAAGGAAAAACCGACGAAGGACGAGTAGAAGAAGTGCACAAACACAGCGCTGATAACGTCTTGATGGGTTACGATAGGAGCACACAAAAAAGGGCCCGATGTACAAGAAATGAGGTTCAACACGGCAGAGAGTTGGGCGAGTTGGTTAAGCATCTTAATAGGTGGGAACAGCGAAGGAAAAACCGACGAAGGACGAGTAGAAGAAGTGCACAAACACAGCGCTGATAACGTCTTGATGGGTTACGATAGGAGCACACAAAAAAGGGCCCGATGTACAAGAAATGAGGTTCAACACGGCAGAGAGTTGGGCGAGTTGGTTAAGCATCTTAATAGGTGGGAACAGCGCAGGAAAAACCGACGAAGGACGAGTAGAAGAAGTGCACAAACACAGCGCTGAATGTAGAAAACGTCTTGATGGGTTACGATAGGAGCACACAAAAAAGGGCCCGATGTACAAGAAATGAGGTTCAACACGGCAGAGAGTTGGGCGAGTTGGTTAAGCATCTTAATAGGTGGGAACAGCGAAGGAAAAACCGACGAAGGACGAGTAGAAGAAGTGCACAAACACAGCGCTGATAACGTCTTGATGGGTTACGATAGGAGCACACAAAAAAGGGCCCGATGTACAAGAAATGAGGTTCAACACGGCAGAGAGTTGGGCGAGTTGGTTAAGCATCTTAATAGGTGGGAACAGCGCAGGAAAAACCGACGAAGGACGAGTAGAAGAAGTGCACAAACACAGCGCTGAATGTAGAAAACGTCTTGATGGGTTACGATAGGAGCACACAAAAAAGGGCCCGATGTACAAGAAATGAGGTTCAACACGGCAGAGAGTTGGGCGAGTTGGTTAAGCATCTTAATAGGTGGGAACAGCGCAGGAAAAACCGACGAAGGACGAGTAGAAGAAGTGCACAAACACAGCGCTGATAACGTCTTGATGGGTTACGATAGGAGCACACAAAAAAGGGCCCGATGTACAAGAAATGAGGTTCAACACGGCAGAGAGTTGGGCGAGTTGGTTAAGCATCTTAATAGGTGGGAACAGCGAAGGAAAAACCGACGAAGGACGAGTAGAAGAAGTGCACAAACACAGCGCTGCACACAAAAAAGGGCCCGATGTACAAGAAATGAGGTTCAACACGGCAGAGAGTTGGGCGAGTTGGTTAAGCATCTTAATAGGTGGGAACAGCGCAGGAAAAACCGACGAAGGACGAGTAGAAGAAGTGCACAAACACAGCGCTGCGCAGAGAGTTGGGCGAGTTGGTTAAGCATCTTAATAGGTGGGAACAGCGCAGGAAAAACCGACGAAGGACGAGTAGAAGAAGTGCACAAACACAGCGCTGTGTTTGTGCACTTCTTCTACTCGTCCTTCGTCGGTTTTTCCTGCGCTGTTCCCACCTATTAAGAGCTTCAATTGCCCACACTCCATCGCGCATGCGCGGTGCCCGTGGCGTACGCCGTCCGCTGTGGGTTTGTTTGTAAACATAAGTTGATCTATATAGGTTGCCTCAGCGTAATACCAGACGCCATTCATGCGTCCATAGTCCAGGGACTCGGCATCGTTCGTCTGGGTGATACGCGCTGGAAAGGTGCACGTGAGGGTAGAAATCATGCGGCTCCACTTACCTAAATATTCCAAGTTCCTTGATCAATCTTTCGATGGTCAGCCGTATAGCAATTCCAGCTTCTGGACTTTCGGGGGCATCGCTGAAAGAACCATCAATGGGAGCCCCCATGTTCGTTTATGCTGACGCCGTGACACATTATTATAGACCTTTGCAAAAATCGCCTTCTGCGTGCTTCCATCTTTGTCTGCCGGGCTTTGGAACGCCCTATGAGCATGCGCTGTAGCTCTGTTGTACTGTATATCAGTCGCTGCGCATGCGCCAACAACTCCGTGACTCAGCATTTTTCGCCCGGGTGATAACCGATGCAAAGGTCTATAAGGCAAGACTCGACTCGTTTGTTTGTTGTTACAGAAAGCTCGCACATATCGTAGTGCAAGAACGTCAGAAATGCATAGTCACGAAGCTTCAAGAACAACACCGATGCCAAGGGTGCTGTAAAAAGCAAAAAAAAAAAAAATCTTGTTTTATGCGCAGCCCTTCTCTTCACAAGAACCTGGGTTTCAGATGATTATACGCCTCGCAAGTGGGCTCATTTTTGTCTTCTGCGCATGAGAAAGGAAGTAGCGGTGACGTCAGAACGCCGAGCCCTGATTGGCTGATCGCGACCCCCTATCTCAGCGTCGTCTGCTCCTTTGCAACGTTGTCTGCTCGCAACATCGTCTGCGTCTGTCTTACCTTTCGTGCGACTTCGCCTTTCAGAGAGGGCAGACGAAATAACTCGAGCGGTACGTTGTTTTTGTCTAACAACTAGCAGACGCGCATCAAGGAGGGAAGTCAAAGGACTCACTGGCGAGGTGTCCCGAGGCGCCGAGGTTTGTTTGCTAAGAACCGAGAGTGAGGGTGGCTAGTGTCCGCAAGTTCCCTCCCAAATACTTTTTCCCTCCTTTCGTGTGCGGCGAGACCCCTCATTCTTTAACGGCGTCGGCGGGTTGGCGCAGTTAACGTCGTCTGCTTTACGTCTGCTAGTCAAAGCGATGGCTGCTTTACCTTTCCTGCGTCTGTCGGAGATTCACCGCTTTTTCACCGGCGAGAGTCACCGTTGCCTCGGGAAACAAGGAGATAACAAGAGGAAGAAATTGACCTCTTAATCTAAAACTGAGGTAAGCGATCAAAGTATAATGCGGGAAGAGTTCACAAGGGTCGCGCGGGCATATTCCATTAGCACACCAGCCGGTCGTGGGCAGACGGTCGCCGAGTCGCGGAGTGCCTGCTAGGCCTAACTGTCGTGCTCGCTTGGTCGCGTTCGGTGGAATATTGGCCGCTGGAGCTTTTCCCGGGTGTTCGTGGATCCAGCGTTCTTGTTCGTCGTGGTATGTTTGAAGTGCTTTTTACTTTTTTTTTTTTTTTGCTGCTTGAAGTCGGGACGCGTGAGAAGCGTACGTAGAAAAATAAACGTCCGTGGGTCGTCGCGACCGCGACGCTGTCGGCCATGATGATTTGATCGTAAGAAGTGCTATGACAGCTTCGGAGCTGTCGTAGGATTTCGTCGTAACCTGCGCAAAACTTACGAAAATTTCGTTTCGTGAATACGAATTTGTTCTTAAGTTATGTCTTACGCACATTTTTGGCGTAAGATCGTTTCGTGAATCTGGCCTCTGCACTTCCGACAGTCGCAGGAAAGGCAAGACAGACGAAGACGACGTTGCGAGCAGACGACGTTGCAAAGGAGCAGATGACGCTCAGATAGGGGGTCGCCACTGATCTCTATGCCTATTTGCTGGATCGCGTTTGACCAGCTCCTCCTATGGACCGGGATGCGGTCACTGGCGGCCATCTTTCGGTAGAGTTATATCATCTCTAGCCATCATAGTAATATGGCGGACAGCGCAATGGCGGCAGGCTGCCATAAAAATAGCCGTAGATCTAGTACACTGTACCGTGGGTGACATTTCGTGCTTGATTGAAGTTGTTCGACGAAGCAGATTCTTGAAACCCGGCGTGAACGGTAGCCTCATCTTTGAGGACCCGCAAAAAGTTCTACGAAAGCGCAGCACCGGCGGAAAGCAGCGCAGCTCGCATCAAAAGCAGACTCCGTACCGTCGTCTGCTTTCGATGCTTCTTTCGATGCGACTTTCGATACGTGCTGTGCTGCTTTTCTCCCGGTGCTTCGATTTCGTGAAACTTTTACCAGGTCCTCAGAAACCGGACTACTGTTCACGCCGGGTTTCAAAAACATGTTTCGTCAAATAATTTTAATCAATCACGCATTATCACCCACGCTATTTTGACCGCAGCCTGCCAACCCACCTGCCAAAACGCTATCTGCTATGGATGGATGATAGCGGCTGCAGCAGCTTACATTGGCTAGAGGTGATATAACTCTACCTAAAGATGGCCGCCAGTGACCGCATTCGCGGAGCGGGCAAACGCAATCCAGCAATTGTCATAGAGATCAGTGGGGTCGCGATCAGCCAATCAGGGCTTGGCATTCTGACGTCACCGCTACCCCCTGCGCAAGAAGCAGACGAACTTGCCCTCCGCATTATTTCCCATTTTTATCATCGGGGACTAGTATTTCAAACACTAATCCATAAAAAAAAAAAAAAAGCGTTCTCAAGACTTTCTTTGACTGTCCGCACTTGGAATGCTTTGTTCCTTTTTGGTGTATATTTTTCAACAAAAACTTTTTTTTTATTTTTTTCAGAAACCACGATACGCCTTTAAATGGGCATTTTTGTAGAAGCTTGTTTTAATGGCATATTATTTGCTGGGCTTTAGCAAACAAAAATGACCATCTAGATGGAAAAACGTCATAGTAAACTCACAGCAATAGAAATACACATGCATTATTTTCTCTCGGAGGGCCCATCCTCGAGTCCCCACCCCCTGTATGAAATTTGACCAATGAAAATAGTCAATTGCGTGAAGATTCCGAAACGTTACTATTGTTGCTTGTTTTAGGCGCGTTGCGCATTATATTTTTACAAAAACGTCGAATCTTTGGGTGTAGGAGACGTAATACAGCAATTATTGTTTGAAAACGCCGTCTGACGGTGCCCCCTGGTGTCCGTTCCAAGGCGCAGAAAGAGCGGTGTGTCACTGATTAAATTTTTAATAGGGAAATCGGCCGGCCGTGTAATTTCGGATTTGTTAGGATGCTTAGAGCCCGTAGATTGAGTTATCACCATAAATAGACGATCTCGGAGTCTACCAAGCTATAAGCGGTAATTACTTCCTAAAGTTACATGAAATGGCAGAAACTGCAGTTTGAAACTACCTTAGTTACGGTTTTGGAGTTACTAGTGAATTAGATCGATTATGATTAGTTTTTAAAATTACATTGACAATCAAAAATTTCATTTATTTAGGAACGGCGTTAGCGGTATACGGTTATATCACTGCCCCGTACAGCAAAGTGTTGAATCCCCAAAATGGGAGCACAAAAGACACAACTCTGCTCCGCGTCATGTTCAGTTACGTGAACCTCAAGTTGTCCCTGAAGCGGCACTTTCCGGTTTAGGGAATGAGCACTCACAATGTATTGAGAAAGAGGAACTTCATGAGGCACCAGAACATGGCGATACCGAGCAGATTGGCGGGCATCAGTAGCAGCCACCAGATGCGTCTGGTCAGCACGACCTGCTGGAACCTGCTACAGAGGGCGCGACAGCCAGGGTCGCATCCAAAACAGTTGGAAGCACAACGAGGGCATATTGTTAACGCGTCGCGTTAATTTAAGGTACTTTAATTATCAACGCGAACTCTATCACAACATTTGACCCTACCCCGTTGACTGCATCAGCGCCCGTAATCATTGCAAATCTCAGAAGTTATTTTATTTTTTTAGAACACTCATTTGGTAACAAAATTAGTGCTCTGTACGAGCAGACGCCTATTTGTCCGACTCATTTTACAGCCAGAATGACTATTTATGGTTCTCTATATTTTGTAAAACGTGTTAGTAGCTAGCAGGTACAGGCAGACCCATGGCAAACGTGTTAGTAGCTGGCAGGTACAGGCAGACCCATGGCGGATCCAGGGGGAGGGGGGCAAGGGGCTCAGCCCCTCCCGCGACCTTCAAACTGGTTTCATCAAAATCAAAGAAAACGAGAAAAAAAAAAAACACGAATTGGAGCTATCCTTAAACATCTAAAACGTTAAGATTCACATGAAGAAAACCTGTATTACAGCTTTATTTTGTTTTGAACGGGAACACCGTCCACACAGAACTGTTCACGAGGCTGGTTCTTCCTTCGGACTCCTTTATCGCCTTTCTTTCTCTTATCGGTACGGGATTCCTAGTCAAACTGGTCAACCACATCTAGGTACCCAGAGCTTTCATTGTTTCAAGCGCGTCTCCACACGTTGGTGCTGCCTGGCTCATAAGGGGTTGGTATAGGGTTTCGTGTTTTCGGGGTTTATTTTTCTTAAAATTAGTGTATGATTTTTGTGGGTTTACTTTCCCCGCGGATTCTGTGTTCTTCCGTGACAACTTTTGGTGTTGGACAAAAAAAAGAACGGCGTTTATCGAAGATCATGTTGAAGAAAATGTTGTATGTGATTCCCCAACCACCGTGGAACATTCGGGTGATCCGAATAATCGAAAGACATCCCCGTACCGGCGAGAAAAAGAAACGAGATGTGGGGATCCAGAGCAAAAACCAGCCTCGCGCGGACGGTTCATTCGAGGCAGTATCTCGTACCAAAATAAAACTGTAGATGGAGATTTTCTTCCCGCAAAGATTGGGTCTTTTCTTATTCAAGGGCCGATTTTGATAAAACCAACGTGGGGGTTAATTTTTTTTTTTTTTTTTTGGTTTATCGGGATGTACCTAAAAACCTAAACTAAATCTTGGGTCGTGCGAATTGGGCACAGAGTTAAATCAAGATTCCATTATCCCTTGCTTCGAAGCGGGATATCGCAATCGTGTCTTGAGTGTCGCTGAGGAGAAAAGACCTATCTCTACTATTTATACGTGCGTTTAAACAAAGATACAACACGCAATGAGGTGTGCAGCGAGTGTTCCCTCTGTGTCCCCCCATATCCTTTCTTTTTTTCAATCCTGCCCCCCCACCCCTTTTGGAGGATCCTCTGGATCCGCCTCTGGACTGACCATTCCAATTATCGCCTTCCATACGCTGTCATTCTGAGCATGCTCTTTTCTGCTGAATACCGGACGCCTCGCATTTGTCCACAGCTTCGTGACTCGACATTTTAGACCCTGGTGTTCAAATCTTTCGAGGCGTGTAGCCTCGGGACGCCATATTTTAGCATGTTCTTACCATGGACATACTCAGAACGATCTGCTGCTTATCATCTGTTAAAAAAAAAATAAGTCCTAATAATATGGAATATAAGTGATGTACGCTTTGTGGATACACACCTCCAGTATATGCTCAAAAGTAATGGACTCAACTATGGCCGCCAGTGGAAGTTGTATTGTTGGGTATTGTAATGACACCAAATTACTGAAATAACAACTTACCAACCGACACTTGATCAGTATGATCACAAAAATCGAAGAACTTTATATATATATCAGTTACAAAGGACGTTCATGAACGAGAAAGTTATCGAAGGCAATGCGTCATTTAAATTTAAACAAAATGCTAGATTATACTAAGAGATCGAGTAATTATACCGGTGTCAGCAACACTAAGAAGTTTCACCATCAGAAGAAAAAAAAAAAGAAACCCAGTGTAACAAGACGAGTCCTGAGAATTCTTGCAAGTGCAGTTCCTCGGTGGTTTACCCTTCGAGATAGCCGAACACATATTTGTGGACACTGCTGTGGACACTCGAAGCCATGGAGGAGAGCGACGCGCTGACCACGACACCGATCAAAAGGAAGCGCCGAATGGTATGGTACCGCCTGCGTGGACCAGGCAGGCCATTGGACAAAGAATGCCCCCCGTCAGCATACATGCACACACTAGTTTAAAAAAAAAAATAATTGTGTACTTTTCTTGAGTTAAAAAAAGCCACTAAGTATGTTACTCATTAGAGTCTCAAAGGAATCGCGTTACTTTACCCATACGGTAAGGAGCAACTTTTCTCGCTCCCGTTCATGTTAAAATGGTGGTCAACGTAAAATTATGCAGATGCGTAACTAAATGCGAATTCCTGAGAAACAAAACAAACCAACTTAAACGTTGTTTTTTTTTTTCAGGTTTGTGAGGTAAATATACAAACAATTAATTTTGTACGTTTGCAATGGTATCCGTAGCCACAGCACCAGTCGGTCTGAGGACGGGATTGGTGTTGTACACTTTTTTTCAGAGGTGTACCAAGGTACCGTTACCGATTATATTTTTCATAAAATAACTAAATTATGTAACTTATTTCAGTTCGTGAGAACTAACCAAGTCAATCTCGTTACCGCACACCGTAACAAATTACAGGAAACGTATATATAAGTCTGGTCATATGTGCCATTGGCCACACGTCAACTCACTCTTTCTTCCAAGAAATAATCTGTTGGAGCTGGTTTAGCTCAGGAGATTTCTTGGTCCTTGAGCGTTGTCTATTGTCTGCACAAAAACCCAAGATATGAGTCTGTGTCATTTTACCTGTGCAGTCCCCTGCAGTATGAAAGAACCATTCGCCTATCCAGTTTATGCGTTGTTATTAAGCCCACACATGCCAGACATATAATTTTGAGGGAGCTAGGGGAAAGAACGAAGGTAAATTATTTTTTTTCGTACTAAGAAATGTTGTCCTTGTAAAAAATAATTCGCCAGATACACCACAGGATTCATTCTAATGGGTCTTACATATTGCAGGTGCAGGCACGTAGCCAGGGGGGTGGACCATGGGGCCCGGGCCCCCCCGAAATCTTCCATTTTGCTGGGACCTCCTCTCCCTCATACAGCATTTTGTCATGAGCGCCCCCCCCCCCCCCCCCCCCGTAACAAAATCCTGGCTACGTGCCTGTGCAGGTGACATGGATTATAGATAAATTGCATGGACGTCACATTAGCAGTCATTTTTGCAGTCTTGCTGCTGAGCCCGTACCTTCTCCAGCATACATATACATATATTAAAGTGTTGACTGAAGTCCCCTTAGTTCAATTTATCCAGCTTACTCGTCTTTAGTTTTCCGCCTGCTAGCCCATGTCTTATGTCCGTTTGGAAAAGAACTCACGGTCGATGCACTCGAGGCTTTTAGGATGCGGCAAGTCCTTTCCCGGGACAAGGACGTGGCCATCTTCCATAATGGACGTCTGTTTCCGGCCCTTGCGCGCGATTCCCGGCACGGACAGGGCCGACTTGGCGGGCTGCGACGGATGCAGCGGAGGCGTATGGTGCACCACCACCTCTTCCTCCGTGTCCGTCGAGCACGCGGGGCTCATTCTTGACACCTGGACAAGCCAAGTCATCTATGTGCAACTTGTAGGCGTGGGCTTGTACCATCCTCCCCGAACGAGTCAGATCCGCTAACCAAAGTCCTCCCCCACGCAAGCACCAGCTACCAGGCTTAGCGAGGCCCTAAGATCAAGACGAAACCAGCAGCCACAAGGCGGCACCCGAAGGCTGGGACCTGCAGGCGGCTCCATGTAGACAACGTCTTTATGGAGCTATCAAATCGACGCGCTCATAGAAGTAGCCTCTTCGAGAAGACTCAAGGGCGATTCACACTGCATCAGCTCCAAAAAAAAAAAAAAAAAAACGGGGTCAAAACAAGTTTTGTTGGAGCCGGCGAAGCTGTTGCCATAGCAACCCCCGCGCTCGATCGGACTCGTCGCAAGTGTGTGAATCGCCTTTCAGAATCCGATTTTTTTTTTTATAGCTTCTTAGCAAAACTCTATTTCAAGGACTTGCTGCCAGCTGCGACCACCCTTGTTTTGTTTGATAATCGTCCAGATTTTCGGCTTCTTTTTTTTCCAAAATGAGTTGCTGGGCGAGTTGGATAGACATCTTGACTTCTTTTTTTTCCACCGACCCGCCATACCTTTATGCAACGTATGCATTTAGCGGTAATTTTCGGTAATTACCGTAAATGCGTTGTGTGTCGTGTTTTTTTTTTTTTTTTTCCTCGCTGTGCTGAGGGAGCTATGTGCTCGACGGACCAATCATCCGCCCCCCTTCCCTTTTCCATCACCTGACCTTGCTCTCTGCGGATTGATGTGTGCGTGAGCTTGATCATCACGTGGCGAAAGATGAACACATGACTGGTCCAACGAGCACGTAGCTTCCACCGTCCCGAGTCGCTGCTCACCTCGTGTTGTATGAGTTGCGTGTCAGTGGCGTTGACGTCCATTAAGCAGTTGAGCACCCAGGAGTTGGCGTACTTTGGATTGGCCATCCTGGGAATCACCTCGCGACCCAGGAAAAGTCGGCTCTTTTCTGGCGAGTCCCACTTGAGAACCGAGGTGGCTGTCTCGCCTGCGAACCCAGGGATTTATTCCAGTTTCAATGACTATTTAACGTATCTTATATTCTGCAACAAGCCAGGCGGAGGCACGACCGCTTGCATCAGGAATTAATTAACGTTTCTCCAATCTGGATTGGATTGGACTGGCTTAAGCTGAAGTCCATTAGCTCGTAGCGTCGGCTACGTCTGGACTTAAGCTGAAACGAGGTATATCCACATTCACATTAAGTCCGGCCGCAGTCGAAGACACAACCCAATGGAGCCAATCAGGTAGCGTCAGAAGTGCCTCGTCACGACGCTCGCCGCCTTTGCGCATTCGCTATCACCGTGTCTGTCCGTCCCGTTTTGTCCCCTAGCTCCAGGGTGTGTCTACCGACTCAACTATTCACGCACAGTGAATGCTGCACAATCCTGCGCTTTGTTCTGTGCCCGAGAAGACACCGAAACAGTATTTAAAACGAATAACCCGAACGTCGTTACGTCAAACTACCCATATAAACAGCGCCGCTCCGCGGAAGTACGGCGGGATGAAGCTCTGTGCGCCGCCGTATATTGGCCGAACCAGCACCTCTTAGGTAACAAAGCCGTGTCGTGCTGAACGAGACTGCGTCATCGGCGAAGCCCAACGCTGTGCGCAGACTGGACACGACGATTGCGTCCACGTTCGGCTCGGAATTGAATCAAAGCCGAGCGCTGACGCAGCCCTCGTTTCCAATTTGTGTCCAGCGTTGGCCTTCGGTGGTGACGCAAAAATGTCAGCACTATGGCCTTGTTTTCTAGGCCGTGTTGGCCGAACCGAATTTCCCTTCTTTCCCGCGCCTATTCAGCTCCTGTGGGAAGCGGGGAGTGGGCATCTCGAACGCGACCAGGTTGCAACGCGTTGACGCCACCAAGTGGCGAAGTTCACAACCACGCCAGCCTTCATGTAGCCTTGCCCGTGAAGGGAAACGTCAATGAAAAAACAGTGAGTGCGCAGGCGAGCTGGTGGATGTTGATCATGATGTAGAAAACCCGAGACTGTTGTAAAAGCAGCGAAACTTGGTCGAAGAAGACGTTCTTTTCCCCTGTCTTTCTTCTTCGACCAAGTTTCCCTGCTTTTACCACAGTCTCGGGTTTTCTACATCTTGAAGGGAAACGTGACGTCACGAACGCGCTGGATGCGCCGGATCTCCCAGGGGGCATCGCGCGCTACGCTCGCTGGCAAATCGGAACTAAAAATATAGCCATCCGATCGAAATACAAATGCGCGATTGCCATTAGCAGATTTCGTTGATCATGTTTAACCCATAAGAGGTATATCTCAAATTTGATTTCAGTGTCCCTTTAACGGGATACTACAACGAAATTTCGGTGCTTATTTCTTGGTCTATTCGTGCTCAATGGAGCATTATCACATCAGACACACCAATCTCTTGTTGAAAAAGACACAAAAAGGAATTTTAAAACGAATTAAAATAAATAGAACACGATGTATAACTATATGGGGCCCAGAAGGCGTATCCGACTGGAATGTTCAGCGCATTTTAAAGAGTGGTAGCTCGGTTTCCGCCTTATGACGTCACCTTGATATCTGCATCACAAACTGTCAAAGCTCCGATGTTTTCGCTGGAGTACTAACTGCAGATCTGAGTGACCATTTGTCCATCTTTTGTTTTCTTCCAAAAAACAATTCACAACATAATTGCTCCACCACGAATAATAGAGTATTTTGTAGGAATATAAATCAAAATACTTTAGAAAGCTTCTACAGCCTCGTCTCCTTAGAAACATGGAATGACATATTAAAGGAACCAAATCCAGGGAAAGCCTACGATTCTTTCATTACAAAATTACAAGTGTACTACGATAAAGCCTTTCTATTACTTGAGGTAAGAAAACACAAAAAATCAAGAAAGCCTTGGGTTACACGCGAACTCTACAAACGGATAGCAGCGCGCGATAAAATGTTTGCCAAATTTATCAAAACCAAGGATAAGAGTTTAGTAAGCGACTATAAAAAATATAGGAACAAACTTGCACTCGATATTAAAAAAGCAAAACTAACATTTTATCAAAATAAATTTTCTGAAATTTATAGGGACCCTACTAAAATTTGGAACACTATGAAAAAATTAGTGTCAATAGATCATGTTGCTATACCAGAAGAGTTAGAAATCGACGGTTACACATACGCCGGGAGCTTGTTGGCGAACAAGTTTAATGAATATTTTTTGTCGTCAGGTGCCAGCGAATTGCCAGAAGAATGTTCGAATTATCATTGTACCGACCAGGCCGCCTATGACAAACTCAATTTTTCTTCATCCCACTGATGAATTAGAAATACGCAGCATAATAATGTCGTTTAAAAATAGTTGTGTGTGCGGTGATTATGGTATTAAGGTTATCAATATTAAGTTTATAATAGACTTAGTGTTACCCTTTTTAGTTTATATCTCTAATCAGATTCTTGTTTCGGGTATTTTTCCAGATAAAATGAAAATTGCAAAAGTCGGCATTATCCACAAAGGTGGAGCATTTGAAAATCTCAATAACTATAGACCTATATCTGTATTGCCTCTTTTTTCAAAAGTTGCGGAAAAAGTTATTAACTCAAGATTTTATAACTACTGTGCAAGCAATAAACTGATAACTGAACACCAGTTTAGTTTTCAGAAGAAAAAATCAACTGAATCTGCCCTGATACAGATTAAAGACAAAATAATTTCAAATATAGAAAACAATGATTATACAATTGGAATCTTCTTAGATTTTAAGAAGGCGTTGGATTCAATTAAGCACCCAATTCTATTTAAAAAAATTGGAGTCATTTGGAATCAGAGGGAATGCTCTGGAAATAATACGTAGCTATTTATCTTCCCGATTTCAATAAACAACTCTACATGGTTTTAAGTCAAAGTTGGCACCCATTAGATTCGGTGTTCCACAAGGCTCTATTCTTGGGCCTTTATTATTTATTTTATATATAAACGACATTGTGACTATACCTCAACCACGCGATATTATTTTATATGCTGATGATTCGAACGTCTTTTTTTTCTAGAGACCTGCTTCACCTCGAACAAGTCTCCAATAACTGGCTAGAAAATTTATCTGTGAGGTTAAAATATAATCAATTGCTTCAAAACGCTAGTAAAACAAAATATATTATTTTTTAGATCAAAGAACAAACCAGTTTCCTACGAATTAAATATTTGTTTTGAAGGATTAAAAATTGAGCGCGTTAGCTAACACACAAATTTTTAGGTGTCTTGTTTGAAGAAACCCTTAGTTGAACTCCCCATATTGAGAAAATTAGAATCTGTATATCAAGAGCAATAGGATCATTAAATAAACTCCGGAAATATTTACCTAAGTGGTTAAAGTTACAAATGTGCTATACACTTATTTATTTACGATTAATATTGTAAAAAAAGGCCGTTCGATTTATTGGAAACCTTCAAAAATATGATCACTCAATGCCACTTTTTCAGGAGTATAAGATATTGACTGTAGAGCAAATTATGACCCTAAAGGTATCAATCAATATTTTTAACAAGATCAGACAGAATCAATTACTATTTTTTAACACGTATCCAAAAAACCCTGGAAACTAGAGTCTACGATGTAGTCATTATGCAAAAAGCAAAGCTCGTCCAAATTATGGCTTCCAGCAGCTTCCATATATAATTCCAGACACATTGAATACACACCGTGCAAAACATTGGTTCCTTTTGGACATTCAAAGATAACTTTGTAAGATATATTTTAAGTCTCTCATGATCTGCAGTTCGTATCCCGGCTTTTGAGTTGCATTCATTTATGTTTTCTACATGTGCCCGTTGCCCATACAATTTATTTCAGTATTTGTTTTGTTTTGTGCTGAGTGCTGTAAAACAACTAGGGGCTGGGGTCCCGTCAGAAGACAACTTTGTCTTCTTCTATCCCAGCCCCCCGACTTCTCTTTCGTCTGAAATAAAGACCACATACAAAAAAGTGTCCTGTTTTCACCAGCCCTCCGCAACGAAGCAGCCGCCACTGTGCCGGCGCGCCGATGGCCCTGACTGTAGAGTTCCGGCTAGCGTAGCTGGTTGCGGAGAGCGTTCCGGGACAGCGGAAACGATCTTCGAAAACTCCCTGATAACTCGCACCGTCCGCTGCGTCAAACTACGTCACGATTGTGGCGGATGTGATTTGCTCTCCGCTGGCTGCTCTTCGAGCGTTTGCCAGAGTGAGCCGTTTATTTCGAAAAATACAGCCATAAAGCGCGAAACACATGTACGACGAAACCGTCCGATCCGACGTGCGGACGGGTCGGGTCACTACCAGTTCGGCCGGCCCTCGCGGAAGGGCCAAGCCTGGATTAGGGCCGGGCGAGCCGGAACTGCCGAGTGCGGGGGCTAGGCCGACGACTGCGAAAGGGTCGGGAGGGGTGTCGAGGCCGAAAGAGGGGAGAAGGCCGGGCACGGCGGCAAGGCTAAGGGAGGCGAAAGGGCCGAGAACGGGTGTGGGGATTAGAGCGATCAGCACACGCGTGGCTACTCCAGAGTCCAGCGTCGCGGGAATTCGTTGAAAAGAAGACCGACAGATGGCGCGCCCTGTTTTCGCTCCTTTCTGTTTGGAAACCTGTTTAGTCTGGAAACCTGTTTTTTTCTTCTTTTTTTTTTCTTTTCTTTTTAACGCACAGTTTATTAGCAAAACTTTCATAAGGAAAAATATGAGGGAAACCTACCCGGCCTGGATTTCGAAACCCAGGACGGGTTGGTTTCCTTAATATTTTTAACTGAAAATCCACTCGCTAGTTAGGCCAAAGTAGCAGACCTCTTATCCGCTAGGCCATTGATGCATGAGGGATTTTGCGTCAACTCATTAGGAATATAAATAGAAAAAACGAGAATGCACATCCCCTGTTTTTATTTATTTATTTTTATTTTTTCATTTCTTTCTATCACGAATTTTAGCAATCTCAAATAAACTTGCCGCAGCTAAAGGACAGCAAGATGTTTACTTTCAGTCGTGATTAAAACCTGTTGAGTCCCACCACGACACCGGAATCGAAATTTTGTAATCGGTGCGAGAACAGTAGCCGTGGTTCCAGCCGGCCCGTTACGCGCCCAGGCATAACTACTCCATGGCCGATCGCACCACTGAAGTAACGTATCGAAGGTGCAAAAACGGTCAGCTAAAACTGAGGGATCACGGATCGCAAAGCATGCTTGGAGGTCACTACACACTAGAGTCACAGCTCTATATAATGACTGTAGAAGTCGCCTACGTCGCAGACGGAATCTGCGCGAGGAAGACCGATGATTCAGTCCAGCGAGAACGCGCTTGAGAGCAGACGACAAAACACATCACTTCCGCAAATAAAAAAAAGCAAAAAAAAAAACATAGTGCGTTATCTTTTAGACGATTACTGCGCCCCAGCTTCGAAGCAGCACACCGCTGCTTGACCAAATAGGCCCGCAACTGGGAAATATTGGATCCAATGTTGCCCTAATGTTGATTTTCTCGAAACCGCTACCCGATCCAACGTTGGACCATTAACTAATGCCAATGTAGGACCACGATTCAACCAATATTTAGGCTAATATTGGACCATCATTTATGCCATCGTTGGACAGCCTTTTAACCAATATTTAAGCCCAACATTGGGCCACAATTTCACCAACACCTAAGCCATCATTGGACCAGTATTGATTGTGAATCCTACAACCAATATTGGCACCAAAGTTTAATCACTGGCTTATCCAATATTAGCAACCAACCTTATGCCCTGGCTATTTAAATTTTGGCATCCGATTTCAAGCGCGGGTTGTACTATTTTCGGCAGCCATTTTAGCGGACATGCAGCTTTCTTTTCAGATGTATTCATAGTGATCAGTTGAACACTACATATACATCTGAAAAGAAAGCTGCAGTAAAGAAGCCACATTCACTGTGGAATGTTTTTTTATCGCATCCAGGTAAATATAGAAGCATGCAATTCAAAGTGTAGCGTCAATACATTTTATTAAGTATTACAATTAAAGAAAAATTAAAGCAAAAATGAGTGCCAGGATTTACCCCTGCAAGCTGTGAACCGGGCAAGAACGTGATGGGATCGCACGCAGAGTTCTGGGCACGCAGTTCTGAAAGAAACAGAAGCGAGGGCCTCGATTCAGGTGCCGGTTCCCACTAGGCCACCTCATACCACTGTAATTTTAAATATTCATTTACCTTTAATTCACCTTCAGTCACTGTCAGTTCTCTCTTACCCTTGTCAATTATGAATATCGAAATAAAATATAGCTTTATTATTCGTCGCCCTTTAATCAACTGTTCGATTAATCGATTCAGTTGCTCTCTAACATAAAATCTCAGAAAGGCCTACCGACTCTTTTAATGTTTACTTTTCTATAATGAAAACTTTCTTTTCCAGCGAATATTTTTCGTGATTTTGTGTACAATAAACTTGAGTATTCTAGGAGATAGCAGTACTGCCTTGTATAACAAATAGATGAGCAAGTAAGACACCCGAGCCGGCTTGCTGCAATCAGCGCCCCAGCCGACAATGGGTGAAAAAAAGAACTGCAAAGGGTGGGGCGGGCGAGCGTCTTGAGACGAGGTACGAGTCGCGCTCAGCTTCTGCGCTGGCTTTGACAGTGCTTTTTCTAGTCTCAGCTGAGACGCTGTTTCCAGCAAGCCGGCATAGTCGTTAACTGTTGTTCTGTCCGCCCGACTTGTCCTAACTCAGAGCTCAACCGATCTAGTATTAAATATTGATAGTGATTAAATAAATTAATCAAATAGTAGAAAGGTTAATCCATAAATTGTTTAGCCCTATTCTTGCAACATCATAGGGTTCCTCAACCCTTCATCTAGCCTTAAGACCTGCTAATTACAATCTCACCATTTAAGTTAACACCTATATTTCTACGTTGATTTGGAAAAAAAAAAAAAAAACGTCTTCACATTTACGGCATTTGCGGCACAGAAATATGTAGTTACAAATGTATGTTTCCTCCATAATATTTACAAGTTATAAATCAAATCGCTGGTCTTTTTCAGCTCACCAGTGTCAATTGTACTACGAAATTAACAGTTCAATAAATAGCCTCTTATACGAGAGGAACATTACAGTTGAACAGAACATAACGCTTCAATCAATCAAGAATTTCAAATAAATCACGCACGTAAAAAAAGCTTGACGAGTAAAGCAAATTACAGGCAAATACCATCACGTAGCGCGTTGACATAAATTAAACTCCACTTCCAGCCAACAAACCGAATCTGGGCAAATAAGGGTTAACCAACGCTTCTGTGGTATTCAGCTCTAGACATACATCTTGCGACACGAAGATACCCATATTTTAACTGGAAAAATAAAATAAAAATGTCTTCGAACATAAAAAATAACCAATCAGAACGTCTCTAACAGTCTATTAGAATAAAAAATATACACTTACAATTAGCGCTGTACAAGGCATGTCGGGCCGATCTCTGTGGGTTACAGGCTGGACTCGTCGGAGATTCCTGTCACAGAGTTCGGCGCAGTCCAAACTCATTGGATCATGACAAAGCGTACATTGCGTAGCAAGAACACATGTCCCCGATGGTCAAGAGGTCCTCTCTTTGTCACTCACATGGAAGGAACTGCGGTCCGTCGCGTCTTCGGTCCGCCGAAGCCATGTATGCACACAACAAAGGAAGGTCACAGGCGTGGTCACAGGTGTGTAGGGGCTGCCGAGAGTATATCCATGGTTTTGACTAGAGCCACTAAATAAGCTGCGTCTAGAGTATTGGCACTCCGTTCGCTGACATTGTTGTGGGTGCCGCCATTTTGGTGCTTGTGCAGAGCAGACGTAGCTGCCGATCGTCATGATTCAAAAGTGCGACCTCCACAACATTAGATTCGGTGTAAGGAAGCTCATGTAATATAGCTTTGCTTTGTCGCGAACTGTTTAAACATTTGTGGAGGACGAAAAAGCGTTTTCTGTGATTTCAGATAAAGCTCCACATAACTGCCAACCATGATTTTAAGCCACAATACGGCCAAGTGTCGTTACTCTGAAGCGTAGCTTATTTAGTGGCACAAGTTTTGACAATCCGCATGTTCAAGATCGCACTTGGCATTAAGACGGAATGCGCTGCTGGTGATCGGAGCTCTAAAACCACCGTTTTTGCCGTGTCCAGTAGAGGTAGCGTGGATGGTGAAGATGTCGAGCCGCTTCGAACGACAAAAATAGTCCGCTAAGCAATAAAATGCACTAAAACAACTTAAAAACTGGCACCACGATGTCCTGATATGCGCATATTGATCTTGCAATTCTTTTCTCTTGGAGAAAAGAGCTGTTTCTGCCCGTTTGTAGTTCCCGGTTGCGCAACACTGTTCACGATGGCGAACTTCGTCGAATTTTGCCAAAAGTTCCCCGAAACAGTCGAACAGTATTAAGAACAAAACGAGCGTGTTGGTAACGGTAATTAGACATGAGGAAGATACATAGAAAGGGGGGACGGACAACGAAGAGTTCCAACTAGCAACAACATTTATTGACCCGAAGTTTGCATATATAGGTGAAGGAGGGGAGGGTGAAAGACGCTACACTGGAAGGTGGGAAAGCGATGGGAGAGGGTGTAGAGCCAGGGAAATGAGGGGCGATCCCGTGGGGTAGACATCTAATCGCTTGGAACCGCGGAAACGAGGGACGTCAGCTCTGGCCCCAGGAAGTTTATCTCCCTCCTGGATAAGCCTATGGACGGGGATCCGAAGTTGCTGTGACTGTGGTGCATGGCGAAGGCCTCCATGATCTCTCGTCCGTATCTTGAGGCGTGACCTCCAATCCAATCCACAGAGCACATACTCTACGCCTGTAACACTGCGCTCAACTCTCCCTACTTCCCGTACCCATCCCCTCCCTCCTGGAATGCTTGGCTCAGCTCGGACTCGGCGGACCTCCAATGGGCCCTGGCGGAGCAAGCGCTCCTTTTCACAAGGCCGTAGTTTTTGGCTTTTAATAAAGTTGTTCTCCTCCTCAACTTTACAGCGCGCAAACTAACAAACGGTGCAGTGATAAAAAGCTAGTGGAACTGAAACTTCGTTTTCTACAATCGCTCGTGGAGAAGACAAAAAAAAAAGTCTTAAGCACGGTCGTGGGAAGCACGAGGAGCGACTCTCACGTGACTTCCGGCGAACACAATTTAGTGACGTAAGTCAATGCGTCCCTTCTGACCGCCCCGACACCTTGCGGTACACTGTTACGTCACAGGGTACTGGCGGGCACTTTGAAATTTTTTGGCGTGTCAGAGGCCCTTTAATTAAAAGCAAAATGCTCCGCCGTCACGGTAAGGACCCGGCCACCTGATCTGGTGATTCGCGTCATTGGTTCCTGATGAAACTGGCCATTTTAAGGCGGGGCAAAAGGGCAATGTGTCAGTCGTGGTCATTTCACACGGAGCTTTTGTCATCGGGTGCTTTCGTGCACCACCCGATCGTACATAGATCATCAACATTCTGTAAAGCGGTCTTCTTCGTGGAACTTCGAAGTCCACTGTAATAAGTGTTCGTGTGATCCTTTGCTGGCTAAAACACAGATTCCGGGGAAGTATTAACCCAAAACAGAGGAGAAATTTTTGAGGCGTTCAAAATCAGTGTAAATGAGTGCGTCGTCACTAAAATCAGTGCGTCGTCACTCGTTTCATCAAATAAGGAATTCAGGTTCATTTGGGGTGAGGTATAATAAAGTGTGTATATATGTTAGTTTTTTTTTTTTGTTTTTTTTTTTTTGTTTTTTTTTTTTTTAAATGAAATTTAGTTGCTTGTAGCGCTCCGAGTGTGCACGCCCACTTCTTTGTGCTCAATTTCTTTGCGTCTTTAAGTATAATAGCGACTTCGTTTCACAACACTCGTGTCCACGCGTGCCCACTCGCGGCGTAAAGCGAGTTCGTTTCGGCAGGCACTCCACGAGTGGTTGCACTTTCCGAGTTCGTTTCAGCGGCGGCAACCCCACGCGTGCATGTATACTCGCTGCACCGAGAAAATCGAGCGTGCGCCAAAATGCAATCCCGTCATGCCTCGCTCCGGCAAGGCCGGCGAGGAGCGGGAGCAGACGACGAGGGTTCGTCTGCTACGATGTGTCGCGGAACCGAAAAGAAAATAAGTAGATTTTCTGATAGAAATCGAGTCCCGCGTGCAACATAATAAAACGCGAGCTTGAATTGTCAGCGTCTGCTATTTCATAAAGAAGCAATTAACAACCCGCGCTTTATTTGCAGGTTTTAAGTCGCTCTGTTACCGTACAGAAGCTGAAATATACCAGTCTGTCAAGAAATGCTCAGAACAAACGCATCAGCGGCCCCCGAGATGTTTATGCCCATCCGTGTGCGGATGAAAAATTTAACATTTGTCGACAAAACTCCCCCAGCAGATACCTCTGTCTGCCCAATAAGCATCAGAGAAAGCTAAACATAGTGACTTTACTCGAGGCTTGGGCAACATCATCATGTTTAACAATTATCTACGTCAGCTAACTTGCCCCGTTATATTTTGTTCGAGAAAGCTCTCATTCTCGACGTCCTCCTGATCCTCCTGTAATGACGATCGAAATCGAAAGTTCCACGAAAAGTTTTGCTGGATATTTCAGCAGACAAGTTTTAAGCCACACCCTTTCAGTGGTTCACGCATAATACCATGCTCAAACGGATCAAGCTTCTGCTCGGACAGCATCATCAGTTTTCTTCACTGTAAACGCAACCAGCTGCTTTGTAGACAGCTGCATGCGGAAATTTATGCCGTCTGTAACTATCTCTACGACAGCCGAGTTGTTTGAAGTCATCGCAACTGTAAACCACAGGTTTCAGCGTTCAGTGGCTACACTCTCGCATTCCCCACCCATCACTCCGAACAGAAAGGCGCTAGTTTCGTTTTGAGGTCGGTACTCTTTCAACAACATAGATGGCGGCGTCATCAGTCTTCTGCACTCGGTGCATTTGGCGTGTTCGTTTGAGTGCAGTTCTCCGTGCAACACTCTGCGAGTGCGATCCATTCTGGGGATTCTGGGAGAGAACTCGAACGGTGCCAGTGCGTGTGAAACGAACTCGCTATTAGAGTTTGCACCTGACGTCACTTCCGGTTAGACTCGAAATCGAAACGATCGAAACTAGTGATGGGACGAATCTTTATCCGAATCGAGATTCGGAGCCGAATCTGCAGAATCGGAAAGATTCGAAAGAGTAGCCGAATCTCAAGCGATTCGGAAAAGTTCGGAAAGATTCGGAGCGTTGCCATGGTTGCCAAATCACGTTGATGTGTGTTTCAATGTTTTGTGATATTAAATTCACTAAATTCTACAAAGTACACGAAAGATTATTGTAATATAATATCACAGTAATAAATCAAATGTTCCGCTTTGTTTATATTATTTTGGATGTTTATCGAGAACGGTAGCCAGACATCGCGGGAAGGTTGGTTTCGGTTCTGGATTACGACCCAAATAGGCATGCCCGGTGCACGGACGTGGAAATACAAGCGCATGTTTTTATCGCCGCAAGAGATCGATGCCGTTAGTGCTGTTCGGTAGAGACACATTTCGTGCCGATAATTACTGTCAGTGTGGCACACACCACACAAGTGAGTATGCTCGATTCGATTATCTCCAACGATCGAGTATCCACTGAGGTATTGCTATCGGAACACGGGAAACAATCTGAAACTCCTGGTTAATGCATGCTATCCGATTTAGTTAGTGTCTGTTTCCTAACAATGACGTTGCGTTGGACACCCCTGTATTGTGTTTCTTTTTCATCAAATAAAGTTCACGTATACAAAACTTGCTGCCGAGAACGGAGAAACGACAGTTCGACGTTTTTCTTTGCCACCGGTATCTCGCTCTCGCGCCTTACAGGTACAGACATATGCAGCTCTAGAGAAGGAGACGAATCATTTCCTTGGCTGAATATATATTTATTTTTCGTTGCGCCACATTACGTATAATACACAGCGTTTCGCTACATTTTACCGATCACCGCGAAACCGCACAGAAAGCGAGACCGTGCATTGGTTAGGCCTAGCTCAACCACACCGATCAGCTCAGCTGGACCTGGGCGCGTGCAAGGGTCTAGAATGACAGTACAGTACATACCATACGTTGGAATAAACAAGACGAAATCTGGTTATATGCAGTAACAGCAGCTAAGAAAAGCACAACTGACCGCATTCGCGAGGTTTACAACAAGGTTCATGCTGCCGCCTGCAACCAGCGACGATTCGGGCGAATCTCCGAATCTGCCGAATATTCGTCGCGGGAAGTTCGGAAATTTCTGAATCTGTCCGAATCCGAATCTCGGGTGATTCGTCCCATCACTAATCGAAACCAACATTGTCGTCTGCTATCAGTGCCTTGACGCCATGTTGGAGGCATTCTGCGTCTTATTGTGGCAGCGGTAGTGCCGTCAGAGAGCCATCTTTTTATAATCACATTTCAGAATATATTTTTTTCTAGTCAATCGCAAAGAGGTTCCTCATCTGACACGAAGTGTTGTCCATAAACCCGTAGTTGGGGTACAAAGCTTGTCTGTCGGGATTATAGAGTCAACATAATAATCTAGAGCGAAAGTCCCATGCATTTGGGAACGAAGGAATGGCGAGGCATAGACGCGTGGACGTAACGGCGGCCCTAGTTGGCGGTCCCGATGAACCCATTTTGGTTGCGACGCCTTAACATGCACAAAGAAACAGGAAAACATATATAATTTCTGTACCACGCTATTTTCTTTTTTACTTTGCAGAAATTCACCTGAATCGCGCGTTGACAAAATTAAACAAAGTTTACAAGCGTTCGAGCAACTTCAACTTCTCGAGGCAAAGCTAACCCGCCTAAACCAGCCTATTTAAGCATGCTTCCAGTAATAAGCTAAAGGTATTTCCAGACTAACACTGACCATTATATGCCACTAAGTTCTTGCAATGTCGATGAGTAGATTCTGCATAATTTTTATGTGCGCGTTTAGCGTGACGAAAAAGCGCGTTCAAAACTTCGATCCACGAAGTTCCTTCAGCGTGGCGCAAGGGTTAGGTTACCTTAAGTTAAGCAAGCTTTATGTTATCAGCTCCACTCAATATCGGTGACCTAAATTTTTGTCCCAAATCGTCGCTTCGCCTGTTATGGCTTATCTGTCGACACCTTTGTATGGTAAGGGGTACCAGTTCTCCTAAAAATGGTACAATGTCCATCGTGTCCGCACTTTATCCCAGCCTGTCTTTCGCCCTGGTAGCCAAAAAAATTAGGTGAGCTTTTGTCGGTGAGCTTTTGTCCGGTGAGCTTTTGTCCGGTTACCTAGTGAGCTCGTGCACAAATAGAAACTCAGTGCGACTTCGATTGCTTTCTCATAAAGACGGAGTTAATTAATCGTAATTTTTTTTTTTACTCGCCTTGCAATTTTTTTTACATCTCTTTTAAGCATTTCTAATTGTTCTTCCCCACCATGGCAATCCCGTCGCTTTTGCTTTATGACATACCGCCCCCGTATACGTAATCTTTCAGGATTTTCATGACAAAATTGATACCTGAACGTTAAGCCGGGGTCACAGTGCTCATAAATCCTACGAAGGACGGCCTGCGGACAGATTCGAACGCGAGTCACCGCGAGGTCCATTCTTCGAATGCTGCAGGGCAATGAGTTGAAGAAGAGACATGGCACGCGGCATTCGAAACACGGATCTCGCGGTGACTCGATCGTGTCTGTCAGACTGTCTTTTGTATGAGGTGTAAGCTGTGAGAGCCGGATTTCAATTTAGAGTTCCATGTCGGGCCTCTGGATCAAAAAGGAGCAAATCCCATTCCGTAGATCTCCTCATTTGTTTTGCATCCAAACGTTCGCTTAGAAGACTTTTTCTTTGCAAATTACCTAGATCGATCGCACACACAATTCAGAGTGCACAGAATGTGTAATATGTGCGATAGGCTTAGCTGCCCTCGTAGGAGTATTTTGCACTTTTTTTTTGGCCACCTCAGACACCACACATCAAGTGTACTCCGAATTTATCCGTGGGATCATGGTAAGTTCATTTTTCTTTTGTTGGCAGGGGCTCAGAAAAAACTGAGGTTCTGCCTCTTGCCTTCCACTGTGAGGGCTTATAAAGTCGGAAGTAGTAGTACGCGACGAAATGAAGCTCCTGACCTTGCCGCGTGAAGACACTGCGCCAGTCAGCCTAGAGGGGAGCTTCTATTCAAACAGGGCTTGTGCTCGCGCCCTATTGGGCAAGCACATAGAAGACAAAGATGTTGAGACAATAGATCGATCTCACTAAGCGTTTGGCGCATGCGTGACGCCGCCATAACTTTAGTTCACATAAAGCAAACGGCAGTGCACGAAAGGGCTCGTGCTCCACGCGCGCAGAGCTCCAGCGCAGTTGTCGCACATGCGGAAAGACTAAAGTTCCCTCGATGCATTGCGGCAGCGGTGGCGTGGTCAAACTGGCTGGTGAGATCGGTCTATTTAAGAGCCTCCTGTATTATAGCGAAAGCTAGAGGACGAGTTCATAGCACTGCAAGAGGATCTGGCTGCACGAGAGCTCATGCAGCGGGATTACGTTGTTTCGCTTTTCCAGACTTCACTCTGTCGTTACAATCGCTCGCTCAAAATGTGTGTTAAAAAAAAAAAGAAGGTTTTTAGGCCACGGTGGAAGAAACACATTTTTCTTTCACCGTGCTCCACGCCAGACTCGTCAAACGAAACAGGCCTCCAAACAGAAAGGAGCGAAAACAGGGCGCGCCATCTATCGGTTTTCTTTCCAACGAATTCCCGCGTCGACGAAGGAGCCACGCCGTGCTCTGATCGCTCTAATCCCCTACCCCGTTATCGGCCCTTACGCTTCCCTTAGCCTTGCCGCCGTGCCCGGCCTTCCCCCCTCTTTCGTCCTCGACACCCTTCCCGGCCCTTTCACAGTCGTCTGCCTAGCCCCGGCACTCGGCAGTTCCGGCTCGCTCGGCCCTAATCCACGCTCGGCCCTTCCGCGAGGGTCGGCCCAGGGGGGATGCTGCCCGTGCGGACTGGGTCACTACCAGTTCGGCCGGCCCTCGCGGAAGGGCCAAACGTGGATTAGGGCCGAGCGAGCCGGAACTGCCGAGTGCGGGGGCTAGGCCGGCGACTGCGAAAGGGCCGGGAGGGGTGTCAAGGCCGAAAGAGGGGGGAAGGCCGGGCACGGCGGCAAGGCTAAGGGAGGCGAAATGGCCGAGAACGGGTGTGGGGATTAGAGCGATCAGCACACGCGTGGCTACTCCGGCGTCGCGGGAATTGGTTGAAAAGAAGACCGATAGATGGCGCGCCCTGTTTTCGCTCCTTTCTGTTTGAAGATCTGTTTGGTTTGACGAGTCTGGCGTGGAGCACGGTGGGGACCTGTTTGGTCGGAGAAGTTTAGTTTGGAAACTTGTTTTTTTTTTCTTTTATATTTTTAACGCACAGTTTATTAGCAAAACTATCATAAGGAAAAATATGAGGGAAACCAACCCGTCCTGGGTTTCGAAACCCAGGACGGGTTGGTTTCCTTTATATTTTAATTAAAAATCCACTCGCTAGGTAGGCCAAAGTAGCAGCCCTCTTATCCGCTAGGCCATGGACGCATGAGGTATTTTGCGTCACCTTTTTAGGAATATAAATAGAAAAAACGAGAATGCACATCTCGTGTTTTTTTTTTCTTCATTTCTCTCTATCACGAATTTTAGCAATCTCAAATATACTTGCCGCAGCCAAAGGACAGCAAGATGTTTACTTTCAGTCATGATTAAAACTGTTGAGTCCCGCTACGACACCGGAATAAAAATTTTGTAATCGGTGCGAGAACAGTAGCCGTGGTTCTAGCCGGCCCGTTACGCGCCCAGGCATAACTACTCCATGGCCGATCGCACCGCTGAAGTATCGTATCGAAGGTGCAAAAACGGTCTGCTAAAACTGAGGGATCACGGATGGCAAAGCATGCTTGGAAGTCACTGCACGCTTGAGTCACAGCTCTATATAATGACTGTAGAAGTCACCTGCGTCGCAGACGGAATCTGCGCGAGGAAGACCGATGATTCAGTCCAGCGAGAACGCGCTTGAGAGCGGACGACAAAACACATATCACTTCCAGAAAAAAAAACAAAAAAACATAGTGCGTTATCTTTTAGACGATTACTGCGCCCCAACTTCCAAGCAGCACAGCATTGTTTGACCAAATAGGCCCGCAAATGGCAAACATTGGCTCCAATGTTGGCCTAATGTTGATTTTCTCGAAACCGCTACCCGATCCAACGTTAGACCATTAAGTAATGCCAATGTAGGACCACGATTCAACCAATATTTAGGCTAATATTGAACCATCATTTATGCCATCGTTGGACCGCCTTTTAGCCCAAATGTAAGCCCAACGTTGGGCTATAATTTCACCAACACCTAAGCCATCATTGGACAACTACTGATTGTGAATCCTACAACCAATATTGGCATCAAACCTTAATCACTGGCTTATCCAATATTAGCTCTTAACCTTATGCCCTGGCTATTTAAATTTTGGCATTCGATTTCAAGCGCGGGTTGTACTATTTTCGGCAGCCATTTTAGCGGACATACAGCTTTCTTTTCAGATGTATTTATAGTGGTCAGTTGAACACTACATATACATCTGAAAAGAAAGCTGCAGTAAACAAGCCACATTCACTGTGGAATTTTTTTTATCACATCCAGGTAAATATAGAAGCATGCAATTCAAAGTGTACCGTCAATACATTTTATTAAGTATTACGATTAAAGAAAAATTAAAGCAAAAATGAGTGCCAGGATTCACCCCTGCAAGCTGTGAACCGGGCAAGAACGTGATGGCCGGGATCCCACGCAGAGTTCTGGGCTCACAGTTCTGAAAGAAACAGAATCGGGGGCCTCGATTCAGGTGCCAGTTCCCGCTAGGCCACCTCATACCACTGTAATTTTAAATATTCATTTACCTTTCATCTTCAGTCGCTGTCAGTTCTCTCTTACCTTTGTCAATTATGAATATCCAAATAAAATATAGCTTTATTAATCGTCGCCCTTTAATCAACTGTTCGATTGATCGATTCAGTTGCTCTCTAACATAAAATCTCAGGAAGGCCTACCGACTTTTTTAATGTTTACTTTTCTATAATGAAAACTTTCTTTTCCAGCGAATATTTTTCGTTATTTTGTATACAATAAACTTGAGTATTTTAGGAGATAGCAGTACTGCCTTATATAACAAATAGATGAGCAAGTAAGACACCTGGGCCGACTTGCTGGAATCAGCGTACCAGCCGACAATAGGTGAAAAAAAGCACTGCAAAGGGTGGGGCGCGCGAGCGTCTTGAGAAGAGGTGTGAGTCGCGCTCAGCTTCTGCGCTGGCTTTGGCAGTGCTTTCCCTAGTCTCAGCTGAGACGCTGTTTCCAGCAAGCCGGCATAGGCGTTAACTGTTGTTTTGTTAGCCCGACTTGTCACTCAGAGCTCAATCGATCTAGTATTAAATACTGATAGTGATTAAAGAAATTAATAAAATAGTAGAAAGGTTAATCCATAAATTGCTTAGCCCTATTCTTGCAATAGTTCAATAAATAGTCTGTTATACGAGAGGAACATTACAGTTGAACAGAACATAACGCTTGAATCAATCAAGAATTTCAAATAAATCACGCACGTAAAAAAAGCTTGACGAGTAAAGAAAATGACTGGCACTCCACTTCCAGCCAACAAACCAAATTTGGGGAAATAAGGGTTAACCAACGCTTCTGTGGTATTCAGCTTTAGATATACTGGGAGGCAAACATCTTGCGACACGAAAACACCCATATTTTAACAGGAAAAATAAAATAAAAATGACTTCGAACATAAAAGAATAACCAATCAGAACGTCTCTAACAGTCTATTAGAATAAAAAAAAAAAATACTTACAATTAGGGCTGTATAAGGCCTGTCGGGCCGATCTCTGTGGGTTACAGGCTGGACTCGTCGAATATTCCTGTCACAGAGTTCGACGCAGTCCAAACTCATCGGATCATGACAAAGCGTACATCGCGTAGCAAGAACACATGTCCCCGATGGTCAAGAGGTCCTCTCTTTGTCACTCACATGGAAGGAAGGGCGGTTCGTTGCGTCTTCGGTCCGTCGAAGGTAGTAGTGACATGTATGCACGCTACAAAGGAAGGTCACAGGTGTTTAGGGGCTGCCGAGAGTATATCCATGGTTTGGACTAGAGCCACTAAATGAGCTGCGTCTAGAGTTTCGGCACTCCGTTCGCTGACAAGGAAGCTGATGTAATACAGCTTTGCTTTGTCGCGAACTGTTTAAACATTTGTGGAGGACAAAAAAGTGTTTTCTGTGATTTCAGATAAAGCTTCACATAACTGCCAACCATGATTTTAAGCCACAATACGGCCAATGGGGTGGTTATCATTTGAGCCCGTTCTCGTTTCGACGTTCTCACTTGGCCCTTCTCAAAACAACCATTCTCAAAAAGATCTTCTCGCTTTGACCCGTCGTATTTGGCCCTTTCCCGTTTTGTCTTTCGCATTCCAACCCTCCTCATTAGGGCCCGTTCTCGTTTCGCCCTTCTCACCTAGCCCTTTTCAAAACAGCCATTCTCAAAAATATCTCGGTTTGACCCCGTCGCACTTGACTCTTTCTATACCAAAATCGTTTTTTTTAGGGTAACATTGATATACTTTGCGTGTGTGTGCGTGTGTGTGTGCCACACTGCAGGCATACTCTCGCTGCTAAGGATTTTAGCAGTGCGTTGAGGTCGTCCTAAAAGGCTACTAGCTGACAATAAAACAGACCAACTATTTATCGCAGTCAGATCATATTCCGAAATGTCACGTTGTTCGAGGTCTCTCAACTTGGGACAATGCCACCACTTCTATAATGCAGTGGTTCTCAAAAGGGGGTCTGCGAAGTCATCCTAGGGGACCGCGAAGCCCTGTCTCATCAGTCACGCACGGCAATATTAGTTGTCTTTCTTCACATTGAAAAGAAACGTTTCAAATTTCGGGAGAGTACTCTCGTGTGTATGTCAATGAGATAAGTCTAGCTACTTTACATTAGCAGTTAGTTATATCTATTTATTAAATCATTACCATGATAACTTATACCTTTCTATTCCCCGCACCCCAAACGGGGTCCTCCATTATCTCCGCCTTTCTACAAGGCGTCTGCGAAACATCAATGGTTGAGAACCACTGCTATTATGTATGCTATTTCTGTTCAAACAAAGTTTCCGAATTAAATGTTCATCGCTTTTTTTTCTTGGTTGCTTAGATGAAGGGAAGCAGGCGTCAATGTACGATTCTCAGTGCGTACCTCTACACATAACATATATCTGATGGTATGTTGGGAACCCAACGAAGGTAAGGCTCACAAGGCCGCGAAGGCATAACAACGTTAGAAGCATGCCGAACTAGTGTCATTCGGTCGTAGCGCGAACGGGCGAAATGAGAATGGGGTCCAGTTGCGAAAAACACGATTCGGATCTTATGAGAAGGTTAATGAGAAGGGGTCGAAATGTGCACGGTTCAAATGCGAATGGGACGTTTTGAGATCCCGTTACTCTGAAGCGTAGCTTATTTAGTGGCACAAGTTTTGACAATCCGCATGTTCAAGATCGCACTTGGCATTAAGACGGAATGCGCTGCTGGTGATCGGAGCTCTAAAATAGAGCACTGCACGGGCCGGAATTTCTAGGCCCGGCCCGACCCGGCCCGGTAGAGACACGGCCCGGGCCCGGCCCGAGCCCGACAGAATTTTAAATTTCTAGGCCCGGCCCGACCCGGCCCGAAAGAGACACGGCCCGGGCCCGGCCCGAGCCCGACAGAATTGTTAATTTCAAGGCCCCGCCCGACCCGGCCCGATGGCTGTAGCCCGAAGCAACCCATTTCCGTTTGAACCCGTCTTGTTTCGACCCACTCCCGAAACGAGCTCCCCATTTGAACCCGTCCTGTTTCGACCCATTCTTTAAACACCCTTCCCATATGAACCCGTCACGTTTCGACCAGTTCCCTAAACGCCCTTCTCGTTTGAATTTGTCCTGTTTCGACCCATTCCCTAAACGCCCTTCTTATTTGAACCAGTTTCCGAAACACCCTTTGCGTTTGACCGTGTCCCGTGTCAACCTACTTTTATAAGGCCCTGCACATCGCAACCTCTTCGCAAAAAGTCTCCATCGTTCTAAGCCTGGTATGCGCACCTTTTCTGTTTAAGAATGCGTTCTGAAGTAGCTTTACATGTCAACGCGTTCTTAAAATATACAACCCTTTCAGGCAAGCTTAAGTTTAATATATTCCTAGTTAACCCCTTAAAACGTTTGTTTCAAGATGGTTCCCCATACGTGCAAGCGCGGAACGGACTTTGTACACTGCGCGACACTGATACCGCGAACAGGACGTTGGCTCTTTTTTCGAATTTTACTTCGAAATGGTTTTAGTAGGCACCAAAGTATACCGCTTAGGTCTGTGGCCCAGATGAGCACTTCTAAAGACACTAATATTTTTGAAAACAGCGTTTTGATTCTATGAGATAAGCATAAAAACACGACGATCGCTTGTTCGCGCTAATATAGTGTCGCGCTCTGCAATAAGGGAGTCTTAGAATAACGTACTCAAGCACTTTGGGCAAGCTAAAATTAGCATCGCCATAGGTTTTACATCGCAACGCTATTTTTACGGTACCCAAAGCGCTTGCGTACGTTAAATCTTCCTAATAGTGAACTAGATATTTTTGAGAGCGATGAATCAGACAGGTTGACAAGCATATGACTTGGACTTTATTTTGTTTACAACTTATAACACAACCCTTGCTCACACGGAAAAAGCTTGAAGGCTTTCTAGCTCCAAAATGTCTTTTAGTTATTATTTTTAACGACGCTGTAGTGAATTTGCACTTCGCTTTTTTGTATTCAATGAACCTAAAATATTAATGAGCAAACTTATTGCTATCAACAACAATTTTTGATTTACGGCACAAAACTTGCCCAGGCACGGCTCGGGCCGGCCCGGGCCGGCGCGGCCCGAGAACTTTTTTGTTCAAGCCCGAGCCCGGCCCGGGCCCGAGGAAATACATGCTACCCGGCCCGAGCCCGGCCCGCGGGCCGGGCCGGGCTCGGGCTTTCGGGCTGGCCCGGGCCCGCGCAGTGCTCTACTCTAAAAACACCGTTTTTGCCGTTTCCAGTAGAGGTAGCGTGGGTGGCGAAGATGCCGAGCCGCTTCGCACGATAAAATCAGTCCGCTAAGCAATAAAATGCACTAAAACAACTTAAAAACTGGCACCACGATGTTCTGATATGCGCACGTTGATCTTGCTTGGAGAAAAGAGCTGTTTCTGCCCGTTTTCAGTACCCGGTTGCACAACACTGTTCACGATGGCGAACTTCGTCGAATTTTGCCGAAAGTTCCCCGAACCAGTCGAACAGTCCCCACTATTATAGGGAGCCTTCATGTGCGCTTATGAAGGCACCCTAGTCCCCACCGTTCTCCAGTCGACCCCTACCTTATCGTGTGGCCTTGGTCAACGTCACCTCACTTTCTGTGTGTGTTTCGCGGGCTGGACTCCGTCACCCCTGAGCTGACAGGGTAATGGAAGCCAAGGTGTTCGGTGAACCAATCGCACGTCTAACTTTAATCACGTGATCACGCTCCTTCCCGTAACCACGCGCAGAGAGCGGGGCAGGTGATGACTGATCCGGCGGGCGCGTAGCTCCCCCTGTACTGTCAGCTTAGGAATGAACGGATTCCTTGTCGCTCAAGGACGCCGAGTCCTCTTCGCCCACAAAGATTTGTGTGGGGAAAACGGGAGGGTAACTGTTCTCTCATCACGTCTCTCGCCCTTTCTGAGGGAAAGAGAGGGTGCGCCATGGGAGTTTAGCCGAGCGACCTTGGTAAGCAATCCGTTCCGAGGCCGTTAGGCTCGCCCCTCCCCTGTGCTCTCCCCTTTCTCAAATACTTCCGTCTGTCTCTGCTCAAATTTGCTATCCCGGTGTCCCAATTTCCAAAACGAATGAGGTAAAGTTTGCTTATATATATATATATATATATATATATACATATATATATATATATATATATATATATATATATATATATATATATATATATATATATATATATAAGAAAACAGTTCACGTCCGCTAACAATTGTAACTCTTCCTTCAAACCAGTAACCTCGGGAGTCCCACAGGGTAGCGTACTAGGTCCACTACTATTTCTAGTCTACATTAATGACTTGCCATCCTGTGTCTCATCCCGAATTAGAATTTTTGCTGACGATTGTGTAATTTACCGAATAATTTCCTCTGTCAATGACCAGAAAGCTTTGCAAACTGATCTAAATGCTATTAATGCATGGTGCTCTTCCTGGCTAATAACCCTAAATTGCTCTAAAACAAAGTTTATGTCTTTTACTAATCACGTACCCCGGATTCCTACCTCCTATGTGTTAAATAATAATACTGTTGACCTCGTCTCCACTTATAAATATCTTGGAATTCATTTGCAACCTGATCTGTCATGGCACTACCATATAAAGCTCACCCTGGCGGCTGCTAACCGCTCTTTCGGATTTCTCAAGCGTAACCTTAAACAGGCTCCTCCTAACATACGCAAACTTGCCTTTTCCACACTAATACGTCCAAAATTAGAATATGCATCAGCCATTTGGGATCCCGAACATGCTTACATCATAAACGACATTGAATCACTGCAAAATCGTGCCGCTCGCTTCATATTTTCAGATTATTCACGTCATTCCAGCGTCACAGCACTAAAACGCCGAGCAGAGCTACCCGAACTACTCCATCGTCGCAAACTTTCACGCCTATCTCTTTTCCATAAACTTTACCACCACGCGTCACTTCACGGTGATTTCTTCGAGCCACCTGCCGTTATTTTTCCACGCCGCGATCACCCCTACAAAGTTAAACGCATAACCTGTAAGTCATCTGCCTTTTCCCGGTCATTCATTCCACGTACCACAATCGATTGGAATAATCTACCATCGCACATTTCCTCAGAAAAAGACACCACGAAGTTTCAAGAACAAATTCAAAATACTGATGCCATCTAACTTTTGCTGTTTTACATTGTTGTTTCATCTTTTCCGGAACGTGCAGAGCAAATGTGTACTATTTTGTTTTTACCTTGACTCAGCTTTATTGCAGTGTGATGAGTGAATGTATGTTTTTTTTTTTTATTCGTTTTTGAGTGTATCCTTTATTTTCTTTTTATTATTAAGTGTATTGATTGTTTTCTAGTATTCTCATATGTTGTTCAATGTGCACTAGTTCCTATTGGAACGATTTATGTACCCCCCCCCTATGTAATACCCTCTCACGAGGGCCTTTAGGGGTAATATGAATAAATAAATAAATAAATATATATATATATAAGAAAACTCTAGAGCAAAAGGACAAAAAGCGACTGAGAGACAGGAAGCTCGAAACTCAACTTGAAGCCTACTGTCAAAATTAAAAAGAGACAATAAAAATGAAATGGTTACCAACAAAAAAAAAAAAAAGAAAAAAAAAGGGTCGGTATAAATTTTAAGAAAATTGTCGGCCTTGTTGGCGTTCCCTCAGATTTATTTATTTATTTATTTCAGTACCTTCAAGGCCCAGGGGGCGTTACAGAAGGGAGTGGTGGAAAACATAAAAACAAACAACAGGTAGTAAATACAGAAATTGAAACAGAATGAAAAATGCAGACAACGCCGGTTATTAAGAAAGTACATAACACTCAATGGCGGATCTGAAAGTGAAAACGTCGGTAATCATTGCGATGGAGGCGGGCAGGTGGTTCCATTCGTTACTAGTCCTTGGGATAAATGAATCGAAAAACCATTGAAGCTAACTAGATTATGCTTAAAAATAAACAAAAACAAAAAAGCATGCGCAAAAAAAAACAAAAAAAAAAACATACACACAAACATGTGGGATGCGCTACATCGGTAGTCTAAAATATCAACGACATATGGGCGATCGTACGTATGTAGCATGATAGCCCCACGTGCAGAATCGCTGTGCAAGCTTCAACCAGCATTGTTCCAAAGACTGCATGATTACGTTACACACGCTCGCGTGCCCACTTATTGTCGCTTAATTAGAAGCAAAGTGCTCCGCCGTCACGGTGAGGACCCGGCCACCTGATCTGGGGATTCGCGTCATTCCCTCCTGATGAAACTGGCCATTTTAAGGCGGGGCAAAAGAACGGTGTGTCAGTCATGGTCATTTCACACGGAGCTTTTATCATCGGGTGCTTCCGTGCACCACCCGATCGTACATAGGCTGAGTTTACATGGATGCGATCGTAGCGAATCGAATCGAGATTAACCGCCTATGATTGGGTAGACGAGGAAGGGAAAGGAGGATCGCAGGCGCGTGACTGGTCACATCTCGATTCGATGCGCCATGGTCGCATCCATGGAAACGTAGCCATAGGTCATCAACATTCTGTAAAGCGGTCTCCTTCATGGAACTTCGAAGTCCACTGTAATAAGTGTTCGTGTGATCCTTTGCTGGATAAAACACAGATTCCGGGGAAGTAGGAATCCAAAAAAAGCGGCAGAAAGTGTAAATGAGTATGACGGTTGCATGAGTGCGTCGTCACTCGTTTCATCAAATAAGGAATTCAGGTTCATTTGGGGTGAGGTATAATAAAGTGTGTATGTATGTTCGTTTTCTTCTTTTTTTTTTTCAAAATAAAATTCAGTTGTTTGTAGCGCTCCGAGTGTGCGCGCCTACTTCTTTGTGCTCATTTCTTTTGCGCCTTTAAGTATAAGATTTTGCACCTAACTCACTTCTGGTTAGACTCGAAATCGAAACCAACATTGTCGTCTGCTATCAGTGCCTTGACGCCATGTTGGAGGCATTCTGCGTCTTATTGTGGCAGCGGTAGTGCCGTAGTCAGAGAGCCGTCTTTTTATAATCACATTTCAGGATATATTTTTCCTATAGTCAATCGCAAAGAGGTTCCTTATCTGAGACGAAATGTTGTCCATAAACCCGTAGTTGGGGTACGAAGCTTGTCTAACATAATAATCTAGAGCGAAAGTCCCATGCATTTGGCCACGACGGAATGGCGAGGCATAGACGCGTGGACATAACGGCGGCCCTAGCTGGCGGTCCCGATGAACACATTTTGGTTCAGATGCCTTAAAATGCACAAAGAAACAGCAAAACATATATAATTCTGTACCACGCTATTTTCTTTTTTACTTTGCAGAAATACACCTGAATCGCGCGTTGACAAAATTAAACAAAGTTTACAAGCGCTCGAGCAACTTCAACTTCTGGAGGCAAAGCTAACACGCCTAAACCAGCCTATTTAAGCAAGCATGCTTCCAGTAATAAGCTAAAGGTATTTCCAGACTAAAGCGTGTTTCACATGCAGCGGTTTTGGCCCTAGAGCGGCGCGATTTCTGCCGTCCCGGCGCTTTGGCCAGCACCAGCGGTTGAGCGGCACGAGCGCCGCGACGGCAGAAATCGCGCCGCTCTAGGGCCGAAATCGCTGCATGTGAAACACGCTTACCACTGATCATTATAGACGCTTTCAGGCAGCTGTGCATGGGCGCCGCCATAACCGACCTTCAGTTTTTGTTCCCGCTTATTCCGTTCGCTCCACTTCATCATTACCACAGGAGGACAGGTTATTGCCCCTTTAAATGCTACTGTGTTCTTCTCCCCAGCGTAGGCCCTTGTGGAGGTTCGTCAACGCCCGTTTCAGTGGCTCGGCATCTCGGTGAGGCAAGAGAAGGTCGGTTATGGCGGCTCAATCTGGCGCGCGCTGAAAGCGTCTATATGCCACTGCGTTCTTGCAATGTCGATGAGTAGATTCTGCATAACCTTTATCTGCGCGTTCAGCGTGACATAAGAACATTGAAAAAGCGGGTTCAAAACTTCGATCCACGAAGTTCCTTCAGCGTGGCGCAAGGGTGCTCCGGCAAGTTTTATGTTATCAGCTCCACTCAATATCGGTGATCTAAATTTTGGTCCCAAATCGTCGCTTCGCCTGTTATGGCTTATCTGTTGACACCTTTGTATGGTAAGGGGTACCAGTTCTCCTAAAAATGGTGCAATGTCCATCGTGCCCGCACTTTATCCCAGCCTGTCTTTAGCCAAAAAAAATAAGGTGAGCTTTTGTCGGTGAGCTTTTGTCCGGTGAGCTTTTGTCCGGCTACCTAGTGAGCTCGTGCACAAATAGAAACTCAGTGCAACGTCAATTTCTTTCTCATAGAAACGCGGTTAATTAATCTTAATTCTTTGTTTTTACTCGCCTTGCAATTTGTTTACATCTCTTTTAAGCATCTCTGATTGTTCTTACCCACCATGGCAATCACGTCGCTTTTGCTTTATGACATACCGCCCCCGACTACGTAATATCTTTCAGGATTTTCATGATAAAATATATACCTGAACGTTAAGCTGGGGTCACACTGCTCATAAATCCTACGAAGGACGGTCTGCAGACAGGTTCGAACGCGGGTCACCGCGAGGTCCGTTCTTCGAATGCTGTGGGGCAATGAGTTCAAGAAGAAACATGGCACGCGGCATTCGAAACACGGTTCTCGCGGTGACTCGATCGTGTCTGTCAGACTGTCTTTTGTATGAGGTGTAAGCGGTGTGATCCGGATTTCAATTTAGAATTCTGTCGGGCCTTTGGATCAAAAAGGAGCAAATCCTATTCCGTAGTTCTCCTCATTTGTTTTGTATCCAAACGTTTGCTTAGTAGACTTTTTCTTTGCAAATTACCTAGATCGGTCGCACAGATGATTCGGAGTGCACAGAATGTGTAATATGTGCGATAGGCTTAGTTTCCCTCGTAGGAATTGTTTTTTTTTTTTTTTTTTTGGCCAGCTCAGACACCACGAATTTATCCCTGGGATCATGGTAAGTTTATTTTTCTTCTGTTGGCTGGGGTGCAGAAAAAACTGAGGTTCTGCCTCTTGCCTTTCACTGTGAGGGCTCATAAAGTCGGAAGTAGTAGTACTCGACGAAATGAAGCTCCTGACCTTGCCGCGTGAAGACAATGCGCCAGTCAGCCTAGAGGGGAGCCAAGAGGCTTCTATGCAAACAGGGCTTGTGACCGTGCCCTTTTGGGCAAGCACATAGAAGACAAAGATGTTGAGACACTTTAGGAGCCCCGTGTATTGTAGCGAAAGCTAGAGCACGAGTTCATATCACTGCAAGAGGATCTGGATGCACGAGAGCTCATGCAGCGGGATTACGTTGTTTCGCTTTTCCAGACTTCACTCTGCTGTGACAATCGCTCGCTCGCTCGCTCAAAATGTGTGTTAAAAAAAGAAAGGTTTTTAGGCCGCGGTGGAAGAAACACATTTTTCCTCCACCGTGCTCCACGCCAGACTCGTCAAACCTAGAGCCACTAAATGAGCTACGCTTAGAGTATCGGCACTCCGTTCCCCGACATTGTTGTGGGCGCCGCCATTTTGGCTCGTATGCAGAGCAGACGCAACTGCCGATCGTCATGATTCAAAAGTGCGACTTCCTCGGCATTCGGTTCGGTGTTAGAAAGGTTATGTAACATTGCTTTGCTCTGCGGCGAACTGTTTGAACATTTGTGGAGGGCGGAAAAGCGCTTCCTGTGATTTCAGATAAAGCTTCAGATAACTGGCAACCATGATTTTAAGACAGAATATGGCCAAGTGACGTTACTCTGAAGCGCAGCTTATTTAGTGGCACTAGTCAAACCAAACAGATCTCCAAACAGAAAGGAGCGAAACCAGGGCGCGCCATCTATCGGTTTTCTTTCCAACGAATTCCCGCGTCGACGAAGGAGCCACGCGTGCACTGATCGCTCTAATCCCCACCCCCGTTATCGGCCCTTACGCTTCCCTTAGCCTTGCCGCCGTGCCCGGCCTTCCCCCCTCTTTCGGCCTCGACACCCCTCCCGGCCCCCTCGCAGTGGTCGGCCTAGCCCCCGCACTCGGCAGTTCCGGCTCGCTCGGCCCTAATCCACGCTCGGCCCTTCCGCGGGGGTCGGCCCAGGGGGGATGCTGCCGTGCGGACTGCCGGAATGACCTTGGGGGGGGAGAGGGTTTTCGTAGCATCGGCGAGCGTTGAAAACCCTCGCCTCCGACCGTCGTATTGCGCGGTCGGACGTCGGACCGGACGGTTTCGTCGTACATGTGTTTCGCGCTTAAGGCTCGAAATACAAACGTGATTGTCATTTGCGGATGTTGTGGATCCTATTCAGCCTATTTGTGAGCAGGACGTGTATGTTTCAAATTTCGTTGAAGTATCACTTTAAAGGGATACTACAACGAAATTTCAGCGCTTATTTTATGGTCTATATGTGTTCAAAGGAGCAGTAGCACATCGAACACACCAATATCTTGTTAAAAAAAGTCGCGAAAATAAATTTTAAAACGAATCAAACGATTAGCAAAGAGCACCTGGTGGACGCTAACGCCTGGATTGTAATGCGCGTCTAGGAACCTTGACAGGTAGTGACGATGCCTGTCTCGCCTCCGGGAACAACGAGAAAAGGTGTCCCAGACGTCGATATTGTCCCTCTACAAGATTATAGTGGATTAACCCGTCACTCAAAATTCGTACAAAAGCAGCTTTGGGGTTAGTTGCGGTTGCCCGATCGCTGGCGTGCTTCGGCCGCTTCGATGGCTAGAACGGCTAGGACATCTTATCAACGTCAGCCTCGCCGCAGCTTTGCTCGTCCCAAGACAATCTTCGTCACGATTGCGGCGGATGCCACATGCTCTCCGCTGGCTGCTCTCCCAGCGCTACCCAGAGTGGGCCAAAAAAATTCAGCCCAGGCAGGTAGCCATGAGGGGGGGGGGGGGGGGGGGGGGGGGAGGGCATGGGGCCTGCTCCTTCCCCCCTCAAAAAAAAAAAAATCTTCAATTTTACTGGGACCTTGTCCCCCTCCCCCTCATACAGCATTTTGTCACGGGAGGGTCCCCGCCGAAACAAAATCCTGGCGACCGGCCAGCCACCAGACTCAAAATACAAACGTGCGATTATCATTTACGTATACTATGGATCATATTCAGCCTATTTCTGAAGATGACGGTTATATTTCCAATTTCGTTGAGGTATCCCTTTAAAGCCGGGCTCTACGCATGTGCAAAGCCCACACCTGTTGTTGGCAAAAGCGCGCTTGTTTGTCGAGACAGTGAACGACGGGGCGATGCGATCGCGAATGCGTTCTGCATACGGGGCGTTTAGGAGGTACGTTTGTAAAGCGCGCCTTAAATGCCTTACCCATTTCGTGTGTACTCAAACACCCCCTACATCGCACTAAAACACGATTCATTACGGCGATTCAGGCCGAAGAGTATCGTTAGGAAATCAATAACTGTGCGCTGCCAAGAAACCAACAAATTCTGCTTGCTCGGTTGTTCATGAAGGACGGAAACGTCATCCACGCTGCGTTGCCCGACACGTCGTGGCCATAAAATGTCCTGGAGAAGTCTTCGACGAAAGTTCGAGAGTCCCTCTGTGGCCTTGTCGAAGAGCGCCCTCTGCTGGAAGCCCTGCGGAATACGCGTGATGTCCCAGGTCAGCTGTGCCAGCCGGATGCACAGATGTTTCGTCTGTTTGTTGTCGGAGAGGAGTGGAGAGGAGTGGAGCAATGCGCCGAGAGTGCGAGGAAGAGGAGGAGACGAGAGTGCGCAAGGACATCAGAACGCCGAGCTCTGGTTGGAAGGATTAGTGGGTGGACCTAAAGCTAGGTGCCTTTGTCTCTACTCACACTTCGAATGCACTTGATTGCCATACACCGGGCTCCAGCGTTCCGAGTTCGCGTTCGAACGCGTTCGAAGAGTGAGTAATGACCAAGGCAGCTAGCTAGCCTTACGTCTCCCCACTAATCATTCCAGTCAGAGCTCGGCGTTTTGATGTCCTTGCGCGCTCTCGTCTCCTCTTCCTCGGTTTCTCGGCGCGTAATCGGTGAGAGACAGTGAACTCCTCTCCAGCGTTCCTTCCCTGAGCTCTTAACACGTCACCGACAGACCACTAGCACTATACCCTGTCGCAGGTTGAGAAAAGCAGGACAAGCTCTTTCCGCAAAGCCCTTCACCCTATCACTTTAGCAAACGAACGCTGGAGAGGAGGCGAGAGAGGAGCTCTCGCACCTCCTCTCAAGCTTTCGCTCTGCTAAAGTGAAAAGAGGCTTGCTGCTTTTCTTAACCGACAACAGGGTAGAGAGTATGACTAACAGAATAAGAACGGCACGGTGTATCTTTCGGATGCCCTGCCAGCATGCGTTAGTTGCCTCGCTGGTTTAGCTGCGCGTGCCCGCTCGAAGCTCACAAGGAATCAGTGTTACCGAAAGAACATAGCGCTTGAGGCGAGACAACTGAAAGACCTGCCTGTTGTTCTTACCCTGTCAGTGACTGTACGGAAAGAAACCGGGGGAAACGACGAGATGAGAGCCCGCGGGGACGTCAGACCGCCGAGCTTTCATTGGAATGATTGGTGGGTAGTTGCAAAGGCTAGCTGCCGTTGTCTGTATATATACTCACCGTTCGAACGCGTTTGAACGCCGAACGCTGGCGTTCGCGTTCTAAGAGTGAGTATGGAGACAAAGGCAGCTGAGTCCACCCCTGTGCTTAAAGTCTCCCGTTATCTGCGGAAGGTTTCTACAAACTCCGACTAAAGGGGAAGGGGGTCATATTAGATACACGCAAAACCGACTTGACTAGTATGTAAGTGTAGCGCGACATTTTTTTTTGTAGGAAACAAGAACGCATAACTTGAGGGGGCAATCAGATCATGTCTTATTGCATGATTCGATTAAGGTTTTCTCAACGCCAAAATTGTTGGGTGTCCGAGATCCCCCCTGGCACTGGTCCACATGCATTAAATGAAAGCTATGCGGTCGTCTGCTTCTTTCGCAGGAGTTGCGGTGACGTCAAAACGACGCCGAGCTCTGATTGCTCTTGATTGGGAGGATAGTGGGTAGACATCAATGCTATAGATGCCTTGAGGTCTACCCACTATCTTTTTTTAAATCAGCCAATAAGAGCTCGGCGTTATGACATCATCGCAACCGCTGTGCATGAAGCAGACGAACTTGCGCTCCGCATAGGCGCTCTGACGTCCCCGGATGCTCCCATCTCCACATGCATGTGCTATCGGCGTGGGCGCCCATCCGGTGCGTGACGTGCCTGCACGACGTTGTTCTGCAGCACTTGGACCAGGTTCTCGGCCACGGCGCCCACGAGCAGCACGGCGGCCGTGTGGCTCATGACGAAGCAGCAGAGGGACGCGGCCAGCATGCAGCTCCACAGCAGGCTGCGCATGCGCGTGCCCAGCAGCGCCACGGCGTGCAGCGAGGTGCGGTCCAGCAGCGACGTGGACTCCACGCGGCTCACCATTAGGATCAGCCCGACTTCGTGCAACAGCAGCTCCATCTGTGGGGTGCCGGAGACGCGAGGGCATGTAGAGCGAATTGAGCTCCAGTATTTGACCCTCGTGTGCTCAATCAATGCCACCTATAGAAGACAAAGCTACGCCTGACGTCGTCGTTAGTGGATCCCGCCCCAAGCGGCAGGAATGCTGACGCTTGACGAGAGCTGCCGCAAAGCGGCAAAGAGGAGAGGCCCCCTCCAGCTTTCTTTTGAATCTAAAATAAAAATAAAACGACAAAATAGTGTTCACCGTTTATGTCGTCAAGATTTTTGTTCAGGACAGCGGGTCATTGTAGTTTTGGGTCACGGCAAAAGCCACTGTTTTAGTTTTCAGTTTGGACTTCTTAGATGAAGGCGGGGTTGTGTGTTTATAACAATGAAGCCATAATCGTAGTACAGATTGGGAGCTGCTAGAAGTTTCACCTCACCGCTCCACCCTGCACAGATGCGGGGTAGAACGGAACGGGAAGAAAACGACATTTCCAAAGTCTACGTCTATAGAATTGAAGTGATTTTAAAAGTCTCGACGTTTATTAAAGCAACATTTGTTTGCAAGTTTTTGTTTTGAGACGGTACTACCAATAGCAACGGTGCGAATGTCCAATCCATCTGAAGGAATATTATTCGACACGGGTGAGTTCTTATAAATTTAAGGCAGGTTTGTGTCCAAATAATATTTTATATTTTTATAAAATTTTGAAGAAAACTGAGCACGCGCAGTATAATATGTGGGTTTTCTTTTTGGGGGTACCACGCAGAAACACAGTAGTTTCCTTGGGTCCGGATAATGACGTGTTTATTGACGAATACGCCATCCATTTGCCCGAGGGCCAACAAAGTCCGAGATAACGGCGCTGTCTCTTTTGACAGTATCACCACTCGGAGTCCGCGCCAATTTCAGGGAAGGGGGAGGGTCAGAACAAGAGAAAAATTGCAAGGAATTATTTCCGTCGAGCTTAGCTTCCCCCAGCGAGAGTCGCGCTTGGCCGCTGGTTTTTGCGGGGATGGACGGACCCGGAGAGGTCGGATGTAGGTTGGCTTCCCGGAGCGGCGGACGCGTCCTAGTATCAACATCCCGAAGGGTGTGCCTTTGGCAGATCACCCGAGAAGGGCGAGGGAGAGCCGTAATTAAACTCCGATAAACTCAAAATATTCGGCAAAATATAAACTCCGAAAAACACCCTCCGAATTTCACGAGAAATAAACTATACGAAAACACAGAATCCTATGTATAACCAGAGTGACCCCGGCTAAGCTCAGTTGAGAACGGCAGCGCGTCTCTCTCGGGCGCCCAAATCCCAGCACGCGCTGGTTGCCTTTCGCTGTGCGTACAAGCTCGATGGCTGGCCGAGACGCCGGAAGCTTTGTCGGAGATAGGAAGCTCACGCTGTCTGGACATAGGTCAACCTAAATTTCCCACGTTGTTTTTGTCCTGTCACTAACTATAATAGTTATCGCGTTCCACATAAAAGGCCAATACTGAACCACCTAAATCGGGAGTTCTGCGAAATCTCAAATAGACTTACAAAAAGCAAGATGCCGTACACTCGGAGGATGATAGGGATCGAATGTGGCCAGACTGTATTTCGGGAAGGGTATATTGGGGTGGAATATATACTCATAGATATCGGGCGGTGTAATGTACGAAACAAAAAAAAAAACAAAAAAATAGCTACATATTTTTAGTCTGTCGCTGATGGACACGAACGAATGGTTCAGGTGCGGGGACAGCGGACCAAGTCAAGCTTCTCATACCGAGAGAAACTGAAAGAGAGGAGATGTTGAGTTTTGATTGAAAGGATCGTGGTATATATAGAGGCTAGCGGCTTTGTCTGTACCCACTGTCGTACTCCAATTAGAGCGAACAAGAGTGTCATCTGCTCCTCGCAGTGCCTCGCGTTCGAACTTCGGACGCCGGAATTCGGTCTTTGAACTCGTTCGGACAGCGAGAAGAGACAGAGGAAGCTGGCCTTTGTGCCACTATCCTTTTAAATCAGAACTCGGCGTTCTCAGGTCTCTGGGAGCTCTTATATCCTTCGCTCCCTCAGCTTTTATGCGTACCGAAAGCTTTTAGTCCGGTGACCTCGGTACAAATCTGTTGTAATAAATTTCAATTACAAGTTCATTTATGTACGACTGCGTTAACCTAACAAATTACACGCACATAAAAAAAAAAGAAGAAAGAAGAAATGTCTTATTGAACTTACTGGTACATTGATGTTCACGGGGTCACTGTCCATCTCGGAGTTGACGAAGATAAGGAACGGCACCAGCGCGACCACCGGGGGAGGCAGTGCTTCGGTTACCATGAGGGCGACCACCGTGAACAGGCAGTAGGCTGACTTGGCCTCCTGCGTGTTGTTTTAATAAGAAATGAAATCGATCTTCACTGTCTCGCTTTCATCAAAAAGAGGTTTGGCAAGGCTGGGAAGGAACTGGCACCAAGAAGGATAAACTTTTTTTTTTAAATCGGATATTAGCTAATTGTTGAGATTAAAGTTTTGGCTAAATGGCGCAGGCCGCCGCCCGATCTGCGAGCCTTGGCTGTTTGTCTCAGGGAGTTCACGCCTCTGCCGCTGCTCTTATTTTATCGCGAGATGTGTTTATAGGCTGGTTTGGCCGCTTAGTCTGCAGCAGTGACAAATACTTGTGACACGGCTTTCCCCCTAAATAGAGCAGGGATGCTTTCTTGGTAGATTTATCGAAGACATTAGACGCAGAATATGTTCTGTGTATCTTGGCTCCCGAACAAGTCCCAAAGCCCCCAAAAGTCAGAGACCAATACACATGAAAGAGGTCTAAAGTAGTTAAAAAGTCAAGGAACCAACTTTGTGCAGCTCTCAGCTCTATGCAAAGAATCAAGTTCAGTTTCCATTTTTTATCAAACATTCTTTTTATCCTAGTGTAAAGTCATGACCCCTCTATTCTAATGCCTACCGAGTCGGTTTTTTTTTTTTTTTTTTTTTTTTGGGGGGGGGGGGGCGGAAGTTTTTAGAGCAGCAGTGATCAAGCGGCGGAGGCTCAGTAAACTGCTCATATGGGTACCGGGAACAAAGAGAAATGCTCGTTAAAGTCATGGAGCTGTTAAGTGTGACGACGGCAGTAAACAAGCGTTGCTCTCTTACGGGGGTCCCGATGAGGAAAATGGGAAAGAAAATGAACGGCGACCAGATGCCAAAGAAGGTGAGGCAGACGCCGTTTGCCGCCCTCGATCCGTAGGAGGACGCCCTCGCACGGAGCACACTGTCGCCTTCCATGGGGGCAACGCGTGGTCCCCTCCCTAAGAAACTGGCAGGAGGACGGGGTCCGTAGTCGACACCGTAGAATGGCTCGTGCCTGAACAGGATAGCCTCTTTCAAGACCGGGTGCCTAGACTTTTGACTAAACTAGCCGATTACTACCGCTCCAGTGGCCCCGGCATATCGGTGTTTGCTGATGTTCCTCGCACGTTCTCTATCGGAATCATACGAACGTCGATGTCGTCTTCTTTCTTGTTTCGTCTTCAAGCACGTGCGAGGCTGTACCAGGTCTACCTAAAGCCCCTTGATAAAGGTGTTTTCACAAGTACCGCCAACCATTGTTGTGGAAATGCGCAAGACACGTGCCACGAGCGGGTGCTCCGCCGCCATTCGCTTCCAAGGGCCGCTCATTTCAGTGCTGCGCCGCCATTTGCTTCCAAGGGCCGCTCGAGACCTGGGCCACGTGCGCTCGCGAATTAGGCGCTACTTGCAAACACAAACGAAAACATATCGAGGGGCTTTAGGTCTACCATGTGTATCTGCGAATTGACCCTGTAAGTGATGACGTCACATCATGGCGCTGTGCCCCAAAGCCAGCATTATTAGATTAGTTTATTTACGGAACTGGTCATAGACGCTGCTTGCACGAGCAGTGTACCCCAGAGGCTCCGGAAGTCTTTCTTTAGAGGGGGGGCTCGACATCCCCTAAATCCTCAAGGTTAGGTTGGTTTCAGGTTGACATTAATTGCCATCTTTGAATGAAAACATATTAATGCAGCGCGTTCGCATATTCACGCACATATCCATGGAAAACAAATTAAAACAATGGCTCAGTAAAATAACAGGAAAAGAAGCTTGCACTGACAACTCATACAATGATTGGATAATCATCGAAATCGGCCGCACCATGTGTTCTTTATTTTTTCTTTCCTATACCAACTGTTACATATCAACCGCAGCTGTGCCTATGCCAAATTGGCTATGTCTAAAAATGAAAACCTTCCTTCATTTAGGGATTCTCGGGAAGCATGATGTATTAACGCAGACGTACACAAACAGACTTCGTCCGTGTCGTTCTGTGTTTTGTCCCTTGTCCGTATCCCCAGTCTCGGGTTTACAACTATGCTCAAAGTGTTAAACGTTTTAGACAAAACCCCGAGACTCGGGGGAAAAAAAGGACAACACAACACAGTCTCAAACACAGCAAGTTGGGCTATCGGATGTCTCAACTGGAGGCAGAGATTGCACACATCGGTATGTACCTCAGGAACAAGTACATCGACCGTGATCGCTTCGGACTCCTGGCGTCAATGCAGGTTGGGGGGCATCACAAAAGGAAGGTGCTGAAGGATATGAGCTGTGTTTGAGACATCATGTTGTGTTGTCCTGAGTTTGTAAACATGCGTCGCCTCATACCTCACCACACTGCGGGCACGACGCCGCATGCGCGCAAAGCTTTCACCATCGAAGGCGCGCCTTGTCAAATTTGGGAGCTCGTAGACTTTCGCCTTTTCTAAGCACTCCCGAATCCCCACTCAAGCTCACCAGCCCCCCTCCCTCTCCTAATGATGGCCTTTTAGCGCCTCGGTAGTACCGCCTGCATCTTCTGGGCTTCTTCCTTCCACACGGTGGAAGCAGACAAACGCTCGCCAACGTCGTCTTGTCGGAATCCATTCATTTCGCTGTCCCCTCTTTGCTCGCTCTAAACTGGTTGTCAATCAGGCTCATGAGTCCTGCCTGTCATTTTCTTCTGGTTTTGACTTTTCAAGCAAGCCTCTCCGCCGCCCCGGTGCTTTTTGTGGTTGGCGGAGGTGAGGAGGGCGGTAGGTTAGCATGCATAAAGGGTCATTTCATTTATTTCGGCTCAGGAGAGACGGAGGTACAGCAGATAGGCCGAAGGCCCATACCAGATAACCTGCAAACACGCAAACTTAAAAAAAAAAAAAAAGAGGGAGAGGGAGGGGGGGCTCGGCAGCTCGGTCCTGAGGACAGGAGGGGCTCAAGCCCACTCTGCCCCCCCGCTTCCGGAGCCCCTGGTGTACCCCCTCACCACGACTCGCCTCCAATCGTTTGACGCGCCGGGCGACTGATATGGTAACTGCAGTGTATTCTATGGAATACATACGTTTCGGATGACAGCATCTAGGTGGCCGTAGATGCTGTCAACATCTACGGCCGATTTTGAACGATGTGCCGAATTTGAGCAATATTAGAAATCTTTTTTCCTGAGTTAATTTATCCCTCACCGTGAAAAGAACAATATATACATTAATTTGTATTCTGCAGGTAGTAATGATATGTACTGTCTCTGGTGTTAATTTAAATGCGATACCCCAAACAATGTAGGCGACAAAAAATACCACGTTTAGGGCATAATTGTCCGTAGGTACATGTTTGGATATTTATTCGAAACTCGTCTTGAACAACAATAATCATATCTTAAGACGACACTCACCTAGGCTATAGATCTTTCTTAAAAAGTTTGACATCTCTACCATAAATAGCTTCGGCTATAGCGCGCTTCAAATATGGCACAAACGACAATTGTCAAAAACCCGTCGTCCTTCCTCGCTCCTTCGGGAATCTATTTTTCTAAAACCAAGCATGCCAGATGATTGAAATAAACGGCATTGTCTTTCGCAAGGAATGCGGCACCCCATGTAAAATTGCAAAAAAAAAAAAAAAAAATTACGAATGTACCTTACTTTTTGAATCCAAATGAAACCGCCCGCCGGTCTTTTGAAGTTCGACGAACTTCGACCTTTTGCCCTAAAAGTTCGAACGTCGTCGAACTTTTGACTTTTCAGGAATCGAGAGTTCGACAATTTTCGAATTCTTTAGATTAATAAGTTCGAAAGTTTGAAAATTATCGAATTTCTTAGCGTAGAAAGTTCGATTTCCGTTGAATTTCTCGATATGAAACGTTCGAAAATTAGATATCTTTCGAACCTTTCGAACCGCGTGAATCGATCATCGAAACTTTGATTCGAAAAAAGTTCGCGGCATCCTTGGTTAGAAACTCGTCAGAAGGCACTACTCGTCACATGCTCGGAGGTTCGGATGTTCAAAGCTACGTCTTTTCGACCTAAATAACTGTGCCATTGGTAAAAGATAGTAAATAAATAAACATAAGAATAAATGCAAAAATAAAAAGCTGGCGAAAAAAAAAAAACTATATCTTCTTTCATTTCATTTATTGTTATAAACATAACAATAAATGCAAAAATAAAAAGTTGAAGAAAAAAACTATAAACTATGTTGTATTCTGGCATATTCAGAGGGCCAGAACTACGAAACAAGTTTCTCCGACCAAAATCTGTACAGGCTAAAAGAAACACGTCCCAAAAACGCAAAAAAAAAAAAAAAAAATTTGTATGACGTGCTGAGCTTGAACTATTTTAGAAATCTTCCCCTGTGAGTTAATTCATTTCTCAACGTGAAAAAAAAAACTATAAATACATTATTTTGTATTCTGCATATGGTAATGATATGTACTGTCCGTGGTGTTAATTTAACTGCGATACCTCAAACTATTTAGACGAAAAAAAAATTACCAAGTATAGGGCATAATTGCCCGTAAATACGTGTTTGGATATTTTTTCGAAACTCGTCTTCTTAAGACGATACTTACCTAGGCTATACATAGATAATTCTTAAAACGTTTAACATCTCTTGAAATAAGCGGTATTGTCTTTCGCAAGGTATGTGGCACCGCATGTAAAAATGCGAAGAAAAAAATTACGAATGTACTTCACTGCTTGAATTTAAATGAAACCGCCCGCTGGTCTTTCGAAGTTCGACGTACTTCGAACTTTTACTGAAAAACTTTTGACTTTTCAGTAATCAAAAGTTTGACAATTTTCGAATTCTTTAGATTAATAAGTGCGAAAATTCGAAAATTATCGAAATTCTTAGCGTAGGAAAATTCGAAAGCTCGAAAAACTTCGACCTTTTTAGTGCAGGAAGTTCGAAAGTTCGAAAATCATCAATTTTTTTAGTCTATCAAGTTTGAAAGTTCGACAAGCATCGAACTTTGCAGCGTAATAAGTTCGAAATTTCAAAAAGCGTCGAACTTCTTAGTTTAACAAGTTGAAAAATTCGACTTCCGTCAAATTTCTCGATATGGCAAGGTCGAAAATTCGAAATTTCTTTCGAACCTTTCGACCGCTTGAATCGATTATCGAACCTTCGGTTCGAAAGAAGTTAGCGGAATCGCTAGTAAAAGTAAAACGCACATTGCCCTCGCAAAACACATCCACATGGCGCCGGAACGAATCTTGATTGGTATCCAAGCGTGGGAAGGCACAGAGACGCAGGCTTTCGGCCCGGCGTGCCATGAAAGCTTTGATCCTGCCTCGAGACCAGCGAAACTTGCTTTTGATGAGTTGTGCCTCTTTTTTTGCAGCACTGCGCTTTGGTAAAATTTTCCATGTATTTACAACGGTAAGTCTCAACGGTTACATAGGGTCATGAAAAGCTCCATCGGCGAATGACGACGAACGAGATAAAAACATATCTTGAGCACGCTGTTTCCAGCCTCTGCGACGCTAGCAAAACCAAAAATCGTCTACGAGCAAGATGGTCGTCTGGTGGCTTCGCTCGCGCTCTTGCTCGCGCTCCAGCGAACAAGGGGGGGGGGGGGGGGGGGGGAGTATTATTTTCCTGGTTTTTCGCGCGCTCCTTTCGTCCCATTTGAGACGGAGACAAGTTTTCCGCGGGCGCTCAAAAATATCGGCTGCGATGAAATGTCTGGTGAACGGCTGCGGGAATACCCCAAAAAATCTCGGCGTGTCTTTCCATCGACTTCCAGCCAAGGAACCCCTTCGAACTCGGTGGTTGGAAGCCCTCGGTCAGCCCGCGTTGCCCGAGTACGACATGAAGTTCCTGCGCGTGTGCTCTGATCATTTTTCGCCGGAGTCCTACACGTCGTGGATTTCGAATCGACTCGGCTTTAGCTCGAAGAGAAAACGTCTCAACGACGTCGCACTTCCAACTCTTCACCTCGATCGAGCGGCGGCGGAGGCAGTAGCGCGACCACAACCTGTAAGTTTAATTCTTACATACACATTTTTATTTTCCTAGTTTCGTTCAATGCGGCCGCGCACCGTTTGAACACGAGTTCGTGGATGGGCGCTTCTGGGATAGTTACTGCATGTATGAAGCGAACGCGTCAATTCCAGAACTGCGCCCAAATCGAACGGATTTACTGTCCTAACAAAACAAGCACACACTCAACAGCCGGTTTGTAGGTAAGGAAGCTCATGCAGTGATTGGGAAGGTGAAGGGAACGACAGGGAGAGGAGCAGGCATGGTTCTTCGACATGAGGCAATATGGGAAGCAGACGGGCCAAAACGGCCGAGCAAAAGCAGCGTCCCCCTTCCCTTCTCCTTTCCTTGCTGGCAGCCGCTTGACTATGTTTTCATAGTAAACTCGCACCATCTGTAACCCCAGGTAACCCTCTTTACTTTCCCTAGGAAGATTCAGAAATGGTGACAAGAGCCAAGCAGCGTGCCAAAAAGAAACGTCCTCTGATGCTGGCCATCGTAAGTTCATGTTTGAGGCATTCTGCTAGCATGCAGGAGGATGTATTGCAGACCATGGTGTTTTTCATGCCTAGGTGCCGATGGCCAGCGACACTGCACTTGTCGCGCAGCGTGACGTAAGTGGAGTTGCTCTACTACGGCATGCTCAATATACTGCATAAACTTACCAGAGAAAAAAGTTAGAAGTCAAGCACTTGAAATCCCTACCTATGGTGTTTGTCATGCTAATAAAGGCGTCCAATTGTCGCATTAAATGAAGCCTTGTTCCGAAACAGCGTCCCAATCCAACGAATCTACTTTTCGAACACAAACAAAGTGGGCAGTTGATTTGTAGATAATGAAAGCTTGTATTTGCTCATGCAGTTATTGTAAAGGGAAAAGTGGCATTGGTTCTTCGACATGAGGCAATATGGTGACACTGCGATGTTCTGGGAGAGACCGCATGTCAGCAGGAAGAGGTGTAGTGTGCTCTGCGTGTGGCAAGCAGCGTGCCACACAAAAGGGCACTGCAAAAACAGGTTCCTTGGAATTTGTTATCAAAGTCCACGTGGAGCCTACAGAGAAAGGGCTCCAACTTCCTTGCAGCCTACTGAAACACACCATTAACGGTCACACAACAACCTTTAGCAGACCTCTTTGTGAAGAGGCAGTCACGAATTCAACTGTCGCTGCTGAGGCCCGGCTACACAGTTGACATGCATGACGAGCAGTCGGAGCAAAATGAAATAGCCAAGCTATGTCGGACCCCAATGCGATCGTTCGTGAGGTGCGCACTGGTTGAAAGTTGCAACTAAGCTATCGAACCCGGAGGGCATGTTTGAGATACGACCCAGGCAACCTCTACTGAGAGAGCAAGAATGTGGTATATTGACTGAGATTGCATGCCAGCATGCAGTGGTGTTGCAATCTCTTCTTGCACCGCTCTGCTGCAGCTCACGAATTATTAGAGATTGAACCCTCCATCTGGAACAACTTGTCTCTGCTCTATCGTTCAGTATATAACCGAAACAGACAAAAGACAAAGAGCCTGAGCAAAAGCAGCATGTTCCTTTTTCTCTGCTTGCCATACTGGTAACTATGCACATAACCAGAATTTTTTTTTTCTTTTTTTTTTTTTGGGGGGGGGGGGGGGGGGGGGGCAAAAAATATTTTGCTTTGAAGGGGCTCTCTGCTAGCCTCAATGTAAAAATATGCTGAGTATTCAGACATATTTAGGTCCAGTTCTCATCCTTGAAGCGTTTCTGTAAAATTTATCGTACAATGTATCAAATCATAACCAAAAACGAGCGAATCCCCGATTATTGAAGGCATACCTTTGGCACTTTAGAGAAGATTAAGCTTGTCAACTCCGGTGTTAATCCTTGTCGCTTGCTGGTTATCGAGCCGTTGCAGGCTCTGTCTTCATTTATTGCCCCCTTGTCGCTACGTTTTACTGTCGCGGATAGAGCCCTGCATGGATAACAGTTTGATCTTCCGCATCCGATCCTCATCCGTAATGATCTTAAATGATGGTATCTGCATCCAAACGGCATCCGCAAAATTGGGAACCGCATCCAACTCTCGATCCGTGCATTTTTTTTTTTAAAAACACGTGGATGGTATTTTATAGGCCGTCTGCTCGCTTTTTTACAAAATACTCTTCGTGTAAAGAAAAGGGGGAAGTCATTTTATTGTATTCTGTTTTATCGTATTTATAAAACAAGCAATCACCCTTCCAGCGACACTTTGTATCGCTCGAAAGATGATGGCAGTTATTAGATTGTCCTTGAAAGTCCGTGACACTGACACTCTGTCCAGTAATTTCCAGGAAGGAAATTTATGTTTATTATCCTTTTTGCTTTGTAAAACCCACTTCAAGCAGACACATATTTTACAAACAAATATTAAAGGACAGACTAAATTAACGAAGGACAGACTAATAACATTGTGTCATTTTATCTAGGCCAAACAATAAAAAAGTGGGAGAGGAAAGGCACTCACTCGCTGCAGCAAAATACTTGTGTATATGTGGTGATGCGCAAGTACACCACTGGGAAAATACACAATATTCAATAATGGCAGCACCTCCTATCGGTGACAGTTTTAAACACAAAACCTCAACTGCATGCTCGGAACTGGAACAAGTTGGTTCCAATTGTCGCAAAAAAGAAAACGCACACACACGCAATGTTTCACTTGTCAAAGTTGTTGTGTAGAAGAAACAGAATATTGTCAACTCGGATGGATTCATACTGGTTCGCCTATCAAATTATGATCCGCTAATGAGAAGTCTCTTTCCGTTGGTGCACTTGATGCTGGTATGGAATGCACAAAATGCACTACAAGAATGAGGTCCAAAAACTCGTGTTGGTGCAAGTTCCACCACTCCAGAGGATCGAATTCAGTCTCTATATATACCTGTAGGCGAAGAAGCCTCTTGCAGGCTTCTGCTTTCTTGTGGCTTGTACGTTTTGAGTTTTCTTTGCCCAAAAACTGTTTTCCACTCTTTCCCTGCCAAACAAGAGCATGCCTCCGGGATGACTGATAGTTCTACATTCTTTGCTTTTTCTAGAAACAGTATTTTTATCGATATAACATTTTAAAGAGATCTTTGGTGAGAATCAAAACTTTAATGACGTAAAGAACAATTTTCTCCCCGATTGGCACCTTTTATTTAAGCGAGTAGTTTGCGCCCGCAATGCATTTGATGATGCACTTTATAGTGTCACTCACTTATTCACTCCACACTGTACGGTCGCACACGTTTATGGGTTGTCTCGGCAGAAATGCATCCGGATCTGCAGATATCCGATCTGCATCTGCAGCCCCTGGTATCTGCATCCGATCTGCAGTCCGCCAAATCTCATACTTTTTATCCGAATCTGCCAGTTCACTGCGGATATCCGCAGATATTTGCGGATATGCAGGGCTCTGGTCGCAGAACATATCGTAGCCACGTTGAGGTACCCTAGCCAAGATTGTCGCATCACTCACTTTGCAAGTTTGCTGGTTTGCTAGACGAGTCTATTTTTAAAACTGATACTGGGCTCGCAAAAGGGATAGGAGGAGAGACTTTGGGGAAGGAGGAGAGATAGGATTAGCGACTTCACTCGTCTCGAAGGTTGTGAAAGATCATGTTGGGGACCTTCAGACACATGTGCACACCCTCGCCCCACAGAGAGGACGCGTGGCTCCATTTACAAACAATACCTATGGGGGACCGTATAACAAATACAGAGCTTGTTTTGGGGGAGACGGGATTTTATAACTTTTAACTGGTATCTGTTGTGCTACGTCATAGAGTGCAAGCTGTACTCCTCCGGACACTTTCCTTTGGCACCGTGGTGAAAGACAAAGATTGGTCTGCTGGAGTGTGCTGCTCACTTTCAATTTCTTTCCCTATTGGTGGAGGGGGGCGGTGAACCGGGTCCAGACCCTTATCCCTCCCCCTGGCTATGTGCCTGCTGGTAGCCACATGTCTACAGCTAACACCTGTTATGTGGTCTTTGTAGTCAGCTGCCATCATTTGTAACCTCTGGTAATTCTCCCTATTTCCTCCCCAGAAAGATTCAGAAATGGTGACAAGAGCCAAGCAGCATGCCGAAAAGAAGTTGCGGCTTCTGATGTTTTCCAATGTGAGTTCAGTTTCGGGGCATTGTGCCCGGGCAGAGGGCATATCGCAGACTACTATATTTTAGAGCGCAGCTCTTAGGCGCCCGTTTTTGCGTACACAGTCAGACCCATTTATAATGAACAGCAGGAAACGTCATGATCAGTTCGATATAGCAAAAAACATTTACAACGAGCTTCTACGATGAGTTCGTTGTAAGGCAAGAGCTTCTCTTTCTTTCTCATCTCTTCACTTTCGCCTTGTAACAACACGCTAAAAAGCTTCTTTTTTTTGCATGCATGCAGAGTTTGTTCTTTTAGCTTATCTCTCCTTCTAAATCGCTTTTCTTCGTGGGCAAACGCTTTGGGATGAAAAGTTTATTGTTATTTTTCTGTGTGCGCATGCAGAGTGTATTTTTTTTTAACTTTCTCTCCTTCTGAATCGCTTCTCTTCGTTCAATTTTGTTCGCAACTTGAGCTTTTGGAATTTTCTTTCTTTCCTACTTCTTTTTTGGGGAAGGGACAGGCTAGAAGACGTGTTTGCACATTTTTGGAAGCCTTCCCGGGGGGGGGGGGGGGGGGGGGGGGAGAGGGGGAGGGGAGGGGAGGGGAGGGAGGGAGGGAGGGAGGGAGGGAGGGAGGGAGGGAGGGAGGGAGGGGAGGAGGAGGAAGAGGAGGAGGGGGGGAGAGGGGTGTTTGATATAGCCAATATGTTGTTTGTTATAAAACATACTTTTTACATGCATTTTTATTTAAATTTTCCATGAGTTCGATATTGACAATAATTCGCTGTACACGAGTTCGTTCTAAATGGGTTTCACTGTAGCGGTGTCGCCGTTGGCGTAGCTGCCCCGCTAAATTTAAGGGAAATTGAATTGGTGTTGAGGTCATGTGATGTCAATTTTCCAGCTAAGGTTCACAGGAGGAGGAGGGGTAGGGGAGAGGGGCATACCCTCCCCTCCTCCTCCTCAAGTGCTGCACTCTAATTTTGCATTATAGAAGTTTGTAAACTTTTTTTTTTTTTTCAGGAACAGGCAAGGAAGGAGCTGGCCGCCGGTGTCACTGTACCCGTTGCACAGGGTGACGTGAGTGGAGCCACTCTACTATTGTGCATAATGGAAATGGGTCTCGTCATGTTAGCCGATGCCGTTTTGTTCAACGTTTTAGATATAATGAATGTACTTTGATTGGCTTGCTTTATAGAAATGAAAGTAAGGCTGATCTACTACTGTTTTTAGTAGATAGGGGGTGGGGGTAATCTCAGGGGGTAATCTCGTGCATAAATGTTGCTATAGCCAAAAGGAAAAAAGTGCCTTTGCCATTTGCAAAAACATTTGGTGAAGCTTTTATGGGCATTCATTGAACTGTTGAAGGTGAACGTTTTCCATCAGTAACATGTGGTTCTATTTACAGTCAGCCTGTGCAAAAAAAGCACTTTTCTACACCAACAGAACTGACAAGTGACATTTCCCAAGCACGTTGGTGTGTACTTAATTGAGTAGGTGTAGGAGGGAACAACGAAGGCATGAAGCCAGATATCAATGCAAGGATGTATATAAGCATGCATTGAAGTGCAGTCCGAATCGGCCGCAAATAAATGTAGCTCATGACTATCGTCCCCATAAAATTTAATTCCAGAAAAACTCATAAAAATGAATCTAAAAAGTAGAATGGACAAAAATTTGTTCAGAATGCTCCAACCTCTACCTTTTCTTTAGCATTGGTGTGCTGAAAATTATTTATAAAAAATTAACTAGGCAGTGTAAACTAATGAAACTTTCTGGGAATACTCTAGATGTTGGTGGATGTAAATATTACATTTTTCAAGTTCAACTTTTTTTTTTTGCAGAAATTGATTTTTCTGGGTAGTGCGCCCCCTTAAATATTGCTTCTCCCTCTAGAACTCTAAATACAGCTTGAAAGTGGAGCCATCGGATCATTTTCAGCATGTCCGGCAAAAGCACATGGGTAAGAAACAATTCAGTACTTTCAAATGCCAATTTATTTTTATATATTTATTTATACATACCCTCAATGCCTCGGGGGCGTTATAGAGGGCAGTGGGTCAATACAAGTGGTTCTGAACGGCTAGTCGGAATCGCTTGGAGTCGGGTATGGTAGCTATGGCGTCCGGGAGGTCATTCCAGTCCACAACTGCTTCTGGGATGAGGGAATGCTGGTGTGCTTGACTTGATGACTTGGGACGAGCGATCTTGCATGAATGGTCCAGTCTTTATGATATGTAGGTGGGCGGGTTTAGAAGAGACATTTTCAAGAAAGGTGTGTAAAAGACTTTATGAGGAAGAGAAAGACGGGAAATTCGATGGCGGGAAGAAGGTAGAGAAAGGTTAAGACGAGACTTCATTGATGATACACTTGAGGTACGAGAATAGTCATTAAAAATAAAGGGAGCAGTACGATTCTGAACGCGTTCAATAGAGTCTGTTCAATTTTCCTCTTCCGGATTATAATCAAGTAGTGGTTTCAATTTGTGAATCATTGAATTTACTCTACTGTTAGGGTTTCACAGGAAAGAGAGACAACACTGGTTTGAATTACAAACACAACAGAAGAAAGCTGTGCATGCTTTGAGATTGAAACCTTAAGTAAGATCAAAAGCCAAGCCAAGAAGTTATGTGGCTCTCTTGACCTCAAGCAACTTTGTTCATCTATCGACAGAAGCAAATCATCCAGCCTTGAGTCTTTCTTCAGTGCAAAAACACACAAGACTGACTGCCCCCTCAGGGTCATTGTGCCTGAACAAGGCACTTGGCAAAAGTCCATCGCAGTGTTCCTCCAAGACAAACTAAACCTTCTTGACATCAATGATCCCTACCTGATTAGGAGCTCAGATGAGGTCAGGCAATTCCTACATGATGTCACAGATAGAAGCCTCAACGCTTTTTCCATCGATGTCAAAGATCTTTATTATGCCCTTCCTCAAGACCGTCTTCTTAGGTGCATAGAAGAAAGTGTTGACTCCTTTGGTGTCATAGCCTTTCAAAACGCGTCAGGTGTCTCAGTCAAGGGTTTCCCTGATTTAATAACCGCCTACCTGAATTCTACTTTTGCCACCTGGGAAGGCTTAACATACCTGCAGAAAACGGGAGTATGTATTGGCTCCTGCATAGCTCCCGTACTCAGTGACCTTTTTCTGCCATTTCATAACAAATTATTGCAGCATAAACTTGACCAGTCCAAAGTAGTGCGAGTGTTTCGGTACGTGGATGATTACCTGATTTTACTTGACAGTAACAATAGAACCTTCCCCGACTTAGTGGCCAGTGTTCTGTCCACCTTCCAGGCCTGCCTTCACCCGTTAAGACTCGCCCATGAACTTCCAGTTGAGCGATCTATAAGATTCTTGGACCTTCGACTGTTTTTTGAAAGCAGTCACACCTGCTGGTCCTACGAACCTCAAGCAAAGAAGCCACTTCTAAACCATAGTTCCGCCCACTCTAAGCTTGTAAAAAGAGGCATTGTAAGACACTGCCTAAAAAACTCTCTGGAAAAATCTTGCAAGCACACAGTCCTCATGAGTTTCAACACGCAAATTTCCCGGTTGGTTACAGCGGGCTACCCCCCGTCTTTATTAACCTCCGTTGCCGAAGTCCTACTCAGGGAGGTGAAGAAGGAAGGAGCTATCACACGCAGAGCTAGAGACCGCACCACAAGGCCTGTCATAGTTCCCTACATTCATAACCTATCCCACAAGCTCAAGAAAATGGCCAATAGAATCAACGTAGACGTTGTTTTCTCCGCGCCGAATAGACTTTCTAGCTTGTGCAAGAAGGTGAATGGGACATCAGGTCGACCAGTTGGATGCATCAAAAACCATCAGACAAAGTTTGTGTCCTGCAATGAGGGAGTAATCTATTCCTTCCCCCTCACTTGTGGCAAGTGTTACATCGGACAGACGGGTCGCTGTCTAAATGACCGACTTCGTGAGCATCACAATAACGCCAAAAATGCCAACTCGGGTCATTTAGGCATCCACTGCAGAGAATGTGGATGTTCTCCCCTCCTGGACATATGCACCATACTGGGACGGAGCAGGAACAAACTGACGCGAGAAATAGTAGAAACCGCTAACATTGTAAGGCTAGATAGAATTTGTGTTAGTACTCCTTCGCTAGCCTTAACGGAAAAAGAGTTGAACTATATAGCACAAGCACAGTAGCAACGTCCACTGTACAGAGAATCCATTATTTTTTCTTCCTTCTATATTTTGTTTTATTCCTTTTTCTGTTTTTTTCCTTTCTCTTTTTCATATGATCATCGGTTTTTTGTTTCACTGTCATTTGCATCGGAGTGAAGGAAGATGAAGATGATGCATAATACACTTGAGTTGTCAGTCAGCGCTGCGTGAGTGTTCTTCCTGTGTATGCGTGAAATTTCTTTTAAGTGTGTCTGATCTTGTGCGCTGTGAAGCAGTATCATTAAAAACAGGTTTTGTGAATGCGACACAAAACGGCAAGCAAACCAAGTGGATTACTCTAGTTGCCTATTTATTACGAGGGACATTTTTGTTTTTGTTTATTTTATATGCACAAGGTATATGAGAAGAGATAATTCAAATATGTAAATGAGTAAACCTTACGTAAACCTTACCAGTCAAATGAAATAAGAAAAATACCAAAAACAATGTCTCCAGGCCAGGATTTGAACTGAGATCTGATCCAATAATCCATATCTTTTCGGCGATTTCCGAGAAAAAAAAAAAGGGGGGGGGGGGGGATTGTTGTTTATGGGCACAGAAGTGAAGAGACGACAATGATCGCTGGCTGGGGGTGTGTCTGCTGCCCTCTCGTTAGTATTGTTAGATAAAGTGGAAGCTTTCTGGCAGTAAGGTCGGTTCTATATAAATCTTCCCTACATGTCAAACCCCTGATGACCTCTCTACAAACCTCTCTATGAAACTGTTGGGAGATGGGACATTTCTAAGCTTTTTTAAGGGTGAAACTTTCATTTACCTTAGTATCTTCACTTATACGTATGAGTAGTCCCTCAAATCTGTGTACTAGTACAAGCATACTTCACATTTGTTTCACTTGTGCTTTACCATCTTACTATATAGAGAAAGCTTCTACAGAGCTAGCAACACGTGTTAATTAACAAGGCCGTGTTGCTGAATTGTCGGCATTGCCTAAACTTGTGTTCATTCGGAGAGAAGATCTTGGCACTCATGTCCGATCTGTGCCCCTTGTTGGCCCTCTTTCGGTGGTGCAAAAAATTCAGCACTACAGCTTTGTTATCTATGAGGTTGTTTGTGCTAGTCACTTGCTGGTCTTTTCGTTTCTATGATGCATAGGAGCTAGGTCGCAGTATGTGGGTCATGCCTGGTTGCGTAAGTGGAATCGGAGATATCTTCAATTTCGAGTTTCTAACAGAACCCGCTAGAGGGCAGCTTTCACACTTCCCATTGCGAGCAGACCAAGCGCTGAAAACTGTATGAAGAACTTGTGCCCTCGACACCCTTCGGCCAGTATGGGGCCTCAAAATATCTCTAGGATTAAGAATGGTGAGATGTTGTTTTGAGGAACTTTCACCGTAGCCTGGTGCAATCCTTGAGTGCATATTTTCATGCTGTTTTCAGGTACTCGGCTTAAACTGTGCTGGAGGAACCAGGTGGCTCAAGGGACCCAGACGAAACCTTCGGAATTTATGATGTCTCGCAGTACGTCAACGTGCCTCACAATCATCCACATTATTAGGCCGCACGATGGGACTGGAGCAACGGTTACTAGTACAGTAAACTCTCACTTGAGCAAACTTCAAGGGACCCAAGGAAATAGTTCACTAAACTGAATGTATTCACTAGAATATGGAACAGCATAGGGCACAGCATACATCGAGTCAAAAGTGTGAAATGCAGTTTATGGAGTCATGTACATCGATATATACAAATTCATAACAGTTATGTTGCTGCCTTTCTCATTTTGGAAAAAAAATCTAATCGGTGGGTGTTATAAAAATGCTTTCTGAAACGTTTAAGAGAGCATTTTTATAACACCCACAGAGTCGTAGCTGGACACTTGGGAATCCATCGTCGCGATTGTGGCTGTGTAGCACATTTTGAAAATTGTTCTGTAATAGGTAGGAGTAGAAACACATCGACAAGAGAAATAATGGAAGCGGAAAGGATAGCACAGCTGAAGGACAAGTGTGTAAGTAGTCCTTCTATAGCGCTGTCGACCAAAGAGCTCCAATTTCTATCTAAATGATAGCGATGAGGGAGAGGGACGATTTGTAAGTGTTTCGTTTAGATATTTTTCCGTTTCTTCATTTTTCTTCTCTTTTACTGTTCTTTTGCCTTCTCTTTAGAATTTTCCTTGTATTTCGTGCTACTTCTTCTACTTATCACGTTCTGAAGTCAACCCAGACGTTGAAGAGAAAGATGAAGTAGTCGAATACACAAGAATTGCAAGTTCAGCGCGTGTGCTTGTCTTCCTGAGTGTCTGGTGCGAGATTGGTTTTCCCTGCGCTGTCACCGTCAAGCATTTTTGCATAGATTGCGTATGAAAACCGCCAGGGACTTTTTAAAGATTGTTATTCTGAAGTATTTGTTAAGCCGACATTTGCTTAAGTGAGTTTACTGTAATCATATTCATTGCATCGGTTAGTGCCACTTACCATGCGATACCGCACCCTGCTGTCTCCAATCTTCATCAGCATGAATGTCATCCTTGAATGTCACATAAACCAACGAATCAAAGCACATAGCTGCCGTCACTTAAATAGCCCCTGAAAAAAAAAAAAAAAAAAAAAGTTTTTTCTGTAACAGTTTGGTTTGGACACGCGTGTCAAAAAAAATCAATTTTAACTCGTAAAAAAAAAATTTTTTTAGGGCAATATTGACGGCGCGAGACGCGATTTAATTGTTAGTCACCTCTTTTCCACTCGTCTCTCGGACTTGTGAAGGAGAGGTGGATCGGCTTCGCCTTCACGTTGAGGTGGAAAGACAGTGACCATATCGTAGAGCAAATGGCCATTCCGTGATGTCATGGACTTTGCACGCAGAATTTCAAATGAATCTCTCGCCGTCAATATTTGTCTAAAAAAATTTTTTTTTTTTAGCATAAAATTTATTTTTTTGACACGCGTGTCCCGTACAAACTGTTTAAATTTTTTAGTTTTTGTTTTTTTTGGTGGCTTTTTAAGTATGAGACCTCAAAATATCTCTGCGATTAAGAATGGTGAAATATTGTTTTGAGGAACTTTCAACATAGTGTGGTGCAATCCTTGAGTGCATATTTTTATGCTGTTTTCAGGTACTCAGCATAACCTGTGCTGGAGGGACCGGGTAGCTCAAGGGACCCAGACAAGCCCTTCAAAATTTATGATGTCTCGGGGTGCGTCACCGCGCCTCACAATCATCCGTCTTACTAGGTCGCACGATGGGACTGGAGCAACAAACAGTTAATAGTAATCATATTCATTGTGTCGGCTAGTGCCACTTACCATGCAATACCGGACCCGGTCTCCAAACTTCATCAGCAAGAGTGTCATCCTTGAGTGTCAACAAACCAACAAATCAAAATACATAGCTGCCGTCACCTTAAGTTAATTATTTACAGTGCCTTGAAAGTGAGATTTTGTGCTCTGAAACTACCGAGTGTGAGCATGAATTCAATATATCTAATCTAGGAGTGCTACATCAAGCTGTTGTAGCTCTTTGGTTGTCTTGGATGTCTTTATATCAGCATGGCTGTAATGAGCATTTCCACAAAAAGTTTTATTTATACTGTTCAGCGGAATGAGCCAACTTGTAATTATTTAATCTTTGGAATCAACTGCACACTTCTGCCTGACTCATGGCAAGTCCACTCCTATATTGCTAGTCACCAATGAAATTGCACGTTAAACTTGCACCTTCAGCAGTTTTTATCATAGATTCATTAGCTCCATACTTTAAACAAGTACCGAACAAAAGTTTAATGCATCCCTACAGTATGATGTTTCCTGTAACAAACTTGTTTTCAAAAGTTGTCTACACTTCTGTAATCTCTGAGCATTATTATTTAGTGATTCATATTAGTTCTTGACTTAGTTCCTCTCCAATTCAAACCAGTTGGCCATCGATTGTGAGTATTACAATACCTTTTCTAACCTTGCAATCTATGAATCGGCAAATCTGACTGAAGAATTCAGCAAAGCATGGGCTGCCATCGTGAGGTTTCTGAGAGGTTCCTCTCCAATATCTGTTTTCTGCATCCGCCGTTAAAAAAAAAAGTTCAGTGTTATTTTTCGCAATAAGGAAGCCATACGTTGAAATTTCACAAGGTAAACTCCACCACTGAAGTTTAGTTTACAACAAGCCCGGCGATTCAGAACACATGCAGAGGGTGTTTCACCAACAACCGAGAATAATTAAAAGACAAAATAAGTACACGAATTAGATGAAATGATTCCTGCAGAAAAGCTGAAATCCCGAGAAGCGTACATATTCGGAAAAGCTTGTGGAGCAAGCCAAAGACTGATTTTGCCACACGTCGTTTGGTTCATGGGGGAGGTAAACACATTTTAGTAAATAACACGTTAGCCTCTAGCCAACTTCCAGATTTGCTTACGCTTAGTGGGTAAGCAAATCTGGGAGCCAATCTTAACAAACAAACGCGTGAAGCTATGTTGCCTACAATAGGGAACTAAGCAGCGAAAGCAGACAGTGGCGGAGCGACCTCCTCCTGAACTCCTCTGCATTGCCTGTTGATTTCACCGGAGTTCACATTGCATGCGAGTCAAATTAGCGTGCTTGTGTTCTTTCTGTTTCCACTTTTTCTAAAAGATGAGGGTTATCCTGCCACATTGTAACTCGTCTTAAATTACATAAGTGGCGGATAAATGTTGGGAGGAAGTTGCAGTTCACGTCCAGTATCTCCAGCAGCCGAGCAGCCATGTTTGCAGCGTTTATAGAATAGAAGCCACATTTCTAAAAACAGGAAGAGAAAGTAGTATCGTAACAACTTAATTTAAACATTTTTATTATGTGAGGGAAACAAAATATAAAAACCCTAGAACGCTAATCCCCAGGGCACCACGCAGCGGTGGCCCAGCAAACGCATTGTTACATGCAACAGCAGACACGCATGTCAAGGTCGCAGACCACTTCATCGCATCGATCACTCAGTCACTCAATACACCACACCGTCCCCGAGGACATCCAACGAGCTAAAGAGGTAGCTGACAGCGTCCTGAGAAAGCCAGAGGGGACACGCGATCAGATGGTACTCGAAGTAGCCGAGCATGAAGCCTGCCAACGAGTCGCCGAGGAACTGCCTGCCCATGAGCAGCTTGGTGACGGTCACCGCCAGGCACCAGATGACGAAGGGTAGTTTAAAGAGCGGGAACAGGTGGCTGTGCTCCACCACGATCAGGGTGACCAGCACGGAGCGGGACACAAAGCCCGACGGGAAGCTCAGGTTGGACGACGACGGGTCCGACTCGTACTCCTCGCGGCTCACGCCCGGACGTCGTCTGCGAGCCACAGCCTTCAGCACGGCCACCAGGATGACGTCGATAGTCAGGGCTGGGAGAAGAAAGGCACACAAGGTTTCCCTATCTGTGCGTTCTAGTCATTTATCGTCAAGCTAAAAGGGCCATGAAACAATTTCTCTACTTTTGCAAAATACTACTCAGAATCCCTCCTTAATGTTAATACTTGAATAAATTTGCCTTTGCTTTTCTTTCTAAGCAATGGCAGTTCGCAAATAAATTTGAAAAATTTGAGCATCGTTCATCCCCTCAACTCGGAGCCAGAACAACGGCCACGCGACCTGGCGCCTATCCTGTGCCGCCAACGTTAATCCACGCGCTGGGGCCGGAAAAGCAGAAAACGCGCACTCGGCTCCAGGCGTTGTTAAAGCTCAGCTATTCCTGTCACCGCGGTGGTTAAACACAAGCCACTACCTAAGTGTCCGCCAAGGCATTGATTGTTACGAGCCGAAGTGGAGTGCTCAAGCAGTTGTATCAAACCCATGAGCCGAGCTCGACTGTCGTCAGGCAGGTAATTTCGATCCCACGTTAGTTCATCAAACTTTGCAAAGGCAGACTGAAAGAAATGGTCCCCTTTTATCCTCGAAGTTTTAACTCGACAAAGATGCTTCTGAATCGAAGACGGTCTGTGCGAGTGTACTTGGGCCAGACTAGGACCAGTACGCCTCTGCAAAGTTATGAACATTACATTCCGATCAACATGTTCTCGACACCAATGTGCGCTTCAAAACATGCAGCCAAAAGAAAGCGCAAGCTTCCAATATGCCCTGTTATTTGACGAAGAGTGCAGTAAACATAGGCGCTGGGCTCGGTAACGTTCTGGAGCAATACCGGAACGTTTCACCTGTAACACAATTGCACAGCAGTTTGCTACACAATTTTCTCATCTAAAGTTCACTAACAATCCGGGTTTTTTTTTTCGGTTTGCCCCGACCTTGATAAAAACGGTTCAAGGGTTAATTTTCGCAGTTCTTTGGTATTTACCGAAAACACAAAACCTTAATTACCTACAAGTAGCCCGGGTTACAACTCGTGACGTCACGGCGAGGTTGAATTTTGGCCGTGACGTCACGGATGGATATTATAAGAGAGTGCCACCGAAACATCTACAGTTGCAATGCCTTAGAAAAGTCTGTGGTCCATACAGTTATATCGCCTAGAACTTAGAAGCGGATGTTAGCGGCGAAGATGCCCTCCCTGCCTTGACCAGCTCTCCCGAGAAACTCAGGCAGCAGGAAGCGAACGGGACGAGAGAAACAGATGGGCTTATTCAATGCCGCGTACTGACACATCACTGCAAGGCTGCTGGATCTCGCTACTTTACCAAACTGGGCACCAAGAAGGCTTCCTTGAACATTGCCATCTACGAAGAAGCCATCCATGAAGTGGCATTTGTCACAGAAAACGGACACGTCGAGCCTCTTTGGATGCTTTTCAGTATTTGTACAGCTCCGGCCATGATGTAGAATGTTATGAACGGCGGTCTCCAGGATCTTATCGTAACCAGACGTGATTGTCTACATCAGTGGTTCTCAAATAGGGGTCCGCGGACGGAGCCTTTGGAGACCGCGAAGGCATCCTGGAGTTTGCGAAGCCTTGCCTCATCAGTCAAACCTGACAATAAAAATAGTCTTTTTTTTAGATAGAGAAGAAATTTTTCAATTTTCATTCGAGTTTTCTTGCGTGTATGTCAATAAGAGAAGTCTACTTCACACTAGCCCTTAGTTATATTCATTTCTTAAATCATAATATTTAAGCTATACCTTTCCCCTCCCCTCACCATGAATGGGGTCCTCCATCATCTCCGCCGATCCACAAGGTGTCCGCGAAACATTGATGGTTGAGAACCACTGGTCTACGTCAACAATGTGCATCTCACCAATAATGTATTGGAATACATTGAACTTCTACGCTGAACTCTGTCCTACACGACCTAGGACTATGGATTGACATCAGAAAGTATCTTTATCGCAAGTACAATTCCCTTTCCTGGCGTAATAATTTCATAAGAAAGGATTGCTTTGAGACTTCATAAGCGCACCGCGACAATTCTGGACTATGGCCCACTGCGCACAAAGAAGGACATTCAATCATTGGGCCTTGCCTCGCACTACCGTGGGCACATCAAAGACTGCTCGCGGATCGCCATCCCCAGTCATATATCTGACCAAGATGGACGCCCTTTTAACATGGTCACCAGCCTCTCAACAGGCAATAGACACGCTCAAGAAACGCTTGCCTCAGGCCTTAATTCTCGCAAACTGACCCCGACCTTCCTATGGAAGTTCATGTTGACGCGTCGTACACAGCGGCATGGCAAAGAAATTCCAATTGTGGAGTATGCAAACAAAAAGGTGCCCGAATCAGACCAGCACAAGCACTCCACAGACTCTGAAGCTATCGCTACGTACTGGGCAATTATTGATAGGCTCCATGCGTACCTCCAAGGCCTCAAACATTTTTACTCGTACACGGACAACTGGGCCGTCACCACGTCTAAAAAGAATCCGCAAAAAGTCACGCTTCGCACGGATCGTTCTCGATCTCGCCTCGTACAACTTTACGATCCACTACGCCCCGGGTGAATCCAACATCATTGTTGATGCGCTGTCCCGAGATACAGAAACACTCCGTCTACGTGCTCTAGCAAAAGGCTCAGTGACACAATCCTACATTTGACCCAATCATGCCGCAGCTAGAGCAAGAAGCCCCAGCCTTGCATGTGTCCCCGGCCCTTACCAACTCGTCGACGGCACCCTTGTACAAGACGCTTTTTTTCACGTCATCAGGGCGCAGTCACGTGACAACTAGGATCACGTGACCACTTAGCCCCTTCGTCCAGGGGAATCTGATTGTAAGCGTTGCAAAGACCTAACGTGCTGTACGCCTCCCCCTTGTTGAGAGTTGCAAAGAGGACATCAATCACAGGTAGTGGATATAGCTCTGTAATGCATCCTGCATTCACGGTTAGCTTGTAATCACCGCAAATCATGACTGACCCGTCAGGATCGCAACTGGCACAATCGAGTTGGCCCACTCTGAGTGTGCCACTGGAGACAAAACGCCGTTCTTCACTAGCCTGTTGAGCTCGTCAGAAACCTTGTCTCTCATTGCATATGAAAGAAATCTGGCCTTGAAGAACCTTGGAACAGACCCCTCCTTGACATACAGGCGAGCAGGTGGAAACTCAGACAGAGCTAGCTCAAACAGCTCTTCGTACTTGGTCAATATGTTGCGTAGATCCTTTCCTTTGCTTTGGCACTTCGAGTTTGACACACTGAGAACAGGAGTCCCCAAGTTGTTTATCGCTTGGATCTGGTCTTGGCCACACGAACACAGTCCTGGCCGGTGAAGTACAGTCATTGATGCTCCTGAGTCTTGTTGGCATAAGAAACAAGAAGCGTGAGCTTACCAGCAATAGGCATGCAGTGGACCCAACTACCAAGACAATTTCAGGGGCAACTTCTCAAGTCTTGGTCATCTATCCCTGTGCTTGTCGTAGACGTCTCAGTAAATCGCGCACGCAGCTGATCTCGTGTCGATATCCATGATGAGGTCAACTTCACCCCAACAAAACTTGCGCCGAACTGGACCGACAATCTTATTCTCTTCGGTCTGATTCTGTTTCGGGAAAAGCAGCTGCGATAAAAATGCTGTGTCGCCGTCCACCGTGGAGTTATCGGTGAGTGCAAATGTCCTCTGTTGTCACTTGCCCTTGGAGCGATAAATTTGTGCGACGTGTCCCTTCTTTTCACTCTGGAAACACTTGGCATTCTTCAACGTGCAGGCCATGTCGGACCAGTGTTCCTTGCTGCCCCACCGTTCGCACACTAGCGAATGTCCACATTTTTTCTTGCTGTGCTGCCTTGATGGTCCCAGTCGTCGCTTCCCCGCCAGCTTGTGCAATTCCGGCTCAGACTTCACATCTGAAGGCTTCATGAGCTTGACACAAGGTTCTTTGTTTCCTGCAATGCCAACTTGGGCCTAGCAAGCAGTGCATTCTGAACGTTGACATTTCGGATTATACACACTATCTTGTCTCTAAGCATGCCGTCTAACATGTCGCCGAAGTTGCATTTATTGGCCAGCTGTCGAAGTTCCATAATGAAGTGTTGAGATGACTCATCCTCGTTCTGAACCATTGTGAAAATTTTAAGCTTTCAGTCATCTTGTTTGGTTTCGGTGCATGAAATTCACTGAGAATTTCAATCGCTTGAGGGTAAGTTAACTCTCTAACTTTCCTTGGCGCGCAGTGCCCACTCAAGACATCTATTTTTCTTGAGCCCAGTGCTGAAAAAAAAAAACACTCTTTTCTTTACACTATTCACGACGTTTTGTGCAAGGGGCTAACCCTGGCACAAAACTGTGTCAGGGTTAGCCCCTTGGCACAGTTTGGCGCAATTGGCGCAGCAATCACATCACTGATTTATGTACAACTATTTACAACGAGGCAAGTTCATTGTGTCGACGCAACATCGGCAGATCGCTGAGACCATCGAGTTTGATTTGGCCCACGCGTTTGCTAACGAGGCTCTTTGTCGTCAACATTGGTGCACTCCCACGTATGCAGAAACAAGATGCTGTCTGAGATGCAGCATAGACTATCAACGATTTCAAGACCACCTCGCGGCTCATAGACCACGTGACCCAGAACGAGCAATTGGACACTGTAATACATGGCTCTCTACCTGGAATGTGTCTCGGACTGGTATATGAACTGGTATGATAAGCGCCCTCTTGGCATCAAGTGTTCCCGATAAAAAAATGGCAACAACTATGTCAAAGGAGCTGCCAGTTTGTCGCTACTCTCGCAGTCAGTTCCAGGCAGAGCATGCGAAGATAAGTGGGTATGGCTGTCATCACGGCGCCCCTGCGGCCAGTTGCAGCACGGCACGCAGGCATCTGCAGTATTGACTTGAATTGCACAATAGTGTAATTTAGCAGGATTACACTATTGTGACGTCACCAGCTGGGAACCCAGGAAACAAAAGCAAGACCCAGCTAAATGTTTCCACGTCCCTCCCTCTTCAGCCTTAACTGGGAGGAGGAGAGGAGTTGCCGGTCTCGGAAGGTTGTGCGCATGCGGTGACACAACGGGGTGCCAACTACAGCGACAGCGGGCACAGCAAGGAGTCCCTGGTGCAGAGACTGGGAATGACCATGTGATTAATGACGTAGCTGTAGCTAACGGAGTCACCGAGAGTTTTCACGGCGGACGATCACGCAATGGACTTTTTTCGGGTAACAAGCACCCGTTTGAGGTTTTTCTCTTCGAACTACAAATAGAGAGCAGCCCAAGAAGCCTCCGCCCGTCAGAACAAAGTAGCATCGTGCCGTTGCATCAGTTTTCAATGCATTTCAATGTCATGCCCCATACACCGATAGAAAAAACAAAAACGAAATACACGCAAAGTGGCGACAGCAGGATTCAAGACCAGGGGAGATGGTGTGCGCATGCGCAGAAGCCCACAGAAAAAAGGGGATCCATTTCCCATGGAAGTTTCTGTCCCGTCTGTTTGTGCTTTAAGTGTTAATCATCATGCCTTACCAACATGCCCAAGCTTCCGTGTTGAAGGTTTCTACTAATTGCTGCTGCTGTAAAAATCCATCTGTCCAACTCCGTCCTTCCACACTTTCGATTTGGCGCCCAACGTAGGGACCACTCTTCACAAAGCGAACCGGTCGCAAGACTGCGTGCGATGCTGCACTCACCTAGGAAGACGTTGAAGAGGAACGTCCTGATGGTTACGTCCATGGAGAAGAACCACAGGAGGAAGACGAGGCCGCCGAACCAGACGGCGAAGTGGGCAGACCGCTCGAGCGTGCACAGCAGTGGCCGGTACTCAGCGAGGGGGGACTTGTCGTCGGCGGCCAGAAAGAGCCTCTGGGACACTGCTTCGTCGATTCCACGAAGGGCCAGCAGCAAAGGGTTCCGCTTCCATCCGGGCGGCGGCAAGTTCTGGCGCTTGTGCTTCTCTGCCGTATCGTCCTCTTGATATTTGGACATTGTCTTCTGGAAGTATACGTCGATAATGATTGCTAAGTAAAAAAAAAAAAAAAAAAAAAAGCCGTAATGATGTTTCAAATTTTTTGGAAAAACTAAACACCTAGAGTGTTTTAGAACAATGTTCTACAACTATTATTGTCAGGACACAATATTTTATTAATTTTTATATAGTGAAAGCAGCGCGGGAACACAAGGACGTATATTGAAGAAATGCATGGGACGACCGCTGACTGTCGATCAACCGACGAATTTTATTAGGAAGATTCAGAAAAAGCGTGAAAACACCTCGTGTTTTCAAGCTGTTTTTACTATGAATTCCCAACAACTCACTCAACCGTATTTTACTAAGTATTATTTATTTATCTTTTAATTTATAGCTTGATGGGTCGTAGGATACCAGAGTTTGGGAAGATATATGTTTCGTGTAGATGGCATGCTGCTCATGTTTTGTTGCATTTTATTTTTAATTCGTGTTTTCCTTTGCTGATTACTGTTTGTTTTTCAAAAACGCGAGTTGGTGTGCTGGGGGGTACAGAAGCTAAATGGCTTGGACGAGGTCAAGCAACACCGTACAGCCTCCAGATTTTTCGAACGCCGACCGGCCGGTAGATTACCGCCTTATAGCGGAGCGAAACAGCAGGTCAGAGATACTATGCGCGTGTGGCAGATGGCCTGGCCCAACACCACCTAGAAAGAAGGCCTCCACATGGTCTCCTCTCTCTCTATGAAACGTCATTAAAATCGGATTGCGCTAACTTGGCTATTGGGCCCGAGCCTGACCTCCGACGCGCTGATTGGACACGAGCCCCAGCCTAACAACACTGACACAGCACTCATGCCTCATCTCGCGCCTCGATCGATCTGACGTGATGACGCGTGCGGAGGCCTTCCGTCTAGGTGGTGTTGCCTGGCTTCGCTGTTTTACGCTGCAATAAGGCCGCTAATCTGCCAGCCGGTCGGCGTTTGCACGATATTGTTAAAAAATCTGGAGGCTGTACAGTCGGCCACAAAAGTTTACGGACCCCAGAGCCGTGGCCAAGCTGCATTACCGCGCTGCCTTTCGGCGTGGCGCCTGTGGTCGAGACCCATAGTGTGCGCATGCGCATCCTTTGGTGCTCGCAGGCATGCCAACTCTCCCGCTTCCCGCCGACACTATCACGATTTTGACGCCGGGCACCGCTTCAATGCAGAGAGCAAGTCGTCTGCTTCTTGCGCAAGAGTTGCGGTGATGCCAGAAAGATGCCGAGCTCCAATTGGCTCTGATTGAGGGATAGTAGGTAGACCTCGAAGCAAGCTGCCTCGAGGTGAACGTTACTCGAGGTCTACCCACTGTCTCTCGTTCAAAACCAATCGGAGCTCGGCATTCTGACGTCACCACAACTTCTGCAAAAGAAGCACACCAACTTGCGGTCCACATAGCCACCGTTCGCAGCCGTGCCGCAGCTATATCTCGGTAACGCATTGAGTGGCAGAAGCCGAGACATCAACTCTACCTCCCGCCGTCTGGCATATTGCTCTTCCCAGCTCAGCGGCCAGGAAAAAAAACGATCTGCCTTTTCTTTTTTTTCTTTTTGTTCCGGAAGCATTGTAATTTTCTCAGCACTTGCTGCCTTGTCAACCAATCAGTGACCACAATTAATCCAGAAAGCGTAATTGTATATATGGCACATGTTATTAAATCAAATATTAAAATAACTTAAAAGCTTTTGAAGCAAAAACAAAAAAAAAAGAAAGATGTTTACAATCCCCTGTATTGCCGAATTAGAGCGCAGCTCTTGAAGAGGAGGAGGTATGAAGAGGAGGGTATGCCCCTCTCCTGCTCGCCTCCCGTTAGCGGGAAATTTTCGCTAAATTTCCTGCTAAACTTTGCGCAAAATTTAGCGGGGAATTTTTTCCGCCAAACTTAGCGGGGAAATTTTTCCGCCAAATATAGCGGAGAAATTTTCCTGCTGAATTTGGGGGGAATTTTTTCCTCCACATTTAGCGGGGAAATTTATCTGCTAAATTTAGCGTGGAATTTTTTTTGCTAAATTTAGCGGGAAACTTTTTTCGCTAAGTTTAGCGGGAAACTTTTTTCGCTAAGTTTAGCGGGGAATTTTTTCCGCTACATTTAGCGGGAAAATTTACCCAAAACGCAAAGCGCAGTGATGTCACGAGTGACGTCACTGGTGACCCTCGTGACGTCACGTGTGACATCATCATGGAAAACGTCCCACAACGTACCAAGCGGTTACTTCAACGCCGCTCAAGCCGGAAACGGGTGCCTAAGAGCTGCGCTCTAAAACAGAATAACCGTCTTCCTGGCCGTTGAGCATGGGAAAAACAATTCCATGGCGGAGAGCGAGAGTTGATATTGCAGCTTCTGCCAGTCATCATGCCACCGAGATACAGTTGCAACAGGAAAAAATTAACACGTTCCATGTCTCAACGGGGGGGGGTGGCCGGCAGTAAATTGAGGAATAAAATAACCTTTGAAATGCAGGGGATGGGCTGCTTTCTGCCGGCCACCCCCGCGTTGAGACATGGAACGTGACTGGCACTCTCGCTATCGGCGCTCTCGGGAACACTAGCGCCGCAAGTCGCGATTTTGCCGCTCCGGTGGTCGGTCACTTGTGCTAATCTTTTTCCGTTGCAGCTGTACATCTGTGGCACGGCGATCAGGCATCTACCGAAGCGTTGCCTGGCGTGTCGGCCGGAAGGGGTGAGAGTTGACAAGCACATACTAAACGACCTAAAAGACTCGCATGAGCGCATTGCGGGTCTCGACAGCAGGCCTTAAAGGGGCCCTGCAAGGACGTTTTTACTGGTTTTTAATTTGCACCGAACCTGAGTGTACTGGACGTAGTAACTTACTGAAAATTTTCTTGAATTTCGCATTATTTTAAAAGTTATAGGTAAGGTTCGGAGTTTTCGGTTTAAACCGATAAAAGTACGCTGAATTCATTTTTGTAAATTCGGTTTTAACCGAAAAAGGTCAGCTTTTAGGTTCGGCATTTTCGATTCAAACTAATAAAAACCGATAAAAGTATGTCGAATCCATTTTATAAAATTCAGTTTTAACCGGAAAAGGTCACTTTGACCTTCCAGTCGTACCGCAGAGCCTTGGCGAAAAAGTGGAGCGACAGTGTCTGTCGAAACGTGTCCGAATGTATGGGAGGATACACTGATGCCATCACGACATTTTGGTTAAAGGGCAACTCCGCTCAATTCCGGAGATTTCGGGATAATGATTGATTTCGAATTAAAAAGCCCTAGTAAAACACACTACGTCGTTTGCTTCGCGAAAAATGGGATATATATTTTTAAATCTGATTTTAAACATGAGCGGAAATCGAAACCGAAACTTCAGCTCCGCCTGGCAACATTGGCCTCGGGTCGCCAAGTACATGGCCATCACGTGGTACGAGATGTCACGTGATCCTCGGCCCAACGACGGGCGGGATTGGGGTGGGCGTGTGGCAGGCGCGAGTGTCTGCAGCGCACTCTTCGCCACGTTTTGGTGTCTACGGCATAAGTGTGCGCGCACGTGGTGTCCGTAGTGTGGACGAAACTCCAAGAGACAATAATCACAATCGGTGAGACGACGACGGCGGTTGTGACGCGGAAGACGGCGGGACCACGGCGGGCAGCTGGACGGCTCGCAAGAAACACGCTGCGCAGGCGCGTTACGCCAATCACGTGGACATTACTGAGCGCCGAGAGGCAACGTTGCTGACGTCATGCGCTACGCTCGCCCGGAGAAGTGAAAACAAGCAAAAGGGGGCCATGTAGATGGCGTTTAGCTCAATGTTGGCTCCGCCCATGCCGTAGCCTTGGCTGCGCTGTTGGTTGCGCCTGAATTCGCCCGCTCAAGTCAGCCGATTTCGGCAACTTGGCGAGTTGCAAAGTTTGCCGAACCGTTTAAGAAACATTTAGACAGAACTGCGCCGTAAGATTTCACGTGTGGTCTTCCTAGGCGATACTGAAGAGGACTGCATTGTTTTTTCAAAACCAAAAATGAAGCGGAGTTGCCCTTTAAATGCGCGCATCATCGTTTGGAACGTGAAGTCCGAAATGCCCCATGACTTTGCCATGTATGAGCGTGTGTTAAAGCTCGTTGTGAGGAAGACTGACTTGATGCAAGCTCTGCATGTTGTGTTATGCTTCAAAACATCGCACCGTGTCTCTTTTAACAGTCACAAATGGTTGATTGGCCTATTTCGGCTCAGGCAGTGCTTCATCTCCTCAGCCCGCCACTGTTCAGTGTTAGCGTTGAGTGGGCATTCTCGAAGCTCAGGGTCATATTAACATGTAAGAAAGAGTGTGGATCAACGAGGAGAACCTGAAAAAGTACAAGTGCGTATACTATAATAAGATCACGTAATCTTGATGTACGGAAGGTGAAGTTCCATATTTTTTCGGCATAGGCTTCGTATCTGACTTGTTTGTACTTCTGTGTCTTCTTCTTGTTCCTTTTACAGTTGCACACATTTGCCAAATAAAGTGTCCATTTATTTTTCAATGTATTTGTGCCATTAGTCTTTGAGTGATAACAAATATCAGAGCTACAAGGATCATCTGATCCGGTGATGTTTATTTTATTTTCACCGAAAAAAGCCGATAAACTATTGCGGGCGTAAATATATGTAAAAAAAAAAAACGATAATTGATTTGAACGTCGAAAAAAGTACTCCAAATTTTGAAAAAGTAGAAACCGAAAACGTGGAACCCTAGTTATAGGCAAACTAAAATTACAAAAAACAAGCAAAAAATAACCTCCTTCATGACGTCCTCGGTCGCTTGAGTGGCCGTGAACTAGGAGAGGTAGTGAGCTCAGCGAGCGCTCACGGCCGCTGCACTCAGTGTCGACGGCTCGAGGGGGCGCCACTAAAGCATGTTCTGGATAGGCTGTATGAAGCGGGCAGCCAGGGCGGCTCGCATTGCATTTGCTGTGCGATTAAACACTAATTCGGCATGACACTTCATTGGCCACATATGACAGCAAACACGGGGTAAAGATCAGTTCAGAATGGGAGCCACTTCACGCTGCCATACCGCCAAAGGGCCAAACTGCAAGCCAAAGCTGCTTGCCGAAGGCCTTCGGAACCGGTTGGATCCTTGACTGCAGCACCGCCGCGAACATCCGGGACTTTTCTACGCTCGCCACTCGTCGGTGCCTGATCCCACTATACCTTTCTAGTATGTGCCGCCTTTTCCACCGCTTGGTGGCGGGTATGTCAACGGGTCATTTCTTGTTTCCGTACTTGTTTCTTTTCTGATCTAAAATACTGAACAAAAACTACTTTTATAGATAATTGAAACGGCTCACACCACTTATATTTTGTATTTCGACTAAAAACAAGCTTTTAAGGGCTCTGACCAGTAGAAATACCAGGACCTAAAACGTCACAATGTTGTCACATATTGCGCGCTTTCGACACCGCCGGTCGCCCCTGTAGGTGGAGGAGATTTTTGCGTCATCCGGTTAAAATATGACGCACTGATATTCAGTCACTCTCTCCATGCCCGCTGGCTTGCCCGAAACCCAAGAGACGTGGAAACCGCAAAAAAGGTAGATGCTTGAATATTATTGCAGGGCCCCTTTCAGGAAGCACCGGACCACTGGGGTCCAGCTGCCCCGGTGCCTGGCCTGTCCGGTGAGCTTCCTGGGTATGGCCCCCTGGAGCGTTTTCTCCAAGGAGGCATTGTGTGTACCAAGAACACAAGTAATGCAGTTCGACCCCGGCTCGCACGGTCTGTCAACCTTTGTTGCCAACTGTAGTGCCTCCTCCCCCCACAAAGCACTCCATTCTTTCCACTTTAGCAGAGCGAATGCTGGAAAGGAGGAGGAGAGCCCCTCAGCGCCTCCTTCCAGCATTCGCTCTGCTAAAGTGGAAAGAGTTTGAGGGCTTTGCGGGGAGGAAAGAACAGCATTTTTCTCACCGCAAAAATAATTAACGACGCATCGCCACCAAATGCAGCGCTAGCGGTTGGGACCAATTTACTGTTATCCGATTCAAAAGTTTAAACAATTTATCGGAAAATTTAAACGGGGGAATGGTGCCCGTCATTTTCTCACGGGGCATATTCGAAAATCGCTTATAACTTTTGAATTAAATAACGAAAACCTCAAACTATGGCGTCTGGTCCCAACCGCCAACGCTACGTTTTGTCAAAACCAAAAGTTCAACTTTTTTTAATATTATTATTATTATTACACGGCACATGCGATGTATTACCGTACAAGTTACCACCCCCTCTCGCAACCGACTGAAATTCAGAGCAAACAAACGCCGCGATAGTCATCCTACCTGCGAGGTGTTTTTTATCTCCTACCTTCTGCTCCAGCGGAGCAAAATACAATAAAAGTGAATCCTGCACGAACCGGCCAACTGTTGCTCGAGCCTCGAAAACTTTTGTTTAGCGTGGACGACTGTTCATGCTCGCGTGACATATAGAACGCGGTTGTTCTTTAAATGCATAACCGAAACAACTACAATCTTGGGTGAAAAGAAACGCGCCGAATTAAATGCAGACGACATCGGCTTCCATAATCTTTAAAACTACATGCCGACTGTCATAGCGCTGTTTAGCGTCGCGCTGCGAATAATTTGGAAGTTGTAAAAGAGAAAAAGGGGCGGTTTAAATTGTAACACTCACCTCGCTTTATCCTGCCACGCCGATCTCAGTCGTGTACGCCGTCTGTGCCGTCTGCTTATCACGTCGTCAAATAGAACTACTAGACAAGAGAACTCGTAAATTGTTAGGGTACGGCGAATTCTCCGCCACCCGAAAGGCACAGATGGCAAGGCAAAGATTAGAAGCAAAAAAAGTACGTGCTACGCATGCGCAGATTAACGTCGTCCGCAGATGGCGGCACAACAAAGAAGCGACGCTGGATGGAAACGTGACGATGCTTGCTCGGCTCTGGCTTGTCTAGTCTTTCAGTTACAGTTTCGGTTTCGCTGTGCAAATCTACTAAACATCTGCGCATAGTAAAATTAACCTTTATTTACTGATTTAACACACGGTTATATTACCACCCACTTTTAATATATATTTATCTACCTACCGGGTTTGATCAAGAAAATGAAAACCAGCTTTTCGGCCCGCATAAGTACGCATCACAGAGAGCTGAAACTCCGTGAGAATGTGACGCTAACAAATGCGAAAGTTCGACCACATGACGTTACCAAAATTAAAAGATGCAAAAGAAAAATAAATCTTTATGAGCCGACGTCCACATTCATCAACATTATTGTCATTAAGACTAAAATGATGCCCCCCCCCCCCCCCTTTTTTTTCTTCTTCTTCAGTGAATTGAATGCTACAGGCGCCCACAATCAGTTTAGTTTGATGAATATTAGGCTTAGGTAAAGGTAAACTCACAAACTTTTTTTTTATCTAGCTTGCGTCACATGCAGTGGCGTCACAAGGGGGGCGGACCACCCTGGGTCATAGAGATCATACGTACTAACTCTTAATGAAAAAACGGTTAAAGTACAGGCGAGCTGGTGGATATTTACCATGATGGAACTTAACCCGAGACTGGGGTAGAACCAGAAACTTAAAAGTAGAAGGGACAGAGACAAGTGAAGAAGAGAATGTCTCAAACGCAGCTAAAAGATTTATTTAGTCCCACATCCTTATACACTCACAACCACAAGGTCACCCAAACACTCAACATGCCCCTTTCAAAAACACAACACACAGGAGAAAAAAATAAAAAAAATAATGAGGGGGCGTTTCTTTGCATTGTTGTCTTTGGATTTTTTTTTTTTTCTCCTGGTGTGTTGTGTCTTTGAAAGGGGCATGTTGAGTGTTTGGGTGTCCTTGTGGTTGTGAGTATATAAGGATATGGGACTAAATAAATCTTTTAGCTGCGTTTGAGACATTCTCTTCTTCACTTGTCTCTGTCCCTTCTACTTTTAAGTTTCTGGTTCTACCCCAGTCTCGGGTTAAGTTCCATCATACTAACTCTAGAGGAAAAGGTCCGCCATTTTCCCATACATTCTGGCTGCCGCAAGCGGCGGAGCATGCAGGCGGACCCTCGGGGTCCCAAACACGGTTACATCATCAGAGCAGTTTCGTGAACTTCAACAATCCACAAACTTACCGGTGGATATTCGCGTTCCTTTCGAAGCTTTCTTTTTGCATAGCGCGCAGATGTACGCAGGGGCGGATGCAGGAATTTCCTGAGGGGGGGGGGGGTCAGCTGTTGGTCAGCGTACCCAATGTTCAGGAACTCCCTCCCCCTCTCTCGTTTCACGCCCTAAATTTTACACATGCAGAAATCAAGAGGGGGGTCAAGACATCCGGACCCCCCTTCTAAATCCGCCCCTGGATGTACGGCCTCGCGTTAACGCTAAACTAAACCATATACCCGGCTTCGCCGGTGGGGCGCGGGTGGGAATACGAAACTGCGCCACCACCAGATTTCCGAGATTTCGACAGAAGGGAAGTTAATGCAGCGTAATGAGTATGCTGCTTTTTATAAACCTTAAAATAGCTTAGAATTTAGTTTGCAACGTTAAATTATCAGTTTATATTGCTGAGAGTTTTCACTCTTCGCGTTTACCAATGCGACTGCCGTCCTTCAGCTGGCAATGTTGCTTTCTTTCTCTCGTGCTCTGTCGCTGTCTTTTGCGATCTTTCACTCGGGATCCCGGGTGTCGGCGCACGGGATTTGCCACTCCTCCTCACCCACCTTTACCCCCCTGCCCTGGGTGCAGCGCTCAGGGGGGTGTCGCGGCGGGCTGCCGCCCCGGGTGCCGCTGACCCTCGTGACGCCACTGGTCACATGTTCAAACTTTCATATTTTTATCACCTCCAATAGCATACGCTGAGTAGATCACCTTCCACTCTTTTGAAGAAGGAACACCAGCGGAGCTGTACTCAATACACTGCGTGCTTCTTCTTCGTCGTCGTCTGTTTTTCGCACTGTTCCCTACGATGAATTCCCACCAACATTACTCCCACCAACCCGCCCAACTATCCATTGTTCTATTTAGGGGTGTCGCGAACTTTTGTCGAACCGGATTTTTAGGTCGAACTTTCGGGGTTCGACGAACCTTCGAAACTTTTCACCAGATTCGACCGGTTCGACTTTGCGGACAGTGTGGCCAGACCTCGATAAACGCATGTCTAAGTTTGGAGAATTTATTTTTATGCAAAGGGTTATTTTATTTTATGAACAGTTGGAATTAAAAGAAACCATTTCTAATCACTGAAGACGTTAATAACTTAATTTTTTTGTACTGTATTAACTGAAATAACCAATCAGCGGTGCCCTCAATTCATCCCTTAGCTATTACCATCCAATTCGAAGCCAACTGGCCAACCTGTCGCGCATGCGCACACGAGTCGAACAAGGTTCGTCGAAATTTCCACGAAAAGTTCGAAAAAGTCGAACCTGGTCGAACTCGAACCTCGGCCAGTTCGCGACACCCCTACTTCTATTATAGCTGGAAAGGTTGCCGCCATCTACGAGCGACGGCGGAAACCATACTAGTTGTGTGCTTGCCGCCGTCGCTTATAGATGGCGGTAGCTGTCCAGGTAGGTTTGTGTCGACGTACTTGGACATGATCCTGGGGAACCTGGCCCTTAACGGCTCGGCTGTAAAAACTAAGTTATTAACTTCTTCAGTGATTAGAATTGGTTTCTTATAATTGTAACTGTTCATAAAATAAAATAACCCTTTGCATAAAAAAGAATTCTCCAAACCTAGACATGCTTGTATCAATGTCTGGCCACACTGTCCACAAAGTCGAATCTGCTGAAAAGTTTGCAGGTTCGATCCAGTCGAACCCCGAAAGTTCGACCTAACAATCCGGTTCAACAAAATTTTGCGACACCCCTACAGATAACCTTAGGGAGAGGCGCAGCGACGCGTGGAGTAGTCACATGATACGCCGACGGAGTTTGGTAGGCTAGAATGGCTCGTAACGTCCGGTGCGGTCCATCGTAAGGTAGCTATTTCCAGATTTTGAATGCCAATGTACACCTAATTAAACCAATCATTTTAAATACTTTCCAGTAGGGCGTCAGAGGCGCGCGAAAACGCGCAAGCAACTACACAAATTGCACAATGTGACTGCTATTGCTATGTGGTAAAGAAAGCCTAGCTGTTTCTCCAAACTTTTTTTTTTTTTTTTAATTTCCTAGATAATTGGGTTTTTAAAATGTTTTCATCACCTAACTTCAACAATTTCTCAATAGCACAGTTGAGAAAAGGTGAAATATTCTGGAACAAAAATAGAAACAGGGAAGTATTTTCAGCAGGGACTAATGATTTTGACAAGATCATTAGAAACGGCATAAATGATTTTATGCTGTTTCTGCCTGGCAGATCAACACCAACATTAATTCACCGCTCTGCACACCTCAGCAACACTGACAGTGATCAGGTTACATATTAATAGACAAAGAGTGTGTTGGTGCAGGCCAAGATTGAAGAAAGAATAAAGATGTAGAATGAAGACAACACAACCACATCTTTCAGAAAGGTTTGGTTGTGTTGTCTTTGTCCTACATGTTTATTCTTTCCTCAATCTTGATCAGGTTCAAGCAGCCTCCCATTGTTCAAATTCAACACTCCGACCACTTCACAGCCATGTAGGCAATAATGTTAGCATAACAAGGAGCACAATAGTGTGACAATTCACCCGTGCCACTCAGGTTTCCACAAACCAAGCCAGCATGGGTTAGCAGCTGCGTAACCTGGTGTCTCCTCGTTACAATTTCTAACGGACATGACACTCTGCAAAAGAGAGCCAAGTTGTATTCTTGATTACATGTTGGAACCATTTCCCTCATCATCACCAACTGCAGCAGCAGGTTGTTCATCAATATCAGTCATTATCACACATTTCTCTTTGTTTGTGTTTTGAAGTAAAAAAGCATCCTGGTTTAGAACACAATTGGCCAGCATGATCACTTTTCTGCGGTGCCACCGAAAGCACCACATTTTGGCGACGAGGATGGGATCATGAAAGGACGAGGATGGGATCATGAAAGAGTGACCATGCCAGCCAATGTCCCAAACCAGAACCATATTTATGGCGTCCGGCATGCGCCACCGGGCGCATATTTGTTCCACCGTTTGATCATGTTACCAGCATAAAACTTCGTCCTTCTTGTAACACGAATTGAGACTCGCAACTTCAAATGAACCAGGCGGTCAAACCTCGACCTCGTTAATCCCACCGTGAAGGCTGTCAAATGTTGTAAAGTAGGACGCAAAGGCCAGGGCAGTCTCTGTGTTCATCCAGAAGATGCCTGTGATGACGTAGTACTCGATTAGTCCTAGGATGGCGCCACCGCACACATCTCCAACGTAATGCCTCCCAAGGAGCACCCGTGAAGCCGCCAACGCAAGGCACCAGATGAGGAAGACGAATTTAAAGAGCCCAAAGAGCGAGGTGAGGTAAAGCACAATGCAGGATAGAAGAACAACGCGGGACACGTGACCCGAAGGAAAGGAGTGCATGTCCATCAACACTGTGACGAACATGTCGTTTTTGTTCGCAGGGGGACGTTTGCGCCGGGCGATGGCCTTGATGCAGCCGACGGCGATGAGATCCAGTATAAGGGCTGGAAGGAAGGAAGAGGAAGCAAAATTTTACTAATCATAAAATATGCTTGTCAAAAAAAGGGTACATATCCCAAGTTATGGTGAAATTGCAGTGACTACAAGCGTAACTTGTTACATTCGTGTAAAAAATCAGGCCAACAATATATATAATTCTCTATTGGTTTCGTATCGGCCTAGGTAAGCGTCGTTGTCAGTGCCCCGTGCTCAGTTGTAAGCAGAGTGTTTATGAAAGCGGAAAAGTGCAAAACTGACGTATTGGAAAGTGAGCTGCTAGTTGGCGACTGCAGCATACCACAACATTATAGAACACTTTACAAAGAACTGGAAGGTAGCCTGGTTGTTTCTACATTTAAAATTCGTGAAATCTATGTATATGCTTCTAAAGAAGGCCTTCCACTGCTTTTAATTTTGTTCTGAGCTAGTATCTTGCTGTAGATGCCATACAAGGATGCGGAAAGCATTTTAAGATTGCCATGTATTACACTTGACATGTGGCGCAGTACAATATCCCAATATGCCTCTCACTTTCAGCTAGACACGAATCTTCAAAACCTGCATTTACCAATTCAAAGCCGCCGCAAAACCCAAAACCATTGAATTTTTGAGTCCTTGCACGATCAAGTTTTCGACTCCACAATCAACACTTGCTTTAAAACCATCTTATCATTCTTTTAGGGAGGATGAAAAAGTTCTAGGAAGGAAACAACCAGGGTGAGAATGTTCATAAAATTTCAGCACCATTCTCCATAATTGTGTCTGAGAAGCACATAATTATATGTTTGAATAAAACAAATATTAATTTCCTATTGCATCAGAGGCTAGTCCAAACTCAAGAGTTGAATGGGGGTGAAAAGTGTGAATAAGGGCAAAAATAAAAAATAATACTAAAACTAAGCAGCTATGTGTAATGATTAATAATCTGTTCAACAAAAACAAAAAGAGTACACAACCAGAGTAGCTTTCAAAGATCTAGGTTATCTGTAGCAGAATTATAGGCAGCACAGTCATTAGTTTACAAAAAAGAAAGAAAGTGGATGAAGACAATTGTGAGGCATTGGTGGTAGCAGCATCAACCACCACTGCACCCCAGAGGCGATGCAATTCCCTCACCCAAGAGCAGGTTGACATAGAATGCCTCAGAGTCTCTGTCACTGACGAACCAGATGAGGGAGCATGTGCCCATGAGCCAAGGGATGCCGTGAGCAGAGTACTCCAGAAGCATCAAGGAGGGCCGCAGGTGGCCCCAGGGGGAGTGTGCCGCAGAGGCCAGGAACAGCCGTGAGGAGACCCTCTCGTCGAGGTCCTTCAGGCAGAGCAGAGTAGGGTGGCTCTTCCAGCCGGGGGGAGGTCCAGAAGGCTGTGCCATGTGGCTACTCCTTCGGCAACCAGGTTCTGAAGTATCGTTACACACATAGTCCATAAGGCACACTGAGTGCGACACGGCTAGGATGAAGAAGGAACAGGCGGTTTTTCAATTTCTCTCTTGCATACAAAAATGCTGTCATCAAAAAACTAGTGGTGTGGTGAAATGTCCTCATCCTGAGAAGTATCCCAAGCAGAAACATTTTATGCTCGTAAATCTGAGAAAAACACTAGAAAGCACCAATGTCATGCCCATGGTAACTGTGCTGACAGGCCATTGGACAGCTGCCCCAAGTTAATTTATGTGTCACCCTCAATCTAGTGTCAAGCTCAGACAAAATTAATGCTAGGGTCATGCACAGAGTTGAACTTTACGTGATCACGACTAAGCTGCTGCATGCAAGAACAGGACAAGTGTAGGACTGACGTATATCAAGAAAAGTTGAATGAGTGTTTTGCAGTACTTTGGGTAGAATGGTAATTTAGAAAAGGGGGGAGAGGGGCGGGGGAGGGGCCTATGGTTTTGATCATGAATTAACGAGATACAAGTTGAAAGCCTGTGTTGTCTGTTTGCCCTCAATGTCCCTCTTCGTTGTTGTAAACCTGGGGCCCTATGTTGCACGTTTTGGACTCCCACTAGGGTGGCTAGCCACCATGCTCCCACGGCGACTATGGAGAAGGAAGTGACGTCAACAACGCAGCAAATGCAGATTGGATGTTGATTGATGAGATTAGTCAACATCCAATCTGCATTTGCTGCGTTGTTGACGTCACTTCCTTCTCCGTAGTCGCCGTGGAAGTCCAAAACGTGCAACATAGGGCTATGATTATAGTGCAATTAAAATGCAAAGGTGCAAGCGAGCTGGACAAGAATGAAGAAAATCAACATAGGGCCCCTGGGATAGGATACGGCAAAGCATGGCGCATCAAAGAACCGTGTAGTATGTAGAATTGACATCTCGAAAAAGATGAGAGAGAGTTTAAAAAAAATTTGGGTGGAATTATAATTTGTGAAAAAGGTGAAAGGATATGCAATTTATAGTGAAAACGAGACCCATGGTGGTGTCGGGCACAGCAAAGCAACCACTTACGCTCGGAGTTTCAGGAGGGCCTGAATAAACATGTAGGTACTAAGATACGGCGTTTGCATCCAAACAAATTAACTAAGGTTGGAGTATGCTGGGTGCAAATCAAGCAGTCTGGTTTTTCGCAACCTGTCAAGGCTCATTTGTGGACTTCTACCGCTACGACTCGAAATATGTTTTGGGTAGCACCGCCGATCGCGACCTAAGAATAGTTCGCTACAAACAAAATATGCCTGGCGAAACCTGGAGCAAACGAACATAGGAATGACTCCATAACATTGGATGGTGTTTATATTTAGGATAGCTGCGATTTCAAAATCTACGGACAAGCTGTGAAGAACGCTGGCGACACTCAGGAGTACCGATTCCGGTCTCGAACAATAGTAATGTGGGGGATCGGCGGGTTGCTAGACATACAAAGTCGACATGGTAAATTGAAGCTTCTGATTAATAATTATACGTTTAAACTCTAAACATTAGCTGTCGGAAACTGTGGCAAGGTTAACGCATACGGAACGGAAGACTAAAACATGAACTCACCCAAGAAAATTTAAAAATCAAAAAGAGACGTCACAACGTTGCCAACCGCACATCTGGGTATGTCCTGATCTCGTCCATTTAAAGTGGACTAGTTTCCTTTTAACTAACCTAAAATTTGTCTTAACAAGCTATTGTTTAAACTTGTGACATAATTTAAGATAATAAATACAACCTAATATGTTATTATTACCAAATATGAGGGTTACCGGTGGCGGGGCTGATTTCAGCCGATTTAACGCGCGCTTTTCATGTCAACACCTCAACACTAGCGGGCTAGCGGTCACTTCAATTTTTACCCAGACAAAACTTAATTTAACTTTCCTTTATTGGAGTTTTCTCTACATTTCCTTGAATTCTGCGTTCCTGGCTTCACCATGAAGCGTATCACCGCGTTTTAACTAACGAATCTCGCCCGCAGAAGCCAACACATTGAGAGATGGACGACGACTTTTACGACGAGTACGAAGACCTCTACGCCGACGAGCTCGAGTTGGCGGACGAGCTACATTGTGAGTTGCCGCCCACGTTTACTAGTATTAAATACTGCATAGTCTGTCTTGTTATGTACATTTAGATTCGACGTTAGCATGAACGCGCGATCGCCAGTTTCTTTTCGTATACTGCTGACAGCCCGGCTGGTTTCAAATTGACCAGTGTGGAGTTGGTACACCCAGTACACCCCACACGGGTGGTGCGCGAAAGCATTCGATGTCAGAAGACCCGTGTCAAATGCCCCGCGGCAAACGCCCTGACCTTTTTGCCCCGCTTTCAAAAGCCCCAGTTTCCGAAGCCCATGACGCGAATTCCCCGTGTCGAGTGGCCTGGTCCTAAGCGCGAGGGCGGAGCATTCTTTAACTAAGAGACGGGAAATATGCATGCGAGTTTGTGTAACATAATCATGCCGTACCCGGGACTCAAAGAGCAACTGGATAGAGCTTCTCGTTCTTCAGGCCTACGCTATACACATTCACGTCTTGTGGCGTTACAAGTGAGAACAAACAGAAAACATCAGTCACTGGCAAGACATTTCAAGTTAGTCTTTATGAATATCCATTGAACCAAACCTTTCGTCGACTCTGAAGCACGCGCGGATTCACAGTTCTGGCGAAGTGGGTTCTGTCAAAACTGTTCACATGCAGTTTGTGGCACCATACTTACTACTATACAGCACCAAACACTAGTTCTATTCTTCCTTGACAAACAAAAATATTTTTATCCATCTACATAGATAAACTCTATATTTCTATGTCTGAGTATACCTTTAGGACAGAAGAGTGTATCGCTGGTTATGCAGACTTATGCAATTGGCCATACAGATCCCCAGGTGGCGGGTTCGAATCCCGACCGAGGTGCCCACAATATGACGGAGGCTTATTGCGGAGAAGGCACCATTTAACCAAGCTTTCGGTTGCACGTCAAAAGATCCCCAGGTGGTCGAAATTAATCCCCAGTCCTCCGCTGGGGCGTGCCAGATGCCCGTCGTAGGTTCGGCACGTAAAACCCCCAAATTTGACTTTTGGCAATTGGCCATCGTAATTTGTATGTCATTCTAAGTTTCTCTGTGGTTCAAGTTAACCTTATTTTGTAGTTTCTTAACTTAAAAGACCCTTTGTAGACTCTCTACGCATTAGGTTAAGACATAGAACAATGCTGGTAGAAGCGCAAAGAGGGTGGCAGTGAGGGCGGGGCTTTTGGCACAAGAGAAATACGGGACGGGGTAATTGAACGCGGGGTTTTAGAAACATGGGGCTAATGACGTGCGGCTTTTGCGGCAGGGATTTTGCACGTGGGATAATTGTGCTACACCCCTCCTCATGGGCCATTATCTTGCATGTGACTCCATCGCGTCATGCTGGTGGTCAGTCCTACTTGTTCTTGTCGAGTAAAATGAATTTGGTGGTGCTAAATGCTTACTGCAGAAGGCAAGCGCTTAGCAGCAAGGCCGTCACATGACAGTTGATGTGACGTGAGTGCATAAAATTTGATCACTCACACTAACGTGCATGAGTAAAGTGCAGGAAAAGAGTAATGCTGGATAACAGAAAGAATGAAAGAGAGGACAAAGCACCGCTGCACCAACAAACATGAAAAGCAGTTTTTTTTTCCTGCCGGAGAGAGGGAATCTATTCCATCCCTTTCTCTTGTGAAGGAGAATATATCGGGCTAACAGGCTGGAGCCTAAATGACCCCCTCCGATAGCACTTCCGAGAGGTCGCTGATCCCAGCAAGAGTTCGGTACACCTGATAGCAGCACATGCGGAGGATGTGCGCCTAGGTTCAGGAAAACGCGCATCCTTGGGTGCCATCCTCAGAGATTTGGGAGGGAAGTAATTGAATCATTTGCAATAAAAAAACTCCGGCATCAATGTCTTTTCCCCCTCACTAGCCCTCTCCGATAGAGAGATGGATCTTGTGTGCCTAGAGCTTTCCGGGGTGACTAGATGACCTTGGTGAGCGGCCCGTCCCCAACAAGTCGACACACCCCTCAGCCCTTTCCACCCGTCCTTCCTTCTTCTGACTTCCCCCCTCTGCCTCTGTCTTTCCCCCTTTCCCTAGGAATGCGAGGGGGAAGGGACGATCGCTCTTCATGGAATAGACTTTGTTGCGAGTGTAAAGAATGTACTATCAAGGAAAAATGAAATGCGAACAGAGGAGCGCGTGGCTCGCGGTACAGGCTGCGCCGCCTGGAAGTGAGCCTAGGGGCGAGGGTGCGTGGTCTACTCCGACGTGTTCACGCCCCTCCCTCTGCACTCCCCAAGCTTCAGCAGCGCGCCTCTTAGTGCGCTGAAAGCTCTCACCGCCATCTTTGCTGGCTCAGCGCGTGCGGTGCAAAGAAGCTCGTTGCACTCGCCGAGCGCCGAGCAGGCAAAGATAGTGGTGACAGCTTTCAGTGCACTGAGAGGCGCACTGCCGAAGCTGGGGGAGCGCCAATCGAGGGGCGTGAACACATCGAAGTAGGCCACGCACCCTCGCCCCTAGGCTCACTTCCAGGCGGCGCAGCCTGTACCGCGAGCCACGCGCTCCTCTGTTCGCATTTCATTTTTCCCCGATAGTACTCGTCTGTGTTTCATCCTTTTTATGTTTTATTCTTTCTGTTATCTACTATACTTTAACAACACGCTCAGGAATATAGACTAAGGCTGATTTCGTGTTCACGCAAGTCACGTACCCAGCATTGTAAATCCGAGGCTCCGTCTGAAGGTACCCCTTGATGTGGAATTTTATCGAGGGACTTTTATACGTCACAATGGCCGAAGAGCCAACACCGTTCAACACGCAAGTATAAAATTATGCACAGTGATGGTGTAGTGGAATTCGCATCAATCGTAGGTTTGCAACTTTGATGCATATTCTGTGTCTGCCATAGTGCAGGATGGAAACCATAAAACTAATGTACCTGTACTGTTTTTTTTGTTTGGTTTGTTTTTCCACCAGCGCATGAGCCAGCTTTGCCGACGGAGCGGGTGTTGTTAGGGCGAGACGATGGCCTGGACTCCGATACTCCACGCACGACGACAACCATTTCAGCAAAGAGAATGTCTGATCAGCTCGTTGACGACTGTCCTCCACGAACACCCACACCCTCCCTCCGTAAGTTATTTCAAGTCCATATAAATTTTTTTTCTTCTATCCTGTGGGGCTTAGAAGTGAAGAAATCTACCTATATCTCTTCTGCCTTTATATAGGCATCTGAGATGAGCTATTTATTTTTTACTTTTTCATAACGCACATATCAGGTGCAAAAAGCAATGTTATTTTTTCATATTGCAACTGAATTTTCGAAGAACATGGAATTTCTGCTATTAAAAAAACTTTGCCATTTGGACTTTTTCTATATTGACATTTTAGATTCAGATTAATTTTCAGCCTTTGTCAACTTAAACATTGTCAAAGCTGTTGGCACGAGCACATGGCTTCATCTAGCACCTCATCTGTACGAGAACACATGCAAATGAACCGCATGACCATGCCACACCCTCACGTCAGAGGCTTTGACAGTGTTGTGCATTGAGTATGAAATTGAGCCTATAGAATAGAGAAAGGTAAAATATAATAATTAGCCAAAGTCACAGCCGGAAAGTAATAGTGTACAAAAAAAACAACATAAACCACGGTGGTACAGCTATGATTCTGCGTTTTCGGTTTAAACAAATAAAAACCGACCAAATTAATTTTTCCGAATTCGATTTTAACTGTGAATGTTGCACAGCCGAGAGACGTTTTTGTGTTTGTGTTTAGGGGGGAGGAGGGGGAAAGCCTCATTGTGTTACTTTGTGATGCACTTCCTCTTAGAGTTGTCACTTATCTTCTGGATTCTTTTGCTTCAAACAACAATCTTTTTGGGGGTGAAATGTTTGTTCTCTGTTGTAATTGGGCCTTATGTGCCAAGTTCCCAGTCCTTTAGAGACGGGGTTTGGATTGTTTTCACTGTCCGGAAATGTGCCACAACTTCTCAAGGTACGGGGGAATTTTCGAAGTTTCTGTCAGAGCCAATAACAAGGTTCATGTATTGCAACCGCACTTTCGTGAGTATGTGAAGTAGGCAGTGTCTTGAAATTTTTCACCAGTTGTATTTTGGCACTAGCATTTGACTGATTGGTTAGCTTTAGCTAGCGTACTATAAAATACTGTGGAAGCGCCCACTTCATTCAAGTGCCCACTATTAACATTTCCCAAACTTGGGAATTCTGCCCGTTATATGTTAAGTGCCCAATTTAACCGGATAAGCGCTCATGCCTAGATTAACACTGTTTTCAGTGAACGTGGGGTGGGCGCTCTCCCGGTATTTTACGGTACTACCTTGGATCATCAAGTTGCGAGTTTGGAACTCGTATGACGGGAAGCCTTGAGCGGTCGTGGTAAGTGGTGAGAGGTCATTCCCCAATCTGACTGTGATAGACAGAAAAGAATCGACATGCACTGGTATAGATAACCTCGAAAACTGAATATGTGAATTTATTGCAATTGAACAAACTAATTGCAACACCAGTGAAATGAAAGGCTCCTTGTTATGTTTACCCGTGGTAGAGCAAATGAGAATTTTTACCTAGTCTCTACTTGTCTGTGCAGATTTTGTCATTTATTTACTGTTGTATACGCTGTGGCAGAAACATGCTATTAAAAACATCATCTCGTTAAATTTAAAGCCCAATTTCATAGGTTCTGGATTGTCACCTTTCATATTGCAGTAGCACACTCCTCGTGACAGCACCGTGCTAAACACAACGATTTGTAAATGTTTGCCCAGTGCTGACAGAAAAGCTCACAAAACAAAGATCATATACAGTTTTGGGTTGACTAAAAATACCACAGATATTACCAAACAAAAAACAAAAAAAAAACAAGTATTTCCTTGGTGTAAAAAAGTTTACAGATAAAAAAACGAAAATTTACTTGCTAGATAAAATCCAAAGTAGCCAAAACTTGCCTCTCCCCCATCTACTACTTTCTTTTCTTGCTAGCCGCAATGAAATTTATTCTTCCGTTATTGAAGTGCTACTGAAATCTCAACTGTAACAGCTTTCCTGAAGGCGTAAATTTTTTCTCTCACATTAACTCTGATTTATTCCAAATATAATGACCACAGAATCCGTCCGGAAGAGGCTAAAACTGAACAACGAGCCGACAGCAGACGACTTCTTCCTTGGTCCCGACTCTCCACAAGAACTGATCATGGACGAGGACGCAGATGAGAGGAGCACAACCAACCCGAGACGTCCGCCGTCTAGGCAGCAGAACCTGTCGCAGTTAGAACCACTCTTCAGCGAGACGCAGTTCGAACCAGACGACGTGCAGGCGGATCACATTGCCGGAACGTCGACCCCGACGTCGTCTGCTGCGTGCTGGACAGACGAGTCTTCATATGCCCTCAGTTTAAGACTCAGGGTCCACGAAGGTCGGCTCAAGTTTGTGGGGCTCCGAGACGAGACGTGGTGTGACAATGTCGAGGTGTGCTCGTCGCTTCTTTGTCTGTCTGCTTCCATTCCCCACCGGGTCCTGCCAAATGGTCACCCAGTTTCTTCCTTGCAGGATCTGCACGTTAGAAGCCACAGAGGAAACCTGCTCTCTCGGCCGTTCTGGGACATCTGGACAGAAGCGCGAGAGGAGGTCGTAACCGAGTCTCTTCTACTCTTTGCCACTCTTTTAGTTGACATGCCCTGTCTTTTGCGAGCTGCTTTGCCTAACAATCGTGGCAGGGATGCCGGGAGGTGGGGGGTGGGCCATGCTAAGATGGTGTTCTCTCTCAAACGAAACTCAGATTTTAATATCAGAGTTTCATTTAGTACAAAAAAAAAAAAAAAAAAAGTACATAAACAATAAAAACAAAAAACAAAATTTGGCATTAGGTCCCCCACTTGCAATACACTTTTGGCGTCCCTGGACCATGGTCTTTTGCAGTTGGAGCGGAGGAAATCGCTGCCCGACAAACCGGACGGCGTAGTGGAAAACCACGCGACCCAGTCTCTTCCCGAAGGCCTCGAAGCGGGGAAGCCAAGCGAATGCGTCGACGGGGTGGTGTCTCCCGTGGCTGCGTCCCTTTGGGTTGAGAAGTATCGGCCACGGCACTTCATGGAACTCCTGAGCGATGACGTAGGTTCTCTTGCCCCTTATTCCTACTCGCTTTGTTCAGTACCTCTTAGAGAGGCTGAGCCTGGTTCGCACCATTTCTTAAGTTGCCAGGGCCGCTTGCACCGGCTTGCAACGCAGCTCTCGTACCATAATGTCCTGAGAAATAGACCATCTAAAATCGAAATAAAATCGGGTGAAAATGAGGAGCAAGCTAACTTTCGGTGTGCTATAAGAAAAAGGTTGAAGAAATGCTAATTTCAGATTACGAAACTTGTGATTGCAGGGAGGGGCAATGAACCAAAGACGACTGACTGCCCTTCCCAGTCAGCAATGTTCGCTTATCTCCCTTCGTGGCTAAGTAACCATTTCTACTGAGGTCAGTGTTGACTAGGGCCCTGCAGTTACTAGAAGTCGGCTTTCTTTCGGTGTTTTTGAAAAAATTGCAAATTGTACCAAATATGGAGGTGGGGTTATCTTTCGGGGGTGTGGCATCTTTCGGGATGTTACGGTAGTCGCGTAGGGCTGCCTCTATAGTTATGCGTAGTTGCTGTAGTGTCGACGTATTAATAGACCAACTCCTTTATGATCAATACCCGCACTTCTGCTTTCCTTTAAAGGGATACTCCACTGTTTTTTCTATTGTCGCTGATTTGCCTTCAAATTGGCTAAATGTGCCAAAAGACGGGACTGAACTGAAGACCCAAATATTATGCCAAAATAATGGTTTATCGCAAAGTTATTAAAGTCTTCATTCTTGTTCTCACCGTTCTCCCTGCTCTTCGTGTTGATTATGGCAAGTTTGATTTTGATTTGTTTTTGTTTTTTATTCAGGGGGTCAATCGCACCTTGCTCCAGTGGCTGAAACTCTGGGACTGTGTGGTGTTCGGTCGTAACCCTAAGCCCAAACCCCATCCGGAAAAGTTGCAGCAGCCAGGAACTGGCAACAACACCTTCGTAAAGAAGTTCCTCCCGGAACTTAGTCAGGTTAGAGCAAAATTGCTGTTCTCTTTTTTTTTTTTTATTCATTAGTATTCTTCCTTGTTATTGCTCCCTTGTCGATTGGTATCTATTCGTTACCTTTGAACTTTTGGAACCTGGCTTTCCAATTTCATTGGTACTCAATATCATAGATTGTAATACACTGCCGTGTTGCGTAGAATGAGTTTATTAAGGGAAGAGATAAATCTTTGGTGCCACAAAACATTTCTAAAAGGGCAAGTTTTGGGAAGTGGTGATTTTGAAGTCCGCAGCTATATTTCTTATCATCTGCCGAGTTTCTTCTTTTGTGGAGCAATATTTAAGCCACAATGTCGGTTTGTGATACCTATGCGGGTTGAAATTGCACTGAAGGTTGACACAACAATGGCGCTTTCTCAGAACACAATTTTTTTACTCTTTGCAATTTTGCAGAGGGTATCTCAGCATTTCAGACAGATAGAAATATAACTTTTTTTGCAACATGTAGCTAAATGTGAAAACCTTACAATGTTGAGAGCAGATTCTTCAGTGTGGGTGTAGGAAAATTTTTCAATTGATCTGTTGTTTTATTGTTTGTTAGCTACACCTTGCACACTGAACTTTACTTTTTTCTAAGATCACTAATAATTTTTCAATCTCAAAAGTACCTCAACATTGTAATATTTTTATTTTGTAGTATCTAGTCATAGGTTCAACACAACTTTGTGTCGAGCAGTGCTTCCCTATTGCTTTTGCAAACAAAGGTGGACGAGTTTTAATTATCTTGAGTACAAATGTACCGACGGAAAAAAATAACCAAATAATTGATAAAAAAAAAAAAAAAAACTGAACAAATTTGTGCAGTTTTATTGGGCTCTATCAAGATATAAAGCAAGGTAAGGTCTTCCCACCGACTTTGGTCATTTTTCCACAGATGTCTGTTGAGGCGGTATAGCCTTCTCTTGGTAGGGTTTGCACTGAACTTTGCTTCGCCTATTTACCGTAATATCCTGAAAAATAGCCCTCCTAAAAGCAAGAGCAAATTGAGTGAAATGAGGAGTAAGCTAACATTCAATGTGAAATGAAAAGAAAAAATTTAAAAATGCTAGTTTTCATATTTTGTGACCTCCCAAACTTGTTTTCCCAGTCCTGACCTGTCAGCAATGTTTGCTTATCTCCAAACGTAACTAACTAACCCCATTTTAGCTGGCCAGGGCACTGCATTTACTAGAAACAAACAATCTTTTAGTGTTTTTCAACAAAAGAAAAAAAAAAAATGGAAATCATGCAAAAAGCTGGGAGGACGCTTAAGCTTCTCCTTTAAAAGTGGAACACGATAGTGTTATCCGGCCTCGTTCGCATCACCTACTCATTAGCTTCTCATGCTCAGAGTTACACGACGACCTAGTTCTCATGACACAACACTCCTTTATTTGTCCACGGTACGACTTTCTTCTCATTGTTTGTTCTTACACGTGATCTTCTTCACATTCCACAACACAACTTCACTGTTCTGTTTACACTACAAAGTTTCCTGTTCCTTCGACGTTCACGTGCATTGAGTATCTCACTCACTCACTACAGACAGTCACACATACCACACTTTGGCACACTCACTCATCGTAGCCAAGATTGTTGTAAATTCCTTCACATCTTTCTTGTTCCATGACATACTTGAACGACAGTCGTCCCCCCTTTTCTAGAGCACTTTCATCAAACTCAATCACTGCAATGGTGACCTGACATCAGACGTGTGACATCATGCCACATGACCTTGCGCTCTCCACGTGTGACGTCACACGTGGCAGTGACGTCATGATCCTATTGACCAATCAAGATTTTCCGGTCCTACCGGCGTCGCCGGTGGGACCGGCAGTTGCTGGCGGGAGTTGCTGGACTTTCTGCGACACGAGCTCCTTAACGCTGTCGCGTTAAAATAGGAGGAGGTTATTTTTCAGGGGTGGGGCAGCTTTTGGGATTGGCAACTCCAGCAAAATCGACTCCGCACGGCACGGCGGCAGCGCCGAGAAGCTCAAGAGAGGATGCCATTTCGACTCTATCGTATGCGATCGCTGCTTGGTTCTCGTAGGCAGCATAGAAACAAACATTGTTTCCAGTAATTATTTTTATGTTTCTGCCATGTCATTCCTACGCACTGACTAGAAGGTTTTTACCGTTGAAAAATCGCTTTGCTTTTATATGTCACACCGATTATACGCAGCAGTACAAGAAATTTATGGCCGTTTGCGTGTTCAACAGCGAAAACAACCTCCTTTCGTCCGCCATTTTGCCTGTCCAGCACGCCCCCTATAGTTCGCTGGAGTCGCGAATATTATAGTAGTATTCTTGGTCACCTTTATGAGACAATGTTGCTTATGTTTTTTTTAAATCTTTTTATAGATTATAGCCTGGAAACACAGCCCAAGGATCATTTGATCTGTGGGCATTTTATCCCATGAAAGTTGCAATAAAAAAAAAAGATCTAGTGTAACTCTGACCCAATTTTAACATACTCTGGCCTCCATTGGACCCGGAATGACATTTTACTCGGTTTGGGGAGCATCAGAAATAGAATTCGCTACGAGTCAGTCATTTTCACTCTCTCGCATTGCATTTGGCGTGTTACCATGATGTGCAAGTTTCGGCGAAAAATAGTAGTTTTATTTAGGCTGTTTATTTCATTTGGCCTCGTGCTTCCTTTCTCATAGTTTGTTCAATCCTGCATTCGTCTAATTGTGGTTTTGTTTCAGGAGTTGGACGAGCACAAGAGGCCCCAACAAAAGGTCAGTCTGTCACCTCACATCTTGTCTTGATTCAGCCTGCAAAACATTTATATTTTGCAGCATTTTTGTGGGAGATGCAAAATATTGTTATACGTGTTACATTTGATGTGTATACCTTGACTATTGTCAATTTTCTAACGTTCCCACACGTGAAAACGTGCAGGTGGTGCTCTTGTACGGCCCTCCTGGTCTCGGAAAAACGACCCTCGCTCACGTCATCGCAAGACACGCAGGCTACAACGTCGTGGAACTCAACGCCAGGTCGGTATCGTGCCGCCCCTCTGCTTCAAGAAATGTCCGTGTGTTTTTGCATTTCCACATACTGTGGAGAGGGCCAATCATCGCTGTCAAAGCTTTGCAAATTATGATAGCCGCCTCGGTGGCTCCGAGGTGAGAGCACCGGCCTACGAATCCCCATGTGGCGGGTTCGAATCCCGGCCGAGGTGCCCGCAATCTGACGGAGGCTTATTGCGGAGGAGGCGCCGTGTAACCGAGCTTTTGGTTGCACGTCAAAAGGTCCCCAGGTGGTCCAAATTAATTTTCAGTCCTCCGCTGGGGCGTGCCAGATGCCCGTCGTTGGTTTGGCACGTAAAACCCCCAAATTTGACTTTGCAAATTATGAGGGTTGCCTCTTTCACTAGTGAAGACTGACTTTGTCTAGTCACGTGTACGCTGTTGCAACTCTTGGTAAGCTGAAAGTGCTAGGTCACCTCGGTAAGCCCTTGCCACTGCTCGAGCAGGCGTGACGATTAATCACGTGTGGAAAATAACCAGACTTATGATGTCTAAATCAACACCGAATACTGATTATGATACACAATTCCACTATGGTACTCGTCACATTGAGAGAAAAAAAGAGTTTTGCTCATTATTCGTGCATTGCACAAATTAGTCCTTACAAGATTTGGTTGTGGAAGGAAGATGTTGGTGTTTGAAACGTGTATGTCATGATAAAATAAAATAAATCTAATCTAAGATGCACCTGCATATATCTTGATTAAAAAAATAAAGGGAGAAATTAGTAACACGCTTTGAGGAGCCCGACTTATTTTTACTACGGTTCCTGAGGTGAAAACGAGTATAGCGACATTAGGGCATTACTTCTGTTTCGTTTCAGTGATGACCGAAGCCCCGAGGTGTTCAAGACCACTCTCGAAGCTGCCACCCAAATGAGGGCGGTGCTGGGCCAGGATCCCCGTCCCAACTGCCTCATCATCGACGAGATTGATGGGGCGCCAGCCGTAATATCTCCCTTCCTCTCCTGGTTTTCATTTTCTTTTTTTTACATTTGGGGGGCATGTCGGGAGAACTCGCGAGCATGCGGTTGATTGATGTTTGCCGTACGATTAGCGTCAATATGGAAATATACTTGAGCATTCCTGCTCATTGCGTCCTTACTAAACGATGTTCAATATTTTCAGAAGTTATACCGTAAGTTGAGCTCCGGAAAGTGAATGATTGGGCATTTGTTGCATCGTCTGGTTGCATGGCTTCTGACCTGTGTCCGAGCAGAATCACAACATTGTTTCTAGTTTGAAGAGCTCTCGCACGTTGCCTCCTGTCTTCTATGTTGCCCCTTTGTATCTTATGTTAATTTTCTTTTGTATACTTTGAGACACTGCATTTTTGAATTGGAGGAATGATTTGACATGACTCATTAGAATCTCAGTAATGTATGGTTGTGCTACGGTAGCATATTTAGAGGTGCAACGAAGTTCAGTCCTCGAATTTCAGAATTGCGCTCACTGATCCGTAAGCACCGCATGTCTTCTTTGCAGAATTATCAACATATTCTTTTTAATTTGTTTCTTTTTTTCCTGCTTAACCTGGCTAAAATTAAATAAAAAAACAACAACAAAGGCCTCTATCAACATGCTTGTGAACATGATCAAGTCTAGTGGGCCGACGAACACTGGCACAGGCAAGAAGCGGTCAAGGAAAGAGGGCAGTCTCCTCCTCAGACCTGTCATCTGCATCTGCAACGAGCTGTGAGTTTCTGTGCCATTGCATCTCAAAACTCTCCAACGTATGTGTAATACAAAGACAAATGAAGGAGACTGCTTCCACTATTTGGATTTCCAAGTACGCTGCTGCAGATTGTAGGGATTGTAGGGGTAGTTTAAGTAGCATTAGACAGGAGAATAAAAAAAAATAGTTGCGCCCAACAGCCGCTTTGGGGCCCCGACGAGATATTTGCATATTTGCATATAGGAGAGAAAAGCCATCCATTTCCCAAACGTTTCATTGAAAGTCGGAAGCTGTGTCGTCCGTTTTGTCCTTTCGTATATCTCTCTCAATCTTCTCTGAGCATATTTTTTCACTGTCTTTTTAAACCAAAATCCATCAAACATTCAGAATTTTTTTTTTTTTTTTCTGCTTTTGTGCATTTGTAGTTGGCAGAATTGCAGCTGCATTACTGTTGTCTTTCTGGGCAGGTACGTCCCGGCGTTGCGGCCTCTGCGACAGATTGCACTTGCTCTGCACTTCCCCCAGATTGCAAAGACGAGGCTCGCCTCTCGGTTGCAAGAGGTGACGATAATATTTTTAGTTCTGCTTTGATGTCAAGTGACTTTGTAGTGAAGTCTCGGACCCTATATAGTTTGTTTCCAACATAAGATCTGCAGTAGAAGTTCTGCCTCCAGCGAAAGCTTTCTACTTTCGATAACGAACTTGGCACAAGCGCAGCCAAACCCGACGGAAGACCATGAGCTGGGGGTGAAGCAAACGTTACTCAAAGTTATAGTTAGCTAAACTGAAATGTAACTTAGTTACAAAGGCAGTTTTGTTTGTAGAAATGTCTCTAATTACTGCTACATTTAAGCGCAGAAGTTCGAGTCCGTCCTAAAAGAGCCCATGTGGTCAAGATGTGCTATGATTGCCGACAAACGGTTTTGGTTGCCAGCAAAAAAAAAGATACTGGCACAGTTTTGTTTCGATTCGGTGCTCTGTTTATGGTAGTTGGAGACAGTGAGGTGCTGTGCTCATTACAGTTACAACATAGATTTCGCTGTAATGTCCGTGAAGTGTTCACAAACTAAAGTTGCAATTAACTTTACAGCTGTTGAAAATTATTGTCTTGCTTTTTTTTATGCCCCTTTGTATGATGTGAATTAGGTTTCATCTGTCCTTACTAATGTTTTCTTTTTAAGTCCAAAATTTTAATTGCGGTGCTTTTGCAGATCATGCGTCGTGAACGGATGAAAGGTGACACTGCAGCCATTCTGGCGCTGTGTGAGAAAGCTGAAAACGATGTCCGTTCCTGTCTGTCCACTCTCCAGGTAGTCTTAGTGGCTTGTCAGACATCTGTTATCTGTCGTACATTATGCCTGTATTCTCAGAATCTATTTTGCAATAATACATAGCTACTATACTCCGTTTCACGATAACTTGGCAAACTGTGGAGGCTAGGGCCCCGCGACCCAATAAGAGCGTCGGAGTGAGGCACGTGACCCGTTTTCACGTGAGCATTTGTGTCCCCACGCCAAATGCAAGGTGCGAGGCCCGGAGGAACCGGCTGTCGTCTGCTAGCTAAAAGTCGTCTGCTCCAAAACCAACCAACTTCGGATGAACGTCCACTGCAGCAACATATCTGTCCACGAGAAAAGTGAGCGCTTCGGGAACAGTTTACGAAACAACCATATGCTCAATTTAGCCACGAATCTGTGACGGGTGCTAATGGCAGGGCACAGTGCAGTGTTTTGAGCAGAACCAGCCAATTACACGGCTGCTATTGCCAACGGCCACGGCCAACAAGGCGGAAAAAATCGAGCGGATACGGATGCGGCATCACTTTTTGGTTTAAATATAATTGAAACTAAATTTGTGATTATTTATTCTTCATATCTTCTTGTTATAAATGGAATCATGCGAGTTCAACTGTTGACCATGGAGTGTTATCACGTGCCTTTCTTTGGTGCCCTTATTGGGTCGTGAGGGCTGCAGCCTCTGCAGTTCAGCAAGTTATATTGAAACGGAGTACGGTGTTGTCATACGTGTATTGAAAGGTAACAGACTGTATTCTTCATAATTTCTTGCCTGTGTGTTGTGTAACTATTACGTATACATAGTAGTTATTGTGCATGTGAGATGTATATGGTTAGATTAAAGGCATAAATTATCTTGTAAGAGAAGCATAGAAGTTGAGGGATTTAAAGGTGTGTTCTGCTTCTCGATGAGACATCCTACTTAAAAATCGTAATAATAATAATTATATTCATGTCCTCAGTTCCTATCGACTGATATTATGGCATAGTTTGTCCTTGAAATGTACTGCAAGTAATTCACTTCAATATATTTTTAATGTCAATGTCAAACGTCTGAAATGCAGTGGAAAAACTCAATGTTTGGCTGGTTGTAGGCAAACCACTAGTATGACTTTGGAAAAAAAGATAAGCGAGGTCGTATGACTTTATCCCCTCAGAGATCTGGCATGACCTTACATTTTTGTTGTTGTAAAAACTCCACAGACATCAAACAATTAAAGATTTTAAAAAAATTGATTAACCAATATACAATTGCAATTGTGTAGTAATGATTTTCGGTTGTCCTGTGCAGTTTGTACAAAGTCGCAAGCAGCAACTGACACTGACAGATGTGCGCACATTCAACGTGGGGCAGAAGGATATCCAGAGGGGTCTGTTCTCCGTCCTGCAAGAGGTCTTTCAGAAGCCTCGAAACGACAGGTACGGAAAGAAAAACTTTACTCTTTATTGGCTACCAAGCAATCTGCTGAAAGCTTCCTCACTATGACATTGGGTCAATTTTGCCAGCTTGGTTGGCATGCTCCATATCAATTCGGGTGCACTGTCTCGGTACAGAAGTAGTAATCCAGACACTCAAGTAGCAGACAAGATGAGACTCAGGTAGACCTTACGTGGACTGCTCGCTTTGTGTTGCTGGTGCAACATTGTGTCAATGCACTGGAAACATAAATATAAAATGCCATTATTATAAAACCATTCCCAGTTTTTTTTGTTTTCGTGTATTGGCAACATTAATGCTAGTTTGTTGTGCGAGTTACAAGTCTGGATAAGTCACTTGACCCAATAAAAAAAGGTACTGTTGCCATGTTTCTGCAGCAGCAGGATGTGTTTTTGTTGCCTTCAGGTTTCTTATGCTTCTGTGTACAGACTACTCCCAACCCCTTTCAAATCGATGCTTTTATTTTCTTGTTTCTAAAATTGCACCAACATTTTTTTTTTTTTTACATATTTGTTTTATTTTGGTGGACAGAAAAATGAGTATGACATTCATCCTAAACATTGTGCAGAGAAGTCTTAGCTTTTTATCCCCTCTACAAGTTCCCCCAGATCTGTATGGCTCTTTGAGTTTTCTGTTGATGGCTCTGCTGCGCTTCCATGCTTGCTTGACATATTTTAACTATCTTCTACTTTCGACCTACCTATAACAAAGCTGCAGCAAATTTTTCTCTACTGAGAAACCTGGATCCGGAAACATGCAGGGAAACCCTACTAGCTCGGACACTTGCGGTTGATGCTTTTGGATCGTCTGATTTCTGTTGGCATTTCAAATGTTAAATATGTCTGATTTGGGAAACTTTGTTTTAATGTGCGCTGTGTCTTTGAATTTGAAGATTGCGGACACATTAAGCCCTTTTCTATGTTAGCAGTGTCCTGCACAAATCTACAGCGTGTCACAAATGAAAATTTACATGGTCTTTTTTACCGCAAAAATAAACTAGGCATCGCCGAAGGCTCATTCTTGGCCCAAAGGTAGAGCTAGAGGTCACAACCAGGTGCCAAAGTTTCAGCCCGATCCGATAAATTAATCAAAAGTTAAAAGTGATTTTCTGAAAATTTCAATGGGAAAATGGAGCCCAATTTTGCCTGTTTTCGGTTTCTGGTGCCATAGAGCCCCATTCATTCGAAAACTCCGTCGGCCGCCATTTTCCCATTCAAATTTTCAGAAAATCATTTATAACTTTTGACTAAGTTATCGGATCGGGCTGAAACTTTGGCATCTGGTTGTGACCTCTAGCTCTATCTTTGGGCGGAGAATGAGCGTTCGGCGATGCCTAGTTTATTTTTGCGGTAAACAAAAACCGTGTAAATTTTCTTTTGTGACACCCTGTAGTTGTGATTCTTCTGACAAAGCAAGACTGTTGAGTCTGCTAACAAACTCTCAAGTGTCTTTTTTTTTTTTTTTTTCAGAAGCACAGTAACACATTTTGTTTCCTTTTTGTTTTTTAACTCACCACTAATCACTTTATATGGCCACAGTGTACATTGTCATTATTATTGTTACTTATTATTATTCATACATGCTGCTGGCTCACGTTTGAGAGCTTCAGCAGGTGTGGGTGCTACATAAACAGGTGAAAACAAAAACACCTTTTGAAGTAGATTGTACAGAATGCAAATAAAACAGCAATGTACACTTCAGGAAAAAAGTGCAGAAATAACATTCCAAGACAAAGCGTACGTATTGCGTGGGTCAAAGGGATCGATGGCCGTTTTAATGTATCGCGCTAGGATTTACTACAGAGGCGCCTAAAGTTGGTGGAAGCTTTCGCTAAAATTGTGGAAAGATCAACTCACCTAAGTAAATAAAAAAATTAAAAAAAACTATGTTTTTCCTATACTTTGCATGTACACTAGAAAAATATAATGTGTTACTGTGGCACTTATTTGGGCCAAATGAAGTGAAGAATAGGTAAGCCAGTTCTATTTTATTTTCATTTCACAAATTTTTCAATCGTAGTAAATGCCAGAATAGCCCACAACGATTTTCTGATGATTTTGAGATGAAAGGCTTAGCAATAACTATTCCATAGACAAAACTAGAGCACTATATAGCTCCTTCGGAGCGGAGTAGCGCAATCTAGAACGCCCTCTTTCGGTGACTAGCGGCGAACGGCCGGGGGTTCCAACACCATTCAGAAATGCATGGGGAACGTGAGAAAATCGCTGTTTCTTCAATACTGCGGGGATATACGGAACGTCAGTAGTTTTTGACATAAAAAAACATTTTAGATTAATTTGCGCTAATTTGGGTGCCATGTAAGGGCGTAATTTGTTTTTAAAAATTGCCTGAGCGGCATCATGCAGCAGACGACGCGGCGACGTCACGTAGACATCGCACCGTCCACGTGACCCGCTCCAGCCAACCCAGGAAGTCCACCTCCGCTGCGTACAAAAATCGTCTGCTTCAAACGCCATTGCCTTGGAAATAGCCTTCTCAAAATTTTCACACACATCTGATATTATGAAAACTTTGATAGAGTGTTTGGCGCTTTACCAACTTCATGACAGACTAGTTTCGAAAAGTGTGAACTTGGCATTTATTTTTTAATCAGCCGTGTTGAGTCGATCTCCATGTATTCTCTCATAGGGCGGGCCGCCTCCTGGAACCCTGAGTACCACGTGACTTTCGCCGCGCTGCTCTGTTGGCCATGTTGTCGGCGAAACACGCGGATCAAAGGATTGCGCTACTCTGCTCCGTAGGAGCTATATGGTGCTCTAGACAAAACCAGTCTTTATTTTATTCTTTTTTTTTTTTACTTCAGGCAGCTGTGTAGTAAATTCCAGCGCGATAAGTTAAGAAACCAATTTATGCGGTCCTTTCAAACCACCATCGATACATTTGGCCCAAGCGGTAGTTGGGTAGATATTGTGATAAATGAAGTCAGTAGCGATTTTAACAAGACCAAAGTATAGTACAAGGGAGATCGAAATAATTTTCCGTAAGTCATTTAAAATACCATCTACACTATCATGTTCCGTGACCTCTAGTGCATGTTTGTTCCAGTTCTCAAATGAAATGGTACCAAATGTTAACTTGAAAATGAAAACAAAGCACAACAATGGTCAGAGCTTGCATGAAGAACTGGAAAAGCAACCCTCTGCAAGACTCCGAGAGGTAGCTTATATTTTAGTAAGAGCCCCTTTCCTGGCAAATAGAAAGCACCCGGTGGGCGCATGGTGAGCGGATTCCTTTGCCCCTAGCAAGATACGTACAATCTCCGTGTTCTGCTCGTAGATCTGGAGCCGGTGGAGCACTCGCCGAGCGGCTCCAACAGGCTTGTGGGAAAGTGGTGGAGCGCATTGAGCGGTCTGGAGAAGTTCTCTGTGCCGCCTTTTTTGGGGGAGTTTGATCCATAGTCACTTGCAACATTTCAGCTTGGATATTTGCAATAGCAATGTTTTAGCAGCCATGAAAGCGACTGCACCGTTAGCACTTGACCATATAAAGTTATGGGATTATCAGAGGGATGTGGTACTGTTACAAGCCTCGTTACGAGCTGGTCGAAGGTCGACGAAGCAATAAGACTCGGTGCCGAGGTGTTAACGTTCCCTCCGAACAGCCAGGGTTGCGATCAAGATGTGTAAAAAGTCACTCTTACTTGGTGGGTATGCTTATTATTCTGCGGGAAGGATATGTCGATTGGTTGCCTTATAAGCTGAAGCAATAACAACAAGCCCCGCTCGTCCAGCACTGCGGGTTTCGCGCTGTACACGGGACTGGTGAGGCATCGGAGGGTGGCGGTGGTGGAAAGAACAGTCGGAACAGCACCATAGCAGCGGCAGTGGCAGCCACGCAGCAGAAATGCCAGCAAGCAGAGCAGCTTTGTCTGCTGCCTTGCGTGCCCCTGATAGCCGTCGCTTGGCCGCTGCACTACCGAGGCCAGATGCTCCGAATACCAAATATGCGAGCACTCTCTATTTGCCAGGGGAAGGGGCTGTATGACACTGAGCTTCTCCAGTTCCGAGTGGCTTTACCCTGAAGAAGCTAAGTCTCTTAGCAAAGCATTTGTTGCCACTCTTACACTTCTGGGACATTCGTTTTCAGGATCATGGAGGCTTGTGGTTTTGTTTATTTGTTATGGTTTGGTTCTTCTGCTTTTAGGGAAGGAGGAGGAGTACACTTCTTATTGTAATTGTTATTCTTTTGCCACTGTAATTTAGGAAGGCGTACCGACAGCTCTATGGCGACGAGGACCTGACACTGTCCAGACTCCGGAGTCCCGAAGACCTGAGGTGCTCCGCTTTTGTTCCGTTTGACCTTCCTTGTAAACTATTTTTAATCATGTCCTATTCTTTCTCTCTTATTTGTTTGTGTTCATTGAAGCAGGTTTTTCTGAAACATACTGTTTTTGTTCCAGGTTTGAAAACCTGGTCCATTCAACGCAGGCTTTTGGAGACTACGAAAAGTTTGTGCAGGCGCTGTTCGACAACTATGTGCACGTCAACTTCAAGGATCCCAACTTCCAGACTGCAAGTCTCTTTTTGTTTTATGTATTAGCACTACATCTGTTTCCCTTTTTATTCCAACTTCTGCCTTTCAGCGTCAGTCAGAATCTGGATGTCTTGCATTGCTTTTTGCTTCTTTCTCTTTTTTTGGAAATCAATTTTATTTCACGCTCAGCATACAAAATGATTGCCAGAAACCTGAAAGCTCTTGAACAGGCAAATCGCCAATTACACAGGGTGTAAAAAACTCTAGTTGAAGAGAATTCTTGAAAGCTCTGCCGCTTTCTTTTTCTGCTAGCCACTTCCAAAAAATATGCTGCCGCTATATAGCGCTTAGCTGCGTGACCCTTTAATGTTAGATTCAATATGATCCGTCTTTCTTACCCTTTCTCTCCCTTTTTTCTTCTGTTCTGTTGCAAACTTGGTGCAGATTCAGCAAGGTCCCGAGTGGCTGTGCTTTGTGGATGGACTGCTGAACACTGTCCACCGCCTACAGAACTACTCGCTCTACCCGTACCTCCCCTATGTCGCACCAGCCTTCCACTGCGCCTTCTCAGTGTTGCCTTACACCAAGATGGTGTTCCAGAACTCCTTCCTCGAGGTGTGTTGCCTTTTGCTTTCGCCATTAACTGCCCTAGGGACCCTTTAGCTTCTGCTCTTCTTGAGGTCATTGATCCGGCTCTCTTTGGCGAGGCGATTGACCTATATCGAGATGAGGCACATCTTTGTTTGCGTGGATTTGTTGTACTGTTGCCATTTGAGTGTATACAGGGTGTGTTTTGTTTTCTAAACACCGAAATATTTGTTTTTCAAGGGAGTTTAAAATGATGAAATCGTTCTTCCGATAGCATTTTCAGCTGCGGCGGACATGCAGTGTTCCTGGAAGCGCCTGCTGTGTGACGCTGATGGCGTGAAACGGCCACCATGTGCATGTTATAGATAACAAAGTCAAGTGTTGGACACTGCACAATATCGTTAACGCGAACACGATATCGGTACTTTATTATAGTCTGCTCAGACAGAGCATCGATGGGCACCAATCTTTAACGCTTAAATAGTGCTCTGAGCTGGGACTTTCTGCCCCTCTAGCTTGACTTGATGGCAGCTTTCCAGTTCTGAGAAACAATAAGGAAAAATCACCGACTCCTCGTTCGTGCTTGAGTCATTGAATGTTCCCAGAGTACCGAAGCTCCCGGGCTTGGCGGCGCCAAAATGGCGGCTCAATTTTTTTTTTTTTTTTTTTACTGTGGTCATTATGAGCATTTAGCAAGCATGTTTTTGCGTAAAAACCAGCCGAGAACTCTTTTTATAGAAAATTTTCACCGGAGCTTACTACAGAATGACAGGAGCCTGATGTTTTCTTAAAAGTTTAGTTTACAAGGCAATTAATATTGTTTTTATGGAACCATGTCTCACCGGTGATTTCAGGTAGCGCGTCCCACCTGGGTATGTCTTAACTTAGGTGGTAATTCGCTGCGTGTCCATTTGGGAGACGGCGGTTGGCATCCCTAAAATCCCTTCCACTATATACGTTTCGGTGCCAAAATGGCCGATCATAGCTAAAATAAAACAGTCACAGCGGACGCTATTGATTGTGATACTCTGGAAACATCAAGTTACTCTAGTTCGTGCTAACGGGATTGTGCTATGTATGTATATATAACACTGGGTTTTTGTTAATGGTATAAAGAGCATAACGATTTAAACTTGATTAATAGAGAAGGAGCACAACAGGGTACAACATTCCTAAATGCAACTTTTCCTTCTCTATACTCTAAGTAAAACATGCCATAAAAAAAAAAAGGAAAAATCTTGGCTGCTGTTTTTTTTAATTGTTTTTGATTTGCTTTATGACAAAAGCTCGGACCAGTTCCTTATTAACTGGATGGCCATCATTGAATTGAAGTGTACCCAGTCGCACCTCACGCTTTGCCCCTCACCCTTTGCCCGGCAGGCCCGTGGGAAGGAGACGCAGCTGTCCAACATCCTTTCATCCCTGCGGGCGGACACGTCGCCCCAGAGTCGCTGCTACCTCACGGGGAGCACCCTGGTGCTCGACGTTCTGCCCTGGCTCACGGGCATCCTCCAGCCCACCATCAGGCCGGTCAGTCTTGGAATCCCGCTTCTGGACGCAGGTTCCCTATGTAAAATCGAGGATGTCGTAGTCAAAGTGTCGAAACAAAAGTTCAATACAAAGGCAGCGGAAGTTCGTACTGCAGAGCCCAGACATCCTCGGTTCAACCCCTACCACTGCCCATTTCGATCTGAATGAGCATCGTACCGGCAGGCAGTTGTGTATCGCTACTGCGTGATGCATTTTAAAGACTCCAGGCTGGCAGTCATACCGTACTGGCTAAATTTGTCGTCTTCAGTGTGAAGTAGTGCTGCCATTTGTTGGCAGACCAACCTCACACTGTCTAAGCAACCAACATGCTTTGCTTTGCTCCCGAGTGAAAGACTGAAGACTAATGCTGACCACCCAAAGGTGTTCAGCATGCCACTGAAATTTCAGTTACACAACGTCTACACTGTAAGAAGCTTTAGTCAGACGATGGGCACTTTGGCTGGGGTCTGAGCCAACAACTGGAGGAGCTGTCAACGTCTGACAGCAATTGGCAATTGTCGGTGGCAAATATTACTATTGGAATGGTCGGGCAAGAATGATATTCAGCCTTGACACATAACAGTCACAGTTTACTCTAGTGGTGCAAGCAGAACTTGCACAGAACAATTGCTGTGGGAAGTTCACTGGAATGGTCAAGTAGAGGGCATCACATTTTGGTGTTATATTCAGTTCCGGTCGATGTTGCACTTCATTTATGTTTGTAGAGGCATTGTTTATCACAATCTTTTTAGTTGTAACTGGGAGGTCGGCAGCCTGTTTGCAATCGACCATCTAACACTGCCAGTTCTCATAATATGCCAATTGTTACAAGTTTCCAAGCAGCTAAGCAGTCTTACAGAAGTTCCTCTGCAAAGATATGTTTCCACACTATCCATATGCCATGCAGTAATCAAAGTGTTCTCATGTCATTTTCCCAATGAGCTTTTGTTTATTATTATTATTCGAGATGTCAGTTAACCTCGGAACGAGGGAGGAAAAAGAGGGTAGACAAATGTTAAGAGGGTAGACAAATGTGAAGGTCTGGACACTGGTAATGTGTTGCCCAATGCTAATTAGTACTACAGCAACCAATCTGCTAACCAACTCGCATGTCTACCAGCTCACATGCATTATTTACTTGGCAGTACTTGCCTGTGATTTGTCTGCGGTCCCTAGGTGAACACCCAGCTGTTCAGCGCTGAAGAGCGGCAGAAACTTCAGCAGGTCATCTCAGTCATGGCTTCATTCAACCTGACTTATCACCAGGCACGGACAGCCGACGGCGTCTACCAGTACGCACTTGAACCGTGAGTGCTTGCTCATTTCTTGGAGCAACTTAAAATGCCGCTCCAGAGCTACAACCCCTCATCCCATTCATTTCATAATTTTAGTTCTTTTATGAAACTGACTTAGCATGCATGCTCATAAATCTGTTGCAGGGCTCCCAGTGCCATAGTCATTTTGTGTAACATTTTAAAAGAGTGGTAAACTAGACATACTACTGGCTAACTTGTAATGGAGTTTGTTTGTGTACTGATAAATGCTTCTTCTTGTTATGGGATGTTTATGGCATTGTTTGTTATGGGATGTTGGGCATTGGTATCTGGTAAGCTTTTATGGAATTTGTTGGTATTTTTTTTTTGTATTTCTCTTTTCTATGGCAAACAGTATTACGACGACCATAACTAGTGAAGTACCAGTCTTGTAGTCATTTTTATATTTCTGTAGTCTTCTGTTTGTTGCACCAAAGGAAAGTGTGGATGTCACAATTATTTAACAGCATGACACCCTCTAATGAGCACAGGCCTGTACAGTAGCCATGTCCCTAATATTGAGTACAAACCCTCGCTGCAAAAAGTGCTGCTGAATTCAAACCGCTTAGAAATAATTGCAAAATGCCTTAGCATGTACATTGTCATTGATGCAACGCTTGTGTTAACTCGCGTAAATTGTATGTGTAGCACAATTCCTGTGAAAAGATAACAAGAAATTTTTTGCCATTTTTTTAGGCAGACATTTACGTTGTCAACCTGGCGCATTAGCGTCCAACATCAAAATTTTTTAGCTCTTTCCTGACCGCGCCCATATGCTGGTGATCACTGGTGATCGATGGTTTCCGAGCGCCGTCAAGAGATTAAATTTAGGGTGGAGAATTATGTTCCACAACCTCGTGGATAGCCGAAGAACTGTAGTTTTGGTTTCGACATGTAGTAGGTTTGAGCATTATCAAAAGCTGGTGCGCTGTCAAAAATAGTCCTGGGAACGGTGGCTGCACTTGTCTAGCATGGCTCACTGCTTTCATCAGTCTTTGTAACAAAAATGGCAATATTTACGTAATTCAGCTGTATTGTGGCATGTTTTTTGTACCTCAAGAGCTACGGGGACACTTTAAACGATGTTAGAGGCGTTGCTTAACAAATGGTTGTCGGTAAGCATCACTGTAATTTCCAATGCTGTTCTGAGCCAGCGTGCATGTCTAATGTTCCCTACAAGGCGGACAAAAACTGCTAAATATGAAGGAACTGCAATCAAGAATATGACAAAACCAAAGTAGAGCAAAAAAAAAAGCATTCTGCTGGGCATGTGATCTACTGTCTGTGTTTCACCAATATAAGAATTCCTTCGTTAAAAAACACGTGTTAAAGAGGCTAACCCTCCGACAAACCAAAAGCTCTGTTATATTCCGACGTTGAGTGTAGCGAACGCAGCATAACGCAGAACACGCACCTTTTATTAGCCGGCGAGCAGGAACTCGATATCTGCAACCAATCGGCATCTGTGTGCTCTGCGCTGCTCTGCGTTTGCTACGCTCAACATCAGAGTGTAACAGAGCCTCTAGAGTACACTAACTTTCAGAAGTAATAGCTGTGGGTGTGGCCAGGGCACATTTTGTGTATTTTAAATTTTTCTTTTTTTGTGGTTTAATTTCACATGGCTGTAGAAGTTTCGACATTTATATGCCTTTTGCACATACATTGTATTTTCGAGGAATAAAAATTTAAAATCTTTTTTTTGCATTATACCAACCTCTGTTTTTTTGAAAGAACAACTATTTGGGACATTTTGATGTGTCATATAGCTCCATATGCAAATTAGATAGGAAAATAAAAGCGTTTGAACGGATTTTTTTAAAATCGCTACTTTTCCCATGGTCAGGAAAGAGTTAATTAAGGTAAAAAAAAAATATTTTTGTCATTTCTCATGGGAGCAGGGTTATGTCATCAAATTTTAGGAGATAAAACCTACCACAAAAATTTTGGCTTACTGCTTGCACGTGACAAATTTTCTGGCTCAGTTTTTTGGGGTCTTGAAGATCGGTGCATTTCCGAGTCGGACATGAAAAGAATGTTAGCTCGGCGTGCGCCCGTTCGACTAAGTCACTTCCGCGACGCAGGAGCATCGACGAAGTGACGAGATTCCCTGGCGTCACCCAACCGCCGCAGCTGACATACGCAACCAAGCAGCTCATTGCCAGAGAGGTGAGCTTAGCTCAAATCGGCACGTTTTATTTTAAAGTAGTAGCTTTTTTCATTGTTTTGACGAAGCATTGGGTGACTTTCCTTTCATACGTCGCAGCTCGAGGTAGAAAAAATGCGGAGGGGCGACGTCCCCGACGTTCCCGTGCCTGTGAAAGAAACCCACCGAAATCCGACCGCGGTGGCGACTCCCTGGAAGCCACCGCCAAAGCCCAGTTTCAAGCCTGTGGAGGAGTCACCAAGGGTGAGCCAAAGATTATCATTACCTTTGTGGGTTTTGTTACGGATGTACAATGTTTCGTATGATTGATTGATTGGTTAGTTGATTTTCAGAGTACATAGTATATGTCACAGTAGACTAATTCGAGAGCTACGCTCGGACCTTCGGCACTCTTTTCGCCCTTCGTCTTATGCCGCTACGACAGTTTTTCGTCTGTTAGTGTCACGTGGCATTCGCTTTTGTGCAGGCAGCTTGTGGGTTGTGGGTGCTGCAAGTTTGTGGCCTAGAGCCGCAAAGGTGTCGTTGGTGACAGTTACGGTTCTTAAATATCACGTGTTGAGAGTTTTAGATGCAGCTTTTAGGGACTGACAACATTCCTGTTCTCTGTTGAGAACTGCTTTGGCTAGCAGTAGGACAAACAGCGCTTCTTGCATTTGCTACCTGTTAGGCAGCTTGGCAAAAACTGGTGACAACTGGCTGTATACTGCTCCTTTGCAACACTATGACTAAAGTGGCATTACTCTGAAGCATAGCTTATTCAATGGCTCTAGGACATATACTACTAATGTATTAACTTGAAGTGGATACTCCTGAAAACCTCTGGCAGCCAACATTTTGCTAAGAAATTTCGATTCTTCAAGGAAACGTTATGAGGCAGAATATTTTAGCATGGCTGTTCCCTTGACGTTTTCTCTTGTATCAAAACCTTTGCATTCATTTTTGTTTGTTTTTGCAACTGGATTTTCGTTTAATAATTGCTCGTTCTTATGTTCTGACTCTGGCATTGTTATCACTGTTGTGTCCTTATCCTTGACATTGCTTTGTCTTCTGGTACGTTACTGTGGATTGTGTTGATAGGCTAGTTCCAGGCTACCAGCTGGGCAGTATAATCTGGGATTGAGCAACAAGTGGTTGTGAAACAGAAGTGAAGGTTGGCCAGAATGGGCCAGCTAAACAAAAATTACATTACACACGCACAAAAAAACAAAACAAAAAAAAACGCCATTCACGCTGCTGATTCACCGTAAGCAATGAACCAACTAGCTCAACCTGTGAGAAGCGAAGGAATAGTGGTAAATTTTTTAGATTTTAGGTTGTGTTAATTTTCAATTATTTTTCAGGTTGTTCTGGACTTCTTTGGTCGTGTGATTCAGAAGCCAATTCAAGGGGCCAGTGCTGGTTTGTGTTACATATCTGCTTTTTTATTTTCTCCCAAGCCTGCTTTTGTTTATCCCATCAAATTCAATCTATAGTTACCAGTTGTTTGTTAAAGGGGTACTCCGGCGATTTTTTGAGCTACCTCAACTAACTATATTTTCTGGCTCCCCGTCCTTCACCCTTTCCAGTATGCTATTTAGTATTGCGAAATTCAAAATAGTTATTGTGAAATCGGCAAATGAAAACGATGCAAAAGCCAACATTAAAATATACCCACACTTTTCAGTGCCGTGACGTCATTCGTGGGCAGGCTTGCAAGTCAACCAAGCAGTCTAAAAAATAGAACATGCCAATCATTTGTTCCGTGCTGGTGCGGGGGTATTGGTACGAGCTTCCAAAGCATTCATTTGGCACCATGAAACTGCTTCCAATCAGTTGGGAACAAATTCTACAGCCCAAAAAGTGAAACCCTGCCTTCCACTGACGTCACTTTTTCGTTGTTACCAGTAGAGACTTTCGGTTTGAAAAACATGGTGAGGAGCAAAATTTTAAATTCAATAACTTTGTGAAAAAAATTTATTTTGACCTAATATTCGGGATACTAGTTTAGCGATGTTGTTTGGCGAGTTTAGCAAAATTTCAAGCAAAGCGGGGACCATGAAGAAATCGCCGGAGTACCCCTTTAAGAGCATACGGAACGTGATCTTAAACTTCCTCTAATCAATATGTCTTAAGATTGTGAGAAAGGTCAGGAAGCTGGTTGGCATTTCTTAAAGAAAGTTTTAAATGAATGTTATTGTTTTTGTTAAAAAAATGCTTTAAAGGGCAAAAAATACCAAGGGATACCAAAATATTTGCCCTGATTTCTTTCATCACTCCTCAAGTGTTTCTTCAACAATCCCCTGACAGTCAAGCGATTGTTGTAGAACCTTATCTGCTAACAAAAAGCGTGACCCAGCATATTCTTTCGCTCTGAGTATACAGCCGCGGACCGTTTTTTCGGACTCTGATCATTCGAACTTGTTCGATATTTCGAACCTAAAGGCGGAACCGTGACTTACCCCATAGAAATAGTGCATATTCATGACCAATCTTTCGGACAGCTTGAAGTCCGAAAGTTTGATTATTTGGACAAAATTGTCGCGAGCGATCAGCAGAAAACACCATCGAGAACCGGCCATTTTGAATGCAATGCTGGCTGCAAATGGAGTGACTTGGTTTGGCTATGGTGCGTGGATCGCGTCTCCGGCTGGTGTGTTTAGCGTCCTATCCCTCCCATACATCAAAAGTGGTCCCCAAGTGGCAACAAATGACGTCACAGAAGCCGGAGTGTCGTGCCGTTGCCTGTCGCGATCCTGACGGTTGGCCTTAGAAATGCTGGCGAAAAGCATGAGCGAACGTGAGTGTCGCTGTCGTCACGGCATTCCAGGCGTCCCATCTTCCGGCTGCTGTAGCTTCCGTGGACTGTCAGAATGGAAAGCGACGTGCAGCAAAACGGGCGTCTGCTACATCCACCACAGCTGTTGGGACGCCGCCAGGATCGCCACCGGCGACAGCATGACACTTCTAGGACGTCATCAGGCGGAAATCGAGGGACCACTTTTTGGACGCGGTAAATGCACCAGTCGGAGATGAGTTCCAGGCACCATAGCTTGGCAGCGCTACTTGAGTACTCCTGAGTCCTACCACTAGGTGGCGCTATGCTAGCCCCTTTTTTTCCATTTAGTTGCCCATCATCATCATTATTATCATTTTGCTTTGTTTTTTCGTTCCTTTGCGTCGCCAGTCGCCATTTTGCGCTCGTGGATTTGCGCTTATCTCATTCGGACAGCGCTGGCTTGGACGTCATGGCCCCATCTGTTGTTCTGCCACCGCGATGTGTCGTTGAGAGGCGCAGAAAGTATGCGACCATAACGCTAGAAAAGAAGGCAGTGATTCTCAAGCTAACAGAAAGTTGCCGAATGCAAACGGATGCGTAACCTCAAACAAGGCACTATTTATGGCTTTTTTAAGCCCCCTTGGAAGTAATAAAGGCAAGTTTTTCAATCTGCTGACTTTTCGAACTGCTCTATTATTTTGACGTTTTTTCGGTCCCTGCGAAGTCCGAATAATCGGTCGGCGACTGTACATGGGATCAAGGCACTTCCCAAGGCTGCAGGCTCACATTTGAGCATTCTACAGAATTTCGCCCGAGCTACCCTTTTTGTTCATCTTCACATTTCGACTGTCGTCAAACACAGTTGTGAAGGCAGTGGCGTATGTGGCAGCACCCCCCCTCCCCCCCTCTAGAAAAATATTTCTGGCTATACCATCGCTGGAATTTTTTTGCACTTCTACAGCGGTAGCTATTAGTGCCCCTTTTCTGCAAAAGATGCTGATATACGAACACAGAACCAAACCCTACAGCATAGGCACTGTTCTCCCTCTCCCCGTTGTTCCTTACACATTCGTGCCAACTGTGGCAAGGCTCTCTCTCGCTTTCCCCCCCCCCTCCCCTTCCCCGTGTAAACAGCTGCTCCGAAAAGCCCATGTGATATCAGGGAGAGCGCCGTCCTCCCCCAATCATTGTTGCCACATCCACGTACCCTCCGGCGACGCTCTTTCCATCCCTCCGGCAGCCACCGTTGCAAAATACCCATGTGGTCGCGCTGTACGGACACGCTCCCTCGCCTCCTCACTGCCACCTCCCATGTTCTGTTCTCGTGTGCTCTCCGCTCCTCTAAAGAACAGCTTGTGTACATACTTTCACTTCTTCCACTGCAAAAGCGGTCACGGGGGCTCTCATTCTGAAAGAGCGTTTCAGCCAATGAAAAAAACGCATCTCTGTGTCTCTCTTCAACACGTGCAACATCCCACACAATTGTTTCACCAAAGCACACATCTCCTTGCTCGTGTCTCCTACATCAATTCCACTGAAAGCAAAGAACCCATTGCATACATTGTAGAGCACACTGGCTGAAGGCAAATCTTTTTCGCTTGCTTGGGAGAAGAGCGTGTTGGTTTGGCTCATGGATGAAGAAGGAATAAAACAATTAAAACAGGGACAACACAACCACAGCTTGAAGTCCGAAAGTTTGATTATTCGGACAAAATCGTCGCGAACGATCAGCAGAAAACACCATCGAGAACTGGCCATTTTGAATGCAATGCTGGCTGCAAATGGAGTGACTTGGTTTGGCTATGGTGCCTGGATCGCTTCAAGCTGTGGTTGTGTTGTCCCTGTTTTAATTGTTTTATTCTTTCTTCATCCATGGCCATAAATCTTTTTCAACACGCCTTTCCACAACACAGCAGCTTCCGCCGTAAATCGCAGCACACTTTGTATGGTCGTTTGTAATTTTTATTGTTGGGGCTGTTACCACTGGCACTATCCTCATCGGGCATGTTTTATTGGCTTTTGGCACTGTAAGCCAATAAAAGTAAGTCGGCAACTCTTACAGGATACCATCAAATCACCAAAGAATTGTAGTTTCAGCAATGTCCTCTTCTTTGTTTTGCATTCATGCATGATCCAGTCCTATCTGGATCTCTCAAATGTAGTCTGTTGTACAGTGCACCAAAAATTTTTGAAGCTGTCGCTATCTGTGCTGTTTTTTGCATGTTTAGTATGCATCCAGACTAGTGTGCACCCTCCCAAATTTTCAGGGTCTTCGTCAGGTGCTGACAGATGCAGCGGTGGCCTTGGCTCCGGACAGATTTATTACCAGTTCAAAGAGGGTTTCAGCAATGCGGTGCGAAGGACAGTGCGAATGAAGGACCTCTTGTAAATAGTACACAATAAATTCATTCAGTTTCTGCAAAGCCAATGGAGCCAATGTCCAACACTTTTCAAAGTTGCAGCAATAAAAAAACATTGTCTTTCTATTTATTGCTTGCTAGTCTTTTAAAATACTACAGCATCGCATTAGAGATTGTGTTAAAAATGATCTGCAGGGGCTTGAATAAAAAAAATTTTAATGTTCTGGGTCATCTGGAGCAAACATTTGGGAATTGTTTTTGGCAATGCAATAATGAACCATGCATTGCAGAACACTCAGATCTCACCGGAAGGTGTCATCAGTGTTTAAGGCAGGGTGCGAAAGTATCTGCTCAATATTTTACCAATTAAAAGTTAGAGCAATTCTCTTGAATATTTTGATAAAAACAACGATGCTCAGTTGGCAACAGATATAACTGGTTACTTGACACCGCGATTCATAGATGGCGCTAGCTGGCTATAGTCGGTGACAACTCGTGAAGCTAGGGCGAGGAAAATGAAGGTGAGCAGAAAATGGACGCAACGTTGGCGAGGGGAGGGGGAAGCCCCCCTCGCCAGCGTTGAGTCCGCTTCCTCCTCTCCCACATTCCTTTCCCTCGCCCAACCTTCTTAACCTGCAACATACTTTAGGGAGCTGCCATCTTGCCTGTCTGGGGTGCGCTTGGACCAGTCATAATCCGATTACGAAGCCTTGCTAAGGCGTCGTAATCGGATTATGGCCTCTCCCGAGAGCGCACCCCACTGAGGAAGATGGCGGCGCCCTGAGACCGGACTTGCAAACGTGTATAATAAAACGTTTGCTGACTGACTTGAGATGCGTGATCGATGTGCAGAGTTAAATACCAAAGAATGGGCCCAGGGAATAGAAACACGGGAACATGTCATGGAATGCAGGGGCCGACTTGCTCGGAGCCCTGGGATTCGGTGAGGACAGTGGTACAAAGGATTTGGAAAGGTTGAACATGGTTAGAGAAAGCCACAGGAATGATATGAATGATGTTTAAAATCAAGGGAAGGATCGGATATCTGCGCGGGCTTGGGCGCAGGTGCGTATCGAGTGCTGACGCCCGATCTGGCAAGTGAAAATATGTCATAAAACAATGGGAACGAGCTTTTCTCCCCGTATCTTTTTTTTGGAAACAGGCATTCGCCCACTGATATCGCAGAAATCGGCGCTCTGGGGAATTTTTGATACAAAGCACTTGCGGGGTAGCGACCTTGCGAAGCGCCGCAAACATATTTTTCGCTTTGTGGTGGCGAAATTACACTCCAAGTCTGCCGAGCAGGAAGAATCTCGAATGTCATCTGTGCCCGTTCTATAGAATGTAATTGCATTCTTTTGAGGACTCGAGCGTCCTAGAGATCAGATCGGGCCGGAATTTGGGGCCCGACCAGACCCGGCCCGATAAAGCTTTGACCCGAACCCGGCCCGAGCCCGAGTGGGCTTTCTAAACGTAAGCGTGAGCCCGACCCGACCAAAAGCAAGTTTGGCCCGAACCCGGCCCGAACCCGACCCGAACCCGACTGCTTTCTTCGACATAACTCTAACTCGAACCCGGCCCGAGTTAGACTGTTTTCTATTAGTTCTACCTTTGTTTTACATGACACCGTTCATCTAGAAAGTTAAACATTTGTTTCAAAGGTCTGCACAGCCATTTTATTTACTCGGTTTTTTTCTAGAACGATAATACGTGTTTCAAGTGATTCTGTTGGTTTCGCCATTGAAATATGATGTTTAACAATTGATTAATTTAATAAGTGATCGATTAATTGGTAGTGAATAATCAGGTTAAGCTTTTAGTTGTTCAGCCCACGGGCCGCGTGGGGCTGAACAACTCGCCGATATGGTTCCATGCAGGGATGGGCAAAATACATGATAATATGTATCGAAATACAAATACAAAATACTTCGTCAAAAATGTATTTAATTACAAATCTAACTACATTTCCGAAAAAGCATTTAAATACAAGATACAAATACAACCAAATGTATTTGGTCTCCTCCAAATACTTTTCCATATACATTCCTCAAAATTTGCGGCAGCGACTTCAGGGCACCTGCAATGGCTTTCTGGTTATCTCATTTTAATTTCGCATCGCACACTCGGAAGTTAGTGTGCGAGGCTCTAGTAACGTAATAGAAATATAATTAAAAAAAAATGTAATCAGCTTGGACGTAATAGATGAAAAAAGTACAGAGCTTCAAGCAGCTTTTTTTGTCGATTACATTTTGGTATAGACAAACAAAGAACCGAGACGACCAAGACGCGCAGCACTAGCTAGAGAATTTTTTATTGTTGCAACTCGCACCAGTTACGAAAATCTGGACGACCCGCGAATTTAGAATGTTCCAGGCAAAAATATGGATGGAAATCAGGCTGGAAAGCATCGCAAGTTGTTACAAGCACTTATTTAGCCAGGCTGCCTGTGAACATTGATTTCGTCACTATTCTTGCCCTGGACTAGCACCGTAATCACAAAGTTACTAAACACTTGTGCTTGATTGAGAGACACTACATTCGGTGCAGAACGTAGTTTTCTTCCTGCTCTGGACAGAGACAATAAATTTGAGGGATGTATTTTCGCCCACAAAATTGTATTTAATTACAATTGTATTTGAAATACAGTAAAGAATGTGTCCCTCCCTGAGGGTCACTAGGTTGTTTTGTCCCGGTCCTTCCTAGAAGTCGTAGGTCAGGGCCGGGCGATCGTGGACAGCCGCGAAGGATGGTCGCTTCTTGCTCGTTGGTGGTGGCGGAGCCTCGAGGATAGACGCTCAAGGTCGGGAGCAACGGTTGATAAAAATAAATGTATTAAAACGTCAACAGCAAACTTGGTGTCAGAACTCTACTGTCCGCTCACGGCAGTAGAAATACCAAAAAAACGCGCCTCGGCGCAAAGTGCCCACCGCGCACGGTTGGGCTCAAAGAAACTGCTCGTCGCTCGCGACAAAGCTACGCGGACCGGCGGACCGCGGGAGATAACTTGCTCCGCGCACGGGCTTGTTCAAACTCAACGTTTCCTCGCCAGCGCGGACGAGAAAACTCCCCGCTGACACAGGGCCTGTCCAATCAGGACGATTATACAATTCTATTGGCCCCAGTGCCAGCGGGTCCTCCACCAATCACAGAAAGGCCACCGAACTCGTTATTTCCCTTTTCTAAGAAGAGAAACAATGCCAAACCCTTAGGGGAACTCTTCAATCGGGGCGATACTTTACCGCTTTACGGGGAAAACACCCCCCACTTCGCTGCGTCAAAACAAATTGGCGCCGTGACCTTCGAACCTAGCGAGTAAAGCGTAATAGAGTCCAAGTGGACCCAGACCGGCGCCCCTCATCGCTAAAACCTCATTGTAGCAGTCTCCCGACTGGACAAGCCGTCACTGGGAACGCGCCGTGACGACAAAGCCGGGGAGGATGCCACTACCTCGCGGCGACAGGCAAGAATGTCTGTCTCCTTCCCGGGCCAAAGATTAAAAAGGGCTCAAGCCGCTTATCCCCCTATGCTCGGGGCGAGCCGTCGGGGTGCCCCCATGCATCCGAACGGTTGAAGGTCGATTCACTCAGTTTCCAGGAAACGACAAAATTCTCAAGCGATCCCTACAAATACCTACGTTTTAGTATTTAAATACACACGTCAAATACAATACTCAATTTGTAATTAAATACAAATGCAAAATGCACAAAGTATTTGAAATACTTGTATTTGAAATACTGCCCATCCCTGGTTCCATGTGCTATCAAGATTGTGGCTATCTGCATCATAGTGATGTGACCACGGTCTTTTTGCGACTCTCCCGAGCGTTCGCGATCACGTCGGGCTTGGTGCTGACCCATCGCAGCGGGCTGCAAACCCTCTGCGACCAACCAACACCTCCTGGACCAACCCGGCGATGTGTAGGATGAAACGCGGAATAGGATTTCACTCGAAATATGCGACGTGCTCATAAAAGAAAATAGCAATAAACGTCACGCTCATTTTTATCAGCGCAACCCGCACGTTGCATTTTCAGGTCCAACCCCATCCTGAGCTTCGTCATTTGCTATGACCCTTCTGCAGATCGCAGAGCTTGACTCCTGCGCGTTCTGCGAGAAAGTGTGCGCACCGGCTTCTTTCGACACATACGCGACGTCTGGTGGAGCGGAGTCATTGATGTTGATAACTGTGTCCTGGTTCTCGGCCATTGATGTTTTAGGGACCTATTGTTAATCGGCGGAAGTGATGGATCCGCGGTGTGTGAAGAGGGAAAGGTCTGGGCTAATTATATATGTTTGTGAAGGAATAAAGGAATATTACATAGTTAAGCGCTCGTGCAAACTACACTTCTTTTATTCACGTTTACGAAAAAAAACAGCAGCAAAAAAAGGTAATTTTCTTGTTCCCAACACGAGAAAAAATCAAGCGTATTGTTAGGTTCACTGATGAGCCAGGCTTCCTGGATCCTAGAAACGCCTTCTCAGGGGCCGCGGCCTTCCATTTGAGAACAACTGACCTAGAGGGCAGTCATAGTTTAGCGGACGTAATGACCCGCGGCACGATATCCAGGCTGGCGCTTTTTGTGTTAGAACAAACTTTCCGCACCTTCCTTTGGTTTTCGAATATAAAATAAATATTTACCCCAATTCCGAAATATTTGGCAAAGTCGGGCCGTCCCTCGGGTCCCGATGCCTCCAACTAGGCCCGACCCGAGCCCGTCGCAGTTCGGGATAAATCGACCCGAACACGACCCGAACCTGAACAGTGCTCTCATATAATTAGCCCGAGCCCGACCCAACTGTCGGGCCGGGCTCGGGCTTTCGGGATAGCGTGCGCTTCCGAGGGAGATGGGGGTTTAATATCCTCCCAAAAAGGTAGCGACGGTCGCTTCCCGCCATACTTGAACCTGGGCATTTTATAGAACCGTGTCTTTCTCACTGCGAAAATGCTTTTAACTGCATCGCCGATCGTCCGTTCTCCGCCTAAATGTAGCGGCAGCGGTTGGGATCGTATGCCAAAGATTCGGCACAGGAGAACGGGACCCATTTCCCCGACGAAAATTTCCGAAAATCACTCGTAACGTTTGAATCAGATGACGGCGAGCGCTGAGACGTCGATGACAGCTACTGCTACATCTGGGCAGTGGCTGAGCGGTCGGCGACGTGCATAGTTAACTTTGGCGGTAAGAAAAACACTCCTTTTTTTTTTTTTTTTGCAAACACCCGATATTTTTGTCGCTGTTTGTTTAGCATTTCCTGCGCTCAACGAGCACGTGTCAGGTTACGATGATCGCGCAATGACGTGTTTATACTGTGTAGGCAGTTTACGCAGGCTACCGTGGGCGCGTTAACGCCCCTAACGCGCTCTGAAGAACATGCTTCCAAGTTGCAGCGCGAGCTTCTAGGGGCAATATGCCTGTTCTAAAAATCGACATTTTTTTTTTCTTTTTACGGAACTTCGTAATTATTCTACGCCCATGTAGCGATAGGATTATGTTGACAAACGCGGATGACGCGCTACCAACCGAAAAATCTTTCGACGTCGTGTCGAAGACTTGTCTGCGACAGTGGTTTTTATCAAGAGTCGGAGGAATGCTCGTGGAGCCCAGCGCCTTATCGGACATGTGTTCGCTCTCCCACGAATATGTTATATATTTTCTGCTGAGATAGTGGCATATCCTGTTGCTTTACGTTTCACCTCGATTCGGCTGAGGTTTCCAGTCGGCTGAGAGCCGGAATTCGGCCGAACGCTCCAATTCGACTTAATCCACTGTATGGATAGCATCTAATTTTCGGTCGGATGCTTCATTTCGGCTGAATTTTTACAGTGCGTAACCCGTAAGGAATACTGAGCTCCCGTCAATAAATCATAATTATTATAAAAAAGAAATTAAAAAAGTGTTCGCGTTGTACGCAAAAGCAATACCGACTGTCTTTTTTTTTTTTTCTTTTTTAAGGCGAAATAAAAAATAACGATTGGACATTTTGGCGTTTTTGTGAGCTCTGTTTTGTCTGTCGCTCTGGTGTGACAAGACCATAAGACGTAAAAATATTAATATTTTTATGGGGTGATAGCCCAACGATAAACGTGGTCACTGGATTAAAATGGTACCGTATGCATACTTCGTTCAATGAACCGTTGTTGGCTAAAAAAGTCAAATTGGAGGTGTTTTTTTTTTTTTTTTTTTTTTTTTTTTTTTACGTGTTCCATTAATATGGGCACGCCCCAGTGGAGGACCAATGATCAATTTCGACGCACTGGTGATCTTTGGACGTGCAGCCGGAATCTCGCTTACACGGCGTCTTCTCTGCAACGTGGAGCGCAAGTTCGTCTGCTTTCTTGCATACGGGGTTACGATGATGTCAGAATGCCGAGCTCTTATTGGTTGATTCAATATATATATATAGTGGCTAGACCTCAATGGCGTCTCGCATTGAGGTCTACCCACTACACTTCCAATCAAAGCCAATGAGAACTCGGCGTCGTCCTGACGTCACCGCAACCCCTGCGCAAGAAGCAGACGACTTGTTCTCCGCATAGCCTCCGTTAGACTGCGGGCACCTACGCTGGGATTCGTGGAGAACCTTAAGTAAGAGCGTTTGAAACTCAATGGCGGCGTTAGAGAGGGCATATTGTACCCCTTTTCGCGTTTAACAAATGCTTATCCTATCGGAACAAAAATGGTGTCTAAAGAAAAGTGTTATTTTATTCTTCGCGTGAAATATCCAAGCATTTCCAGGCCTCTTTATTACTGGAATTACGTTGAAAAACCACCCGTAGCCCCATAGACGCGCAGCAAATTTTTTTTTTTTTTTTTTTTTTTTTTTTTTTTTTTTTTTTTTCAATTTAGTGGCGTTAATAAACACGTAACCCCGGGCGAGCAGTTGAACACACTCTTACTTGAGGCTCTCTAGGGATTCGAACCCGCCACCTGGGTATCCGTAGGCTGGCACTTTGCCTAGGAGGCGGCCCCTGATTGGCTGAGAGCAAGGGCCGATACGAAACGAGATTGATGAGCGCAGTCTGCTGCGTTCATCAGTGGTGTGATTGAAGGGAGGGGGAAAGGTGGTGTTGGGGCCGGGGGTGTTGGGAGCTTTCGCCAGAATCATCCGGAAACCCAGCAGCTTGAGAAATGTAGCACTAGCAAGGTTGCGCGAATATTCGAATTTTAGATTAGTAATTTCAAATAATACGCGATTCGATATTCGCTTCGAGGTGAGCTGCGATACTCGTATTTTTCGAACTGGTGATCGTGGCGTTACAGCCCCGTTGAGTGTGCTTCTCACCGAGCACCGGTGCTCGATGAGAAGCGCACTCAACGGGGCTAAAACGCCGCTATCGACGCCTGGGAAAATACAATTATTGCAGCCTCGTCCTCAGCAGAAGGAAAGCACACTTTCAGAGCGGGATGGTCACTCTGTGAAGGGGGATAACCAGCGAAGCAGTTTAACACACGACACAGACCTGACACAGAACTCTGAACAAAGGTACGAACACATTTGTTGTCTCGATCGGTGGTCATCGTGACGAAAGGTTCGCACACACACGTGCCGCCCGCCGCCGCCGCTGACATTCTCGTTGCCGTTCCCGCCGTTGCTCTTCGTAGGCGCATTGCTCTTCGGGAGTAAGGACTGTACGCGGCCTTCCCATTACGACGAGAGAAGTGAGGTTGAAAATGGAGAACGGTAACCCAAGTTTCAAGGAGAATGCAGGGAATGGGGTGTTCCGCGCGCCGCACGCGCATGCCTTCCCCTAAATAACTAAAATAAAGCGTTGACGAACGCGCGTGCAAAATGCCATTTGTTTGAGGCTTTTGCTTTAGAAGAGTTACTGCGGCAGACGCCGGCACGTGCAGCACGTGGGTGCGGTTCGAGCGTAGAGTTTTTGGTCACGGACACGAAAAATATACGGAACCCTAGCCATAAACAGCTTCGCTGCAAAAGAAACGGGTACTCTGCGAATGTTGCTCGGAGCGTGAAGCGAAAGCTTGCGTTGAGAACCTCCAGGGTGCCATCCCCACCCCCTGCCCGTTTCGATCTGGATAAGTTTCGTACCGGCACGCGTTCGCGTAATCACTACTTCGTGGTTCAAACTAAGAGACAAGACACCCGTTGAAGCGTACTAGCATCAAGGCTGTATAAACATAGCAACAGAAGTTTTGTGAGTGTGATTATCAAACGTGTACATTTTGAAAAATCAAAATTTTCAAAATTAAGCTGCATAATACGCATGTGTATACATGTTAGGCATAAATACTCTGAAATCTCTGTTAATCATTCGTGACTGAAGAATAGATATTTAAACATCGCAAGAATTTTGTCTTTATTTATTAATCCTCTCGATTAGGTGTAAGCTTGAGAACAACCTTTACGAGTTCAGCTGGATTTTCGTTTAAGTATGGTTCAGTAGTGAAAGGCTTAAATAAACCATCTTATTTTCGAATGGAAAATACTCGGCCAAAACCACTATTCGCCTTGACTGCTTCGAACTCAATATCTGCTATTCGCACATGGCTAAATCGAACTAATCCCAGGACTAATGTATGCAGACGACATGGTACTCATGGCGGATAACCGCGGTACATGAAAGGAGCTAACTTGAATATACGGAGACAAAGCGGACAGCTTGGGCCTGAATTTAATTAGTAATAGCAAGTCTGGAGCAATGGTGTTCAAGGACGAAAATAGGGAACCGAGACATTGAAATAGACGTGTAGAAAAATACCAATATCTGGGAGTATATGACTCGCTGAGGCATGGAAATATTTACATTCTAGAGGAAAAGAAAAGATATTCAGCTATTGTGAAACTCAAGGCACTATGGAAATATAATTGATACGAAGCCGTCAGGGATAAATGAAAAGGAGTAATATGGTGCCAGAACTGTCTTTTGGCAATTCGGTGCTGTGCATGAGATCAGGGGTTCAATCAAAAATAGTTTTTTTGCCCGATCTTTCAAAGGTCTTTTGTTGATAGTTACAAAAGGGCCTATGGGAAGGAAAATTCACTTATAGAATGACGAGAGGAGCAATCGTACCTTTGCTTCTTTTTGGTTTCTAGGCTGGCACAACCTACTGCTGGTCATAAAGGACACAGCCGTTAGCATCCGTTAACTTTGGCGCTGCGTCGATCCAGTATGACAGGGGCGGATCCAAGGGGGGGGGGGGGGGGGGGAGGGGGCGACGGGGGCGGCCCTCCCACCCCCCCCAAACAAGGTTGACCCCACCCCCTTCCCGGAAGGCGATTTGACATGGGTGGACCCCCCAGTACACAGGAATTTTCCCGCCCCCAAAACGGAGTTCTAGATCCGCCCCTGAGTAGTGATGACGTTTGGGGGGGGGGGGGGGGGGGGGGAGGGGGGGATGCAGGGCAGGCCTCTTCACCTAGGTGGTATTGCTAAAGCAGATCTAGGCATCGTTTCCTCGGCGCCAAAGGGCTCGCGCAACTTCCCGATCTATCGCAGCGCTGACAGCGGCACAACAGCAGGCGGCACCTGCGTCGTGCGCGCGTTCGAAGCGTAAACAATAGCCCAACGGGAAAGGAGTAAACCGTTTCCCATTAGCCTCATCCGACGTTGAGGCTGTCTGTTACGCGCACACGCCATTTCACTTGGAGTTCGTGATCTCATCTGTGCCGCCGAAGCCGCTTTCGTTTGACCGCGCGCTGGCGCATACATCGTGCCTAGATTTCAGAGTGTTTCCAACTGTTCAATCGGATACACGTGGTTTATGGGCCAAGTTCGCAGTACGAGCTAGCTGCGAGGAGTTGTCGAAAGCGTCGATTGTCCGTAAGCGTCTCCACCTCGCCTCGCCGCGCACAACGCATGCGTACTTGCGACTAATCTGCCCAGGAGGCAGCCGCCATTGAATTGCAAACGCTCTCTATGGTTTGGGATTGTCCCTCTCTTAAATCTAGGCTTTCTAGTTGCGCATGCAGCGCCTGCAAACGTGAAGCGTGGGAAAGCGAAGCTCCGCCACACTTGTTCGCCTTCCGTGGGAATCACCGTCGAAGCGCTGTGTCGAAGCACCGATCGTCGGTATTGACGCTACGCAGCATAAATCGTGAACAAAGGTATTAGAGCGTTGGCAACTCCTGCCCCGTGTGTATCGAACCATTTCCGTCATGAGGCCCCTCCAGACGTCGCTGTGCACTTGAAAGGGCGGTAGCTCGCCGCTTTTTTTCTTCACAACTTTTCCGCTGGGTGGCGTTGCCGTCTTTGCAGCTGCTCTGGGGAGCTGGAAATAGGGCAGTTTGATATTTTTGCCCCATGTTCCAGGAGAAAAAAGAAAAAAAAAAAAAAAAAGAAACAGCCGCCGGATGATTGAAATTATGTTTCTCGTATAAGGTTCGTCGAACTATTAGACGCTGAAAAAAAAAATCGGCCATCTGTGTTATGTTCCTATTTTTAACTATTTTTGTTCACGTTCTGCCCATTGAAAGTTTACTACTTTAAACTGTTACAATGGATACATAAGAACGAACTGTACACCACCCCAACAAATAGCGTGAGCGCATATACGCTTCGAGATCCAAAGATAAAAATGCCCAACATAAGAACAAATTATGGCGGGCAAACTTTAACTTTTCAAATAATTAAAATTTTAAACAATACAGATATGAACATAGACTAACAACTTTCTATAAATTCAAAAGTAAATGCAGAATGCTTTTGACTGGTGGTGCTATTACATTTTCAGTGAAGTTTTCTTTTCTGGTTTCTCAAATTATCTTATTCGTGATCTTTGCGTGTACGAATTTAGACCATTCATTTTTCTTGGTCAAAGTTCTATACTAGAAACCTACCCGAATGTACATTTAATGACGTTATTAGTGTGATGTGTGACGCTTGTGGTTTTTTACTATTTCAGCTGATTGCCTGTGTATAATCTAACCTTCACTCTGCTTTATTGCTTCGTTGTTATATGGTGCGTTTTGCCTGGCTTGTGCGATCCTGTGATTGCGGCTTCCAGAGTGTGTATATTAGCTCTGCTTTGTTGCTTTGCTGTTGTATATGTCACTCTTACCTTATCTGCCACGGCTGAACGGTGACGGGAAAGGGGAGGGGGGGGAGGGGGGGGGATGCAGAGGCTCCGTCAGGTACTTGTGCCTTTATCTCTGCCCCGAATGCAAAAAAAAAAAAAAATATATATATATATAAAAATAGCACGGCGAAAGAGCCCAAGTACGTCCCTGACCTCGCCGCACCACCGTCTCCTTCCACATGATAAAGTCACGTCTTCTATGCAGTGGCGTCACAAGGGCGGGGGCGGGGATGGGGGGAGGGGGTGGACCGCCCCGGGTGCAGCGCTGAGGGGGGTGTCGCGGCGGGCCACGCGAAAGCGGGGTTGGGGGGGGGGGGGGGGGGGGGAGGGGGGGGGGGGAGTGGCGGTGGGCCACGCGAGAGCGGGGGAGGGGGGTGTCGCGGCGGGCTACCGCCCCGAATGCCGCTGACCCTCGTGACGCCACTGCTTCTATGGTCACCAAATGTCCATAGATGCATACGCGAACGTAGTAAGCCAGCTACAGCCGCGCCATCTTCAGAATGCCGTCTGCTACCAACGCGGCAATGCTATAGCTTGGTCTAAGCTAGGCCTCCAAAAAGATCGCGCTACGTGCGGACACCCCTCGCTTCGCTCGGTGAAAGTTGTTTATAATCTCAGGCTCGAGCGTGCACCAAGCCTCGTCGGAGCCGCCAAGGGTTCACGAGGTGACCACTTTCAGTGTCGACCTATACGACTTAAACAAGCGTTGCCGTTTTCGTTTGAGCAGATGGCACTCGGTAGATGGCGCCTGCCGTTGATTTCAGATAGAGTTCCAGTATATAGCTCCGGGGAGCATATCGAGGAACTCTAATTTCAGACGCTGCGTTCGCGCGTTCGTCCATAAAGAAGACGTTTCGTTGCCATGGTGACGTAGACCGTAGCAGATGGACTTCATCACGCTAAAGGAGGCGGCGGAGTGGCGAGATCGGTAGTACGTATTTTGGCGTCCTTGTCAATTGAGGGAACGTGAACAAAATGAGTTCGAAAGAAGGACTTAACGCAGGTGGCTGGTTTTCTCCAACGCCTAATATTTTGACGAGCCTTATACGCGAAAAGTATGTTTTTAGCTCGCAGGTTGGACGAATAGTTTTGTACTGCAACAGGGGGCTAAAGCTACCGATGTGCCGCGAATACTCCACGTCGCCCTGCACAACACCTGGGACTCCAGACTCGTCAAACACAAAGTTGGAGCCGAAAGTTCGCGGAGCGCACTGATTGAAATTTGGCGACAAGAGCGCAGTGTCATCGTTGCGAGAGTCCAACCTGCGCGCTTCGTAAACTTCGGCCTCAACTTTGTGTTTAACGATTCTAGAACCCATGGCGAAAACGCCAACTAAGTCCGCGCACTCGCGCTTGTAGTCTGCTGTAGACGGGGAGTGATTGTGACCTTCGTCGTGACCACGCGGAAAACGAAGGTCCTCTCGCTGTCATCCAGTTTTGCCTGTTACATCTTTGCAGTACTGACGTTCCAGTTTCGAGCGTTGAGCGTCCCGATAAAAGATATATGAAGATGTGGCTTTATGCGGCGATAAGCTCACGCATGACTCATTGAGCACGAGTGTCGGATAAGCAGCGGTGAAAGTCACTCCGCACGCGCCTTTGTGGTTAGATTTCTACAACTTTATCAAGTTTTCATGCAGACGCAGGTCGTGGCGCCACTGTACTTTTGTCCGTTACGTCGCACGACAGAACAAAGTACAGTCGGGGACAAAAGTCTCCAGGACACGCGAGCTGCGGCTGAAGCGCATTGCTCTGCCATCTGCCGGCGGGTCGCCTGGTTTCGAGATCACACAAAAGCGCATGCGCGTCCTACTCTGTCTGCAAACATGTGTGTTTTCCCGCTCTTCTGCGGCACAGCGCCTAACTCGGAATCGGGCGTGTGGTACCGCCTCGGAGATAGCGCTGGCGGCTTACGAGCGTCTGCTACACATTCCGAAACACGAGATACCGCCTGGGGCATTGCGCCGCATTTCGCTGTGTCAGCGCACCATGCTTTATAACCAGTTGATTTTATCGCTCAGTTGAGCTGCCGTGACTTCTTGCTTTATAGGTGCCATGTCAGTAAGCGCTATCTCTGAGGCGGTACCCGCGCCCGATTCCGAGCTAGGCGCCGCGCCGCAGAAGAGCGGGAAAGCGCACATGCTGGCACGCACAGTAGGACGCGCATGCGCTTTTTTGTGATCTCGAAACCAGGCGACCCGCCGGCAGATGGCAGAACAATGCGTTTCAGTCGCAGCTCGCGTGTCCTGGAGACTTTTGTCCCCGGCTGTACATGACATTCGCGAACCGCCGGGGTATCGCGCGTAATGTAGAGAGCTATGGATGGAAGAAAGACTAAAACAATTAAAACTGGGACAACACAACCACATCTTTCAAAGATGTGGTTGCGTTGTCCCAGTTTTAACTGTCTTATTCTTCCCTCATCCATGACTTGAACCAACACGCTCTTCTCCCAAATGTAGGAAGCTCACTTCAATTTTTTGCTAATGTGGTGCCGCTCGAGCAATAGGAAAGCATCAAAACCCTAGGGCTCGCTATCGATCAGGTTGAAAGCCCAATGGACACACGGTTTTCATATTATTCAACGTACCACCGCCAAAACTTCTCTTTTTTTTTTTTGCGGGGGGAGGGGGCGGCACAGGAGAAAGTTTTGAGACAACTAGTCCGCACACTTTTGGTATCAGAATACGACTACAACTATCTTAAGCTCACTCTCGCCTAAAAAGTCAAAATGAAAGTTCTCAATCGATAGGCCATGAGAAATATAGGTAAGCTGGGGCAAAATGAGACAGCGTTGTGGGGTACAATGAAACATACTAAAAAAAAAACTTAATATGCGTTCAGTTTTTGCAATAAAAACACTTGAAACGCACTGCGTGAGCTCCAACGCGCCCTTCGTGAACCCACTCGTTGCATTCTTTGCACTCGATGCATACCGAATACGGGCTCCTTGACTCCAAAGTTATTCGCACACAAGGCACTGCGCAGTCTCTTGCGGTGTGCATTGCGCGTTCTGTAGAACACTCACGACACTGCGCGGATCTTCGAGGGATCACTAATTGTCATTCTCTTCGGTTTCACGTTTTTTTTTTTGTGTTTTTTTTTTTTTCGGGGGGGGGGGGGGGGGGGGCGGAGGGGGGGTCAGTGGAACGCCGGTTCTTGGTTGGTTTCGCCGTCAGCTTTGCCTTGTGGGGATATGACGTTAGAACAGTGCTGCTCTCCTACTTGCTTGATCTCTTTTTTTAAGTCCTACGTCAGAAGAAATGTTATTGAAACTTGAAACGTCCGAAAAAAACGCGCCTTCTGTAGCCCAGCCATTTTTTTGCAGAGCCGCTGCTCTGCACACTCACCGAGTCGTTTGGCTCGCCTTTGAAGCGCATCCTTCGATACGCCTAAAAGTGTGGCAACAGTGAAGGGAGTGACGCTGCTGCTTGACACTTTCAAGAGCTTTGTTCATGTCCCTTTCGCGCTATGAAGCCCTTGTTGTTGTTGTTGTTTCTTTTTCTTTTATACGTTCGGGGTATCCTGGACACCGGGAGAAAAAGACGATGGCTCAGGAAGAACCAGGAGACCGCAGTGCGTTATTGACATGCGCGTCGTAGAATGCCAGATTGTGGCGTTTTGCCCCGCGCGTATCCTCTTACGTAAATAATTATTTCTTTAAAAACGCAACCACAGATTGCTCGAATTTGGTCCGCATGGAGCTAATAAAGTATACCAATAAAATTAAAACTTACCTTGGCAGAATAGTGGGTGCCAACCGGGGTGCAGGTCTCGAAGTGAAACATCGCGCTGATCAATTTTGCGCCTTTTTGGCGGGGGATGAACACGTCAACCTCAAATCCGCATTTATTTTCTCTGAAACACTCTCAAACACTCAATTTCTACGCATGTAAAGTAAATAATAGGTCACGGCAACTCTAAGTTTGAACGTACTCCGATTGCTTGTCTTGGACATGGATAGACACAAACTGTCGCATTTTGCCTCGCGTCTCATCTTACCCCGCCTTACCCTATCACCGGCCTCCTTGGGCATTACCCCAATTGAACGGTTTCATCAGGCCGCTCACAATATTAACCCAGTTAACGAAATTGCCGAAAAGTCCCGCTTAAGTCAGCGGCTTCGTCTCCGCGGAACCATGGCCGGGCAGTGCATTATTTTAGTCCACATAGGGGAGTGTGTTTTCCAAGTCCCCAGTAATGCCTCTCCACCTCCACCGTGGGAGGACACTCCCGTTACAATTTTCAAACCCATTCCCAAAAACACCAGAGCCAAGACCGGCCTCGACGTCGCAGCAAAAGAAGCACCATCAAGACTTGGCTATCTTGGAAGGGGATCCTCAAAATCTCATCCTGTCCACAGATGCCGCGCGTGAGTTCTCCGGGGTCAGCGCCATTGCATTTGATTCACTTACAGAAGATCGAACATAGAGCCAAATGACGCCCCTGACTCCCAGCCCCAAGACGGCAGAGCTCTTGGACATCTGTTGTGTATTAAATTCTAAATATAAACCATCCCGTCAAACAGGTGCATGTCCTTCCCGACACCAAAGAGGCGATACAGGAATGTGAGAGATCGCCCAGTCGCAATCGAATCGTTCGCGATATCAATGCACTTACTAAGACTACCTACGAGCCCATGAAAATCAGATCACACTCCCATGCATCCCAGGCCGTACCGATATCCCCGGGGAACGAGAGGGCTGACGCGGCCGCGAGAGATTTGCTATATATACGTATAGAGCCCTGCATATCCGCGGATTACCGCCGCGGATCATAAGAGGACATCCGCAGTAAACTTCCGTATGCGGATAAAAATGAAGAAGATTTGGCGGATTGCGGATCGGATGCGGATATCCGCGGGTCTGAATCTACATTCCTGCCGAGGCGGTCCGTAGACGTGTGCGACCGCACAGAGGTTGAGTAAATAAGTGAGTGATAGCTACGAAGCAGGGCTGGACATTTGATCGATTAATCTATCGATTAATGCTTTAGTCGCGAGTAATTTGTTAAACGGTTAATCGGGTAAATTTTGACATACAAACAAAAAGTAAAAATTCAACGCTTTAACCACGCAGACGTGGACGAGTGCACCTGTATGAAGGCAAACTTTAACACACAACCTGACCTAAAGTAAACTGTAGGGACGAGATTTGTAACTCGAAAGAAGTGGAGGTTATCTTGACCCAGCGACTTGAACACGTGCGAGTGTTCGTCTAGAGCAGCAGAGACTGTTGGGAGCAATCAAATGAGTTCGCTATTGCCGGAGAATATCAACGAACCTCTTTGCCTCTGCCGCTGAAAGTATAATAATTTGTGAGTGTTGGGTGCCTTTTGACTGTTCTCAACTACACATCAAGAATGATTTAAAATTCGAAGTTGTACCGCGTCGTTTGTACATATTCAGCTGAGGCAAAACATTTCATTTTGATTTTTTTAAACTACTATGCGTCGGAATGATCGAGACCGATTAATTGGTTAATTAATCGATTAAAGGGTGGGGATTAATCTGATTAAAATTTTTAATCAACGCCCGGCCCTACTATGAAGTGCATCATCGAATATGTTGCGGGAGCAAACTGCTTTTTTAGATAAAAGGTGCCAATCGGGGAGTAGATTTTTCTTTAAAACAAGAAAGATTTGATTCTCACCAAAGGTCGCTTTAGAACGTTCCATCTCGTCAAAAATGCCGTCCCTAGAAAGAGTAAAGAATGCAAGAGCATCAGTCGTCCAGGGAAGGCGTGTTCTTGCTTGGCAGGGGAAGAGCGCAAAACGTTCGTTGGCCAGGTAAAGTAAACCCAAAACGTACATGGCACAAGAAACAAGAGGCCTGCAAGTGGCTTCTTCGCCACAAGTAGATCGAGGAGACTGAATTCAATCATCTGGAGTGGTGGAACTTGCTCCAGCACGCGTTTCCGCATCTCGTTATTGTAGCGCAGTTCGTGCATGCCATACCCCAGCATCAAATGCACCAACGGTAAGAGACTTCTCGTTAGCGGGTATTAACCAGAAAGGCGAACTATCCGTTCATGTTGACGATATTCTATATCTTCTACACAGCAACCTCGACTAGTGAGACGTCGCGCGCGCGCGCGCGTGCGCGTATGTTAGTGTGTGCGGTTTTTTTTTTTTTTTTTTTTTTTTTAATTTACAGTTGGGATTGAGTTCTTTTTTATTTTTTTTTTTAATTTCGAGCGTGCAGTTGAGGGCTCGTGTTCGAAACTGAAACTGATAGGTGGTGTTGCTATTATTGAGTATTGTGATTTTTCCCAGTGGTGTATACCCGCGCCTTACCACATATACACGAGTGCTTTGCTTTGGCGAGTGAGCACCTTTCCTCTTCCAATTTTTTATTGTTGGGGCTAAATAAAATGACACAGTTATTAGTCTGTCCTTTGATCATTTTCATGTTTATGAAATATCCGTCTGCTTAAAGTAGGGTCTAAAAAGAAAAAAAAATTACAATTTTTTTTCTTTTGAGCTCGTCTTCTGGACAAAGTGTCAGTGCCACGCACTGCCAAGGCGATTTCAGGACTGCGATCATCTTTCCAGCGACGTGAAGTGTCTCTGGAGCGCAAATCTGGACACTTGACGAAAAAGTCGGAGAGAAATTCGGCGGCCACGATCGGCCGATCTCGCACTTGACCTTCGCGTCTGCCAATCACAGCCGCCGTATTTCTCGCCGACTTTTTCGCCAAGTGTCCAGATTAGGGCCCCTGCAAGGATGATCGCTTATTATACTTCCGCGTGAGAATAGCTGAGTCAGCAGCGTGCTCGACTCCCACGCCGCTGGTTGGGGTTTGATTCCCGCCAGCGGTTGTCCTTTTTATCTCTCTTTTGTTTGCATGACTGGAATGTTTCCGATGACTCGAGAATCTTGTTGTCTGTTCGAGCCCAGAAACTTCTAGATACCCACGCGCTTACAAAAGGAGCTTCGCATGACTGCTTGAGTCAGTCTTCCTTCCGTCGCCGTTAAACGGTCTTTGTTACTTTATGTTTCTGGGCAGAAGTTCGCCGCATTGAACGTTCATTTTAAGTTTTATTAATCAAGTGTATGCTTTTCTTCGTGACAATATAAATACGATACATCAGAATCTGATAAACTGACTCCCACTGTATTCTGACACTAAGAGTTCTTTGTACAAAAGTAAGAATACGGCTTATAGGATACCATCGACGTGCTTTTTTAATTCTTATTTATGCTTGATTTCATGATGTAAATGAATGCACGGATTGAGGGTTCCGAATTTTTCGGATGCGTTCCGAATACGGATCCGAATCCGGAACCGGAAAATCTGGTTCCAAATTTCGCGGATGGGGTTTGAATGCGAATACAAAGTTTGCGGATGCGGATGGGACTTGGATAGAATTTTAGGAACATTGCGGATGCGGTTCAGATGCGGATACGAAGTCTGCGGATGCGGATCAGATGCCGATGATCAGACTTATCCGCGCAGGGCTGTAGCTATACGCAACCACACCCTCGCAAAGCTCCGTTCACCCTTCGGTTCCAACTGACAATTCCATCCCACCGGACCCAGAAGAGCTCGGAGAGGAAGGCAGGAAGGCCCGAAAGGCTCGCCTGGCTGCGCTGCTGCCCTGCGACGACTCGGCCCTCCCCTCTGGGTACTCCAGATGGGAACGGGTCTGCCTTCGCCGGTTACAAACAGAATCAGCCATCGCTCCTGTTTGGCTGGCTGAATTCCACCTCCCCCTAGGAGACTCGGGCCCTAGTGCACTGTGCACACAATATCGAGTGCCGCTCACATACACCCACTTGATCTGGGACTGCCCAAAATTCCTTCTTATTCGAAATCTCCACCTCGGTGCCGTGCCCCCAGAGTACCGCCCACAAAGTTACACCGACTGTACAAGTCCCCCACCGGACTCAACTTCCCGACCACCGCCAGCAGGTCCTGGACTCTCTGCTTTCTTACATGCGAGAGGCCAATCTAACTCAGTATATCTAATCACTCATCTTCTCACCCATTTCCCCTGCCCTCTCCCCCTCCAGCTCGGGTGACTTTAGTCAAGAGAACCGGAGTTTATGCATTTTTCATGTAAACAAACAACGTTTTCATCATCATCATTGTCTCACTAAGAAACACACTACCACACTACAGAGTTCGTAATTTTGACCTATTTTGCTACGCTTGTGATAAACTAAAATGAGGAACGATTGCAGTGCCGTGATTGCTGTGTCAGAGGGTCACCTGGCTATATTCTGATCCATATTTAACAACAACAACAGAAGATACTTGGAGGACACTTAAGATTCGCCTTTAAGAGGAATGCGATAGCATAACCGGGCCCCGTTCGCATCATCTTCTCATTCGCCGTGCAGGCGTGCCTTGCGTGTCTGGCTCGCAATCGAAGGGTGGTGGGTTCGAATCGCACCTAAAATTCTTCAAAGTTTTCTTTAAGGCAAATGAATCACTTTATAAAGTGAAATCATTTGAGACATGCGGCGACTATTAATTCGTATTACATCTCGTGTTTTTTATTCACTTTCATTCCACGCGTGACGCCAGGTTTCACGTGAGTGCGTTGTGGCCTGTGGGTTGTTTGAAATTCCCGCGCGAGGTAATGTGGACCGTGACGTCATGACCCTATCGACCAATGGGGATTCGCGTCACGCCCCCGACGCCGGCTTTTCTGCTACGCCACCGAGGCAGGCTTTCCTGCTATCGCGTTAAAATGTGAGGATAATGCACCAGCACTGCGTCGAAAGTTAATTTCTCTTCCTCGATACCGAAATTGTAATATCACGGGGCCCACTTCACTGCTCAGGATCGTTACGGTGAGACTGCGATTTTGTGATTATCAGTTCTAATAGCGCGATGTTTATTTATTTATTTATAGGGGTATTACATAAGGGGTGGCATACAATAAACATCAACAAAAGGGTACCAATATCACAAAAGCAAATTATGCATATAAAATAAAACAAAAATCGTCAAAAAAGATTAGTAGGCTAACAAAAAAAAAAAATACCTAGAACGCGATTGCACGTATTAATTCTTTAAATTCTAATGAGTCATGAGTAGTTACAATGATCTGGGAGAGCCTGTTCCAATCAGAGGCTGTACGTGAAAAAAAATGAGTTCTGAAATGTGGTGGTTCTTGCCTTTGGTCGCTGTATATCGAGATTGTGACCCGTGCGACGGTTGCGGCGTACAGAAGAACGATGTATAATAATCAGAGGGACGGGCTGTAAAAAAAAATTGTGAAAAAGAGATAACCTAGCTATGGGCCTCCTGCGCTGAAGCTTTGAACAAACTGTGGCGCCCTCGTTTTGGGTAGTACAAGCTCACCTGGTTGGGACTCCCTCTATTGTGGCACCTTCGCCGTGATTTTTTTCCTTCTGTGTAGTACAGAAGAACAGAAAAACACGTTTGGACGTCCGAAATAGGCTACATTCAACGCCGCAAGACAATCGAAAGTTCCATATTCATGCCACCACCGCTAGGATACGCGTCTCGCATCTCACAGCGGTGACGTTAAAACATCTGGCGTCCCGACGTTGTTTTTTTTTTTTTTTCCTTCCCCTTTATGTTTCTTTGGCACGTGTGACACGGCGTTTCTTGGTTCACGCTCTTATCGTCCTAGCTTTGGCCTGGGCTTCGACGGCGTTAGCGTTTTTCGTTTTTTTTTTTTCTATTTTCCTCGTTATCGTCTTCCGCGCTAGAGCAGGCACGCTTCTATATGTATGGCAGTTTGAGTCGCTCAAGTTTGTACTACCCAAAACAAGTCCTAACAAGTCATATTTTGCAGCGCCCCCTGGGCAACGCAGGAGGCCTATACAGCGGCGTTCAGAGAGAAGGGGGAGGTTGGCACGGGTTCGAAGAGATATGACGCTAGTAAAAGAATAATAATCTGAGTAAATAAAACGTAATGCTCGACGCTGAACTGATTCGATGTTATTGATGAGGTAGGCTTGGTGCGGATCCCAGATAGCAGATGCGTATTCCAGTTTAGGGCGGATAAGGGATGAGTAGGCAAGTTGTTTTATGTGAGGAGGGGCCAGTTTCAAATTGCGCCTTAAAAAAGCTAGTGAGCGATTAGCAGAGGATATGGTGTGACTAATATGAGTAGCCCAAGAAAGGTCGGATGTAAGATGAACTCCGAGATATTTGTAGGAATTAGTTTTTTCCAGAGGAGCGCTGTTAAGGGAGTAGCGGAAAAGATAGAGGGTTTATAGCGACGTGTAAAAGACACAAGCTTGCACTTATGGACGTTGAGACACATCTGCCATGTATTGCACCATGCTTGGATGCGGTTGAGGTCATCTTGGATGAGTAGGTGATCTGATGGGTTATTCACTTGGCGATAGATGAGACAGTCGTCAGCGAAAAGACGAACATGCGATGTTATTGATATAGGTATGTCATTAATATAAAGTAAAAATAGAAGGGGTCCGAGGACCGATCCTTGAGGAACACCGGAAATGACTGGAGCAAAAGAAGATGATGACTGGTTAGCGGTAACAAGTTTCTGTCTGTTAGTTCAAAAGTTAATGATCCAGTTCAGAATCGAGGAATCTAAGTTGAGTTTAGAAAACTTGTATATGAGTCGTCTATGAGGAACCTTATCAAATGCTTTGGCAAAGTTCAGGAAGATAGCGTCAGTCTGAATGTTTGAATCAAGGTTAACATGTATGTCGTGAGTAAACGATGCAAGTTGAGTTTCACATGAAAAATCTTTTCGAAAGCCGTGCTGGGATGGGTTGATGAAACAGTTGTCTGACAAAAATTGAATGATGTTAGTGTAGATGATATGCTCCATTAGTTTGCATGATACGCTTGTTAGGGAGATGGGTCGATAGTTAAATGGGGAGTATTTGTCACCATTTTTGAAATCGGGACAATCTTTGCCACTTTCCAGTCATCAGGCAGAAGACTACTTAAAAAGAAATTGCGAAAATATTTTAGCTAATATCACGCTCGCCAAGTCTTTCGTCTTTTTTTAGAAATTTTGCATTTACGTTATCGATGCCTGCTGATGAGATTTTAAGGTTGTCAATGAGTTTAGCGATGCCTGCGGGTTCAAACACAAAACCAGACATGGGTGTAGGCTTAGCGGGACGAGGAGAAAAAAAATCTTCGCTATTTTCTTGCGTAAATATGGAACAAAAAGCATCATTCAGTAAATCGGCACATTCGTTATCCTGAACCAATGTGTCACCGTTATTTTTAAGTGTGATTGCAGTATCAGATTTAGGGTTAATAACTTTCCAGAACTTTTTAGGATCATTTTTGAGCATACACGCAAGATCGATGTTATAAAATGATTGTTTTTGCTTCTTAATTTCAACTCTGTACCGCCTATCGACGGGATAAAATTTGTCCCAGCTTAAAGGGGTATTCACACGAGAGAGAAATCCCGGGGATTTCTCCCCGGTACGCGCGCATCACGAGATGAAAACGCGAGGCTTTTGCACATCGCAAAGCCTGACGGTTTCGTCGTGGGATGCGCGTGCCGGGGAGAAATCCCCGGGATTTCTCCCTTGTGTGAATACCCCTTAAGCTGCACCCAGTGAACTTAGCAGTTCGAAACAGTCTCTTCTTTCTTGAATTTAGGCGTTTGAAAGAACAGTTAGACCAAGGAGCAGACGAGTTTTCACATAAAGTGACAGTTGGAATGAACATGGCCGCAAGTTCTTGCATTTTTTGCTTGAAAAGAAACCAATTATCAGAAACAGAGCGAACATAATAACCTTACGTTTGCAAGCTTCACCTTTGTTGGTGTTGGACTAGTGGCGGCTGATAAAACCCGTTTGCTCTACTGACGTCTAACCCCTGGTTAGCTCAGTTGGTAGAGCGCTCCACTTGTAATGGAGAGGCCCCGGGTTCGATACCCGGACCAGGCGGATTTTTTCAGTCGCTCACCAGTCACCTAGCTGTGTTTGGAGATTTATGTTTGTCCTTTGTCCCTCTTGTTCCCCTTCTCCAGGGATTATTTTCGTCATTCTTGTCCAGCTCGCTTGCACCTTTGCATTTAATTGCATTATAATAATAATCAAAGTCAACCAGAAAGGAAAATAAAAATGTTTCTAGTTCAGCATTCATACTTTGGTAATCCCCTTTATCGTATAGTGATATGGTTTTAAGTCGCTTGAATTTAGACTGAAGATGCAAAGAAAAAGTACAGTGATTTACTTTATGGTCACTTATTTCGCTTAAGTAGTTGATCGATTTCAAAGTCTCAGGCTTTGAACAAAGAATGAGGTCAAGAATATTAGAAGAATGGGAAGTTGATCGCGTGGGTTCAGTTATAACTTGCGAAAGCTTGAAATTAAAGCAGAAATTAATGAATTCCGTTGCTTCACTCTTATCAAGGGGAGTTGAAACAGCTAGGACCGACCAGTTTATTGAGGGGTAGTTAAAATCACCGAAAAGCAGAATGCTGGACAGGGGATGTCTGAGGCACCGAGTTCATCATTCAGATGAATAAGAAAAGTTAGATCCTTGTGAGGTGGTCGGTAGCATACACCAATAAGAAATGTAGCATGCAAAGATGAACAGGAGAGCCACAAAATTTCGAGTGGTGAGGAAATATCCACAAGTTTGCACACGAAACTATATTTTATTGCGACCCCACCCCCTCGGCCACATGTCCTATCCCGTCGAAATATGTTATAAACAGATACGTCGGGGAAAATTTCGATATCAGTGATAGATGATGACAGCCATGTTTCAGTAAGAACTATGACGTCAGATTCAGTAGATGCTATGAGGCTGCATATCTCATCTTGCTTTGATATAACACTTCTTATATTGGTATAAAGAAAGGAGAGGGGGTCTGTTGGAAAGCTTTACAATAGAATGGTTACGATGAGGATGTGCACTGGATTCAATTTGACGTGCACGTGGTGACCGGACAGCGGTGCTCCCTTGTTGCTATCTCTTTATTTCAACAACAGTGTCTGACACATCATCAAAACTAAAGCACTTTTCATTAATGTACAATTTGTCTACGCGCAGTTTATAACGAGTGTTTTGTGTTCTAGCAAATTCCAATAGTTTACGACGGGCCAATTGCACAGGTCGAGGAAAATCCTCGCTGACTACAAATCCAGTATATTTAAGTTGTATACCTGCAGTTAATATTGCATTTTGCAATGATTGGCCTGTTTTTTCCAGTTTTAAAAGGACCGATACGGTGTGCTTTTTCTATGTTATCAGGGTTGATTGCTATGTTTAGTTTACTCGCGCACAGGTTGACCACGAGTGACTCAGATTCAGACCATGTTTCCTTCGCTTTGTCTTGAAATCCAAAAAAGACTAAGTTCGACCTGCGTGACGGGTTCTCGTCGACACAACGCGCCTTTAATAGCGCGAGCTCTGTTTGGGCTGCTTGCAGCTCGGACTCAGTTTTTTGGGTGGTATACTGGTCACTCAGGGGAATTGGCAAATGTTCTTCAATAGCGCTCACTCGTGCGTTCAGGTCGCAAACTAACTGGTCAGTACGCTTTTGATTTTCAGTGAGTGTCCCTATTTGTTTCGCCAGGTCTGTCTGTCCCGTCTGTAACTGGGTTACAGTAGCGTGGATTTGAGTAAGTAAGTCAGCCTGGGCTGTAGTAAGGGGACCGGGATTCTGCTCCGCATCACCGGAGAGCATCAACAGCAAGTGTGACACGAAGATATTGGCGCATGCTTGAACATGGATAGACATGCACTTCCGCGTCACAGCAAAGTCGTTTAGGCACGACACCAGTATTAAGAAACGATTACTACTCCTGATGCCCAAAGAATGGTTCAAGTAACTGACCTGTACAAAGAGGAGGCGTAAGTACATTGTTCCCGTGGCGGTGTCGTGCCCTGGTATGCCGAGCGATGCTTCATGCTTTTGTAGTACTCGGCTTGACGTGACCGTTCGTTGTTGCCAGTTGTTGTAAAGGTTCTCGATGAGCGTGGGTTGCAGCGTCATTAGTCTGCCAGTCTCAGCAGAAAGCAGCGTCAGCACTGGTAGCCCGTAGTGGTCCGTGGCAATCGTCGAGCTTGCGGCGCTGGTTCCGAGCGCACCGATGTGATGGGCGGCAGCGAGCAGGACCGTCTGTACAAAGAGGAGGAGTAAGTACAGTATATTGTTCCCGTGGCGGTGTCGTGCCCTCGATTTAACGTTCGTGTCGAACACTGAAAGTACTCGAAAGTTTCGAATATACCTCATTATTCGAGATTTGTTTTGACGGGTTAGATTGCTCTGCTGAGTGCTCTTCTCGTTGCGCACTGGTGCACGGCGGAGAAGCGATACCCGCGGATTGAATACCGCGTTTGTATATGTGGCTTCACCGCAGCGCAGCCGCGTGGTTAGGAGAAAAATACGCAGTGCGCGCGTCAGTTATATATATATATATATATATATATATATATATATATATATATATATATATATATATAGACAGGGTGTTTCACGAAAGGTGGACAGATTCGGTGCTGCGAAAATTAGGCATCGCAGAAAAAAAAGGCTTGTGTCGTTTTGGTCCTAGGCCAGGAGCCTATTTAGGAAAATTATTGAAGTTCGGGATAATTAAGTTGTTATTATTTTCTCGTAATTATTTCTTTTAAATATTGAGTTTAAGCGCATGGTTTTATTTAGAAACTTGCTGAGCATCACAGAAAAATACTAAATAAAACAAATTGCAGAGCGATAGAAGGCACGCGAAGCATTTTAGGGCTTTCTGAAAAACCGCACAAAATCGACGGGTTTTTAAGTTTCGGTTTGCAATCGGAGCGCTTCTCGGCACCGACGGCACCGCGCCCCGTGGAGAAATAAGTAGCCTGCCTCTGCTGCGTTGCGTGAGGACAGCGAAACAGAGTTTGGTTGCACTATTCCTCCACGGGGCGCGGTACCGTCGATGCCGAGAAGCGCTCCGATTGCAAACCGAAACTTAAAAACTCATTGAAGTTGTGCTGTTTTTCAGAAAGCTGTAAAATGCAGCTCGTGCCTTCTATCGGACTCCAATTTCTTTTATTTAGTGTTTTTCGATGATGCTCAGCAAGTTTCCACTTAAAACCATGCCCTTAAACTCAATATTAAAACAAATACGCGAAAATAATTAACACCTTAATTATCCGAGCTTTAATAATTTTCTGAAGCAGTATAGGACCAAAACGACACAAGCCTTCTTTTGGCGCGATGCGTACTTTTCGCAATATCGAATTTGTCCACCTTTCGAGAAACACCCTGTATATATATATATATATATACCTCTTGTACAAAGGTGAGCTCTGATTGGCTAATGGATAAAAATAGTGGCTAGACGTCAAGGCAAATCTAGCATTGAGGTCCACCCGCTCTCCTCTCAATCAAAGCCAATCGAAGCTCGGCGTTGTTTCGGCGTCACCGCCACTCCTGCGCGGGAAGCAGACGACTCGCTCTCCCTCGGCTGCACCGATTCCGATTTGTAGCGATCCGGTAAAGATGCAGCCCTTTCTAAATCTTGCACACACATGTAGACGCTAGAACCCGCTGTCCGGTGGGTTGGGCACTGAAGTAACAATGGGCAAGAACTTGCTTTCTTGGGAAACATGTCCTTTTTTAGCCCCCTCTAATGACAAAGGGACGAGAGAACAATCGAAAAGGATCGACGAAGTCGTAAACTCTTGTCTGTTATGGCGTTCGAAAACAACGCAACGCAGATAAATTGAGAAATCTGGAATGTTTCTGGCCTGTCCTTCTTTTTTTTTCTTTTTACAGAGTTCTTTGACATATTCGCACGCTGAGTATCGCACGTGATACACGACTGGTGGCTTCTATTTCAGTGCCTCTTATCTACGCGCTTGCTATCTGGCGCTGCTGTATACACACTTCCCCAGCGTGACACGACGAGTGTTCTCCTATTGAAGACGGATTCATTGTTTACGAAGGGACCGCTCTGGAGTTTCCTGGGCTGCAGGAATCCAGATCTTGGTTTGTGTATTTGTGTAAAATACACTTTTTGCTCCCTTCAAAATTCACGCTACAGAAAAAAAAAAAAAAAAAAATCTAGTGCATCGCACGCGTCTGGCACGGTGATGCGTTTCATAACGGCGCCGTGTTGAAGTCGTCCGCTAGGAACGCTTGGCCGTCTGCTGCGCTGAAAAAAATAACAACAGCCGTTCATGCTTCGCCACGTTAGCCTAAACGCTGTTAGGCGTGCAGTAGGAGGAGGTAAAGCGTCGGAGTCTGACAAAACCTACGTATACGCTCGCAGCTATTCACCCGTTTCGTTTGTGCTCCAGTTTAGCGTGTTTGTGTTTCTTTTGTGTGTGTGTTTTTTTGTCTTCTGCGTTATTGTTTGGGGAAAAAAAGTAAAATGAAGTTACACTGTATAGTTACATAACGGCGTGCCGAACCGTTGAGCGAGCAAACAAACATGGCTGCCCATTCACTCGTTCATCGTGTTGCCACACATTTCGGACTGGCGTGCAGCGACCTTGAGGAATGGCTTTACGCCATTGTTATTTTGCGCGCTTTCAGATAGTTTATAGGACGAATAATATCCTCCTGGCTTCAGATCTCGTTGCTCATAGCAACGCACCCTTCTAGAAATGCAAAAAAGAAAAAAAAAAAAAAAGTCATAAGGTAACTTTTTTTTGTGCTTTAAAAGTATAATTTGAAAACACTACCTGTATAAGGACACAAGGTGGAGGTTCCAACTAAAATCTACAATTAACGTTAAGCGCAGGTTTTTCAGTTTAGTGTGACTCGACTAGTTTTTGGGGCACCCACTTAATGATAATTCTACAGTATTTTTGAGAAAATCGAGAAACTAGATTAAATAAATGCAACGTGCCCCCCCCCCCCCCTTTTCCCCCGCCCCAAATAAATAAAATATAATTTTTCTTTTTCATTTTTTGCCGAAAAATAAATTGGGCTTTGTCAAACGCACATTTTCCGGCCAAATGTAGCGCTAGCAGTCCCAACCATATATTAAAGATTCAGAACTGACCGTTATCTCATTCAAAATTTATAATCGATTTTTTTTTTTTTTTTTTTTTTTTCATTTCAGCTGGAAAATGAAGCCCGTTTTCGGCCGTTTTCCGTAACTGGCGCCCATTCAGCTTCATGTATTCGAGAGCTCCGCCGGCAGCCATTTTCTTTTTGGACTTTTCAGACGATCGCTCCTGATGTTCGGTGACGCGTAATTTATTTTTTGCGGAAAAAAAAAATATTACCGTAAGCAGTGTGCGTATGCGCCGAACTCTTTACTTACGTTTCTGTTTTTTTTTTATTTCTAAGACGAGAAAAACTTGTTTTTTGGTATTGTGTTTCGTTTTGTTGTTATTTACGTGACATCTACATCGCTGCAAATGCCGCGGTCCTGTGCGAGAAGATGCTACTCCAATATATCGCACCTTTACGGATTTTCAGTTACCTCAGTGATTCGCTTTGGTTGGATCTGGGAGGTTCCGAGTTTCATTTCCGTCTGCTTTCTATTTTGCTGAATTAGTTTGAATGAGAAGAACGCAACCATCAGAGGAAGGGAAGTTCAAAATGAATTTGTCTCCCACGCTAATCTTTGGACTCGTTTCGAGGCAAAAATGAGTTGTAAGTTGGTCAGGGAAGATATTATCCCATACCATGCAAGAGTGTTTTGCAAGTCACCACACGCAAATGCAGCGAAGCATGTGTTAAAACATTCAAAGAAAAATGTTCAGATGACGATAAACATCGTAGAACCTTGATTTCATCCGCACATATGCCACTCTGCGCTCCTTTAACAACAACAACAACAAAAAGTTAGATCATCTGGTTCCAGTTGCGCGTGATGTTGCGTTGCTTTGATAATTCCCGTCTGTGTCGTCTGCCCAAAAGCGGCACCAAACGATTCCGCCGCCGCCGCCGCCGCCGCTGCGTATGTTACGCGACGGCTCTTCCGCACATGCGCACTAGCACCTTTTCTCTCTCTCTCTCGTTTTCTTCCTTCTTTCCATCACGGCGTGATTCAATGATCACTGCTCTGCGGCTCGCGGCAGCTGCGGCAGCCAAGCAAAAAGGCCAAGTTGGTGCGCGCTCAAAGGAGGAGGAGGGAGAAAGGCATCTTTGATGTTCGTTCTTTTTTTTTTTTTTCTTCTCCCGTTTCCAGTCAGTCAGTTATCCCGTGCACGTTGCCGCGTGCGGTAGGCTGCGAGAGCCGACGACGACGAGACGACGCCGACGCCTCGCTGGGGGATTCCTTTCGTCGTGTGTGTTGCTTGCTGCCGGCGTTCGCTCGCGGGGCGGTGAATATACGTGTTGTTCGTTTGTGCACCTCGCTGGAACTCGGCCAGCCCGTTCGTACGTACACCCGTGATGTGTTTGACGGACGCTGTCCCCGCCACACCCCCCACGCCGTGGTCGTCGTTCGGATAAATATCGCCGGCATCGTGGGATACCGCCGTGCGCAAAAAGGATTGGAGTCCGAGTTGTGCGGGTAAGCCAAGGTTACTTTTGACGAACGGAGTTGGCGGTCATTGCCGGAGAGGGGTGGGGCATCACTTCAACTGTCAACACTGTATCGACATGACACGGGGAATACGCGATCAAGTGTGCGAAAACGGGGTTCATTTTTACGGAGTTGTGCTCAACATTTGCTAAGGGTTCGTTTGTTTGCCTGTAAATTTATTTTCTGAGGGTATTTTATTGCGTTATTGTACGTTTTCTGAACTTGTAGCTTGGTTTGAGGGGCTTTATAACTAGGAAGGGGACCCGTCACTGCTAATAATTACCGCTTCACTTTTAAGAGAGGGAGAAAAAAAGATTGCCTTGTGTTGTTAAATGCATTGCCCGTTTCATTGTGGTATAATACAATTTATAGGGTTTCGTGGTTTCGGATAAACCTGAAAAAAATAATCGGAAAAAAACACTTGCCGGTAAATTTTCCGTCGATTCGGATTTATCCGCAAAACTCCCAATGTCAAGATCACAGCAACAAATAAACACCAAAAAAAGACGGAGTTTTACAGCTAAACTTTATAAGAGCACAATGTCAGTGGTCCTGAGGAGATTACACTTCAGTTTCCTTTGAAATTTAGAACTACTGACAAAAAGCGGTTTGGTTTTTAGCACGTCGCGAGGTTCCTTCGGGACAACGGGTCATGGTACCCGGACCTTGTCTATTTTGTTTTGGAATTTTTAAATTTTAGCCAGTAGAATAAACTCCAAATTTCAATGAATCGGGAATTTAACAAAAACAAACTCCGATAAACACCGAATCCCCAGCGAAAAATAAAGTCTTAAGCCCTCCGAATTTCACGTGAAATAAAGTCCCAAATCACGGAATCCTAAATATAAAGCATGAAATTGCATATTTATTTGTTCATTTCTCTCCACTCCCCTAAAAGCACTCGGGGCATAAAAAAAAAGGGGGGGGGGGGATTTAAGCGAATTTAGTAGATTCAAACAAGGGCATTAATTTTTATATAAATAGTTCCGATTCTGCAAAAAAAAAAAAAAGTATACAAAAAAGCTAAGAACAATTTAAATGAGGGACATGACGTAAGGAAATCATCATCAAAATACACAATTATATATATATAAATGAATAAGGAATTCAGCTCAACCGCTTCGAGGAGACTTGAGTGTGAATAATGCCATTTTTACTATGACTCAGTATCAACGCTGTGCTGTTTACAAACAACTAAATGTGTCCCTCGCGAGCTAATACCCTGTGCCAAAAACACACTCATGTCTTGGAGTGTGTGTGTGTGTGTTGATGGGCCGGCATATTGTTTTTTCGACGGCCGAAGGGGTCGATATATCGGTAGTGACATCACACGCGCTGGGACACGTCACCTTGCTCTTCATTGTCCTCTAGCATAAGGAGCGAGCGACTTGGCAGGTACGAAGGTTCGAGGTTCTGAGATAAGCTGCTGCATCCTTCAGATCGCACACGCCCTATAGCACGTCGGCAGCACGTAAACCATACTTTGAATATACAAACAATTTACAATATCCTTTTTTTTTTTTTTTCGTTTTACGTGAACTAAGCACTCACTGGAAATTTACATTTAAAAGAACGAAAGCGTTAAAAATGTGTCACTCTTTATGTTTTTTTTTTTTTTTTAAAGTTAGAGTTTGTATTATTTTAGTTTATTTTTAGCATCGGATTCTCTGCTGTAAACCTCCACTGCCCAACGCAAGTTACCGCGAGATCCTTGCTTCGAATGCCGCATGGCAAGGAGTTCGAGGAGAAAATTGCATGCGGCATTCGAACGAGGGATATTGCGGTGAATGATGTCTGGCAGACTGTCTTTTGTATGATGTATAAGCAGCGTGACCCGGGCTTTAGAGCGGAAACCAGGATTGGTGTAATTGCAATGACGTCAAAGTGCAGCATATCCTTTCCTAAACTCAGAGTTCATTCTGTTTCCTCACTCCAAGAAAGTCAGTTCAAAAGCATTACAGCTACGTTCTGGAACACTTTTCTAGAGCCGACATAGCTCGACTGAGGAACCACATATCTAATGACAATTTGAATAGCCAGTTGCTGGTGGGTATACACTTGTTTTGTCACTGTAATGCGTTTTACAATGCCCTATCGCGCTGCGTTGCATTATTCCGTGAAAGCGTGGTTCCTTTATCGGAAAAGCTTTCATATCTCCCTATATAATATCTGTTCGCGGTAATGGCGCCCAGATTCCCACGAGAAATACTGAAGCTTTTGTCAGTTTTCTGAAAAAAAAAATGAAAAAATATTGTTGATTAGGCGTTATGTAGCCTACGTTATTATTGTGACTACGCATTTTTGAGCGCGAGGTTTCTCTATATGCTGATCAGTAAAACACAGCTTTGAGCGTTTTTCCACATATTAAAAAATAATAAATTGTTTAATATAAAAAAAAAACATAAAATACGCTTTACCGCTTTCTAGAAAAAAGGGTCTTCGAAGTTCAGTCGTTCTACTCACAAAGGTCAGGAAATGTGAACGAGAACTCAACGGCACACACTGGCACTGCAGGAATGTTGCGAACTTTTATCGAACACGAGATTCGACTGGTGCCGGCGAGCCTTCTAACTTTTGGTAAAATGCGACTAATGGATGTATGGATGGATGAATGGGTGGCTGGATGGATGGATGTCAACGGTTTTGCCCTTTGTAATGGGCGGTGGCTTGCACCACCTAGCCTAGAACTGAAAAAAGAACCGAAATTATGACTGCTTTTCTCTCCCTTCAAAGCTAATTTTCCTTCCCCTTCAAGCTTTTTGTAACTCTCTCCAGGCAGTGTGGGATATCGTCAGAATGACGGATGAATGGATCGGGCAGTGTTGCGTGATCCCCCAAAGGTAACATCCCATATTTTCCTCAGGTTTCACGCAGGCTCCAAGCCTGTGCCAAAAAGTTAGGAATTGACAGGCTGTCTCAGCCTGTCCATAAGTTCGGCTTATTCGCGACTCCAGCGACCTATAGGGGGCGCCACCACCAAACAAACATGGCGGCTGGGTCCAGGTCGCGTCGGCTCGGCCGGGCCGCCTGAACCGGTGGCGCATTCAATTTAACATATTTCCTTTTGTTTAATGCCGAATTTTATAGGCATTTGAACTGAGACGGTTAAGAGTAGCCGGTGCACATAAACTTGCCGAGCATAGTTTTGTTTTGCCGGTGTTTTTTTGTTCTTTTCATGTCAAACTTTCGTTTCGGAGACTTCGTTCAAAACCGAAACTATGGGCTCCGGAAAAACGGTAATGGACTCTAATGAGTTTTGATCATCTAAGGAAAGCGGCGATGGCTACAGAATTGTTCCACCTAGATTAATTTTTAGCTAGCTCGCATGCCTCGACCATGCTACTTATCTGTCCGAGAAATCGAGCTTTTGTGCGTATCCGCATTTAAGAAACAGCTCCAGTCGTCTGCTCGGTCAACAACACAGGCTGCAGGAAAATTACGAAAATTAAGCACGCGCTTCTTGGGCTAAGGGGCATGTTAACTCGCTGGCTCTTCAGTAAGCAGCTGATACTCGTATTTCAATTAAGGTTTTAGTAGGAATCAAGTCATTTTGACGAGTGGGTTATGTATTTTATTACGTACTATGGTCCCGCTAAAGCGATATTAGTATATACTTCTAACTGAAATATGAACTTAGTTGACTAGCTATCAGGTGACCTGCTGAATAAAAGTATATTAGACAGACAGAGAGATACTATGCTTAAACATAGCCAAATGGTTCTAGCCGGCAGCACGGAGACAAATGCGGACAAACTGAGGAGAGTCTTCATCGGAGATTCACGCAGAACCTCTCTGCATTGAACTTGACTTCGAATCCTGAACGGATAAAATTAGTATTTTTTTGTGGCCGGTCAACCTGAGCAACGTAGACGTATATTGCTGTGGCTTCGACGGGGGTATAATGTAAATATTGGAGGCGCGATAGATCCTAATGCCGTGGCAGCTTCTAACTTTGCGAGACGCGTCCCCCACCTTTTGAAAGCAGATAATTTCCTCAATAATCATATGCAGCGAGCAGGTTTTCCTAAATAAAGTAATTGCGAAATTCGCCCAACGCCTTCAATGTGGTCCAGAGGCTTTTTCGGCGAAAAGCAGCCAACATGAATAGCCAACGCACCGGCCGGCGTGGGTGGCTTAAACTTGGAGCTAATCGAGCACAACCAAACTTAAGAAAAGCAGCTATTGAACCTTCCCATTCAATTGACTGCAACATTGGTGTTCCCCTCCAATGAAACATCTCGTCTGTCGTCCTTAGTCCACTGTTCTACATCCTTATAAAGAAACACTTATCAATTACCAAGTAGTCGTCACTTTGAATGTGATTCAAGACAGACAAGAAATCAAAACGTTTTTCCGTGATTCCTTTCCACCCAAGAAATCGAAAGCACACGACCGTGTGTTGTGGAGTAAACGGGCTTTCAAACACCTGATGGAAGGAGGCAAACTACTGAGGTTTCACCAACTTAATGTACACTCAGGAAACCTTAAAAAGAAAAAAAAATCGGATTTTCGTTAATTTACATTGTTCGCCACCGCGCCGACAACAGGTGTCCGCGAAAGCCACCAGAGACGCGGAGGGGCGCGGAGCGACCTGGACCGGCTGGTTCCCGGTTTTCCCGCTTGGCGGCGTCCGTTTTGCTGGAGTCGCGAATAGACAGTGCTGTTCGACTTTTATAAATAATTTCTTTATTTTCAGAAGAAAAAAAAAAAAAGCCCTATAAAGCAGTTTTTTTATATTTGATAAAATGATTACCAATGCTTACATAAAATAAGAGCAAAAATGCATACTTTACATGCTTTGGCTTGTTTATTAATGTAAAGCAGTTAAACAATATACCCAACACATACTGAACTTTATCTCCGTCAAGTGGCGTCGGCATGTTTTTTTTTTTTTAATTGTCGCGCATGCGCACAAAGCGTCGAATTTCAGCCGAACTTTTATCGAACTTCGCGTTAGAGGTTTGAAACAGTTGAGCCTGGTCAAGCTCGAACCTTGGGGCCAGTTTGCGACCTCTGGTCTCTATTGTAGGTTGGATCGCGGACCGGGAGCCCCTCGGTGGCACCACCGGCGGCCATTGCTTGACACCAGACACGCAAATCTATGGCAGAAACACACGAAAGTAGGAATATTGAATCTTCTACGCGCTGCTCGAAGGCCAGTATTTTATGATGCGCTGCGAGCTTTATATCGGGTATTTGGAAATCTAATCCGTATTCGTCATGCGTTCGAACGCCGATTAAAAAAATTAACTGTGTCGGAGCACCACCGACCGTGTCGGCGTCAATTGCTTCAGTTGCTAAATAAATTATCCGTTCAACAAATGAACGGAATGCTCCGAGTTTTAGTTCGTCTCAGAAACCCTCACTGCAGCAAAAGTTTGCACCAGAAGCACTCTGTACATGCGCTTGAAATGATGTCACCATTAAAGGCCCTCTAACTTGTCGTCTGCTAAGCTCTTATGACTTCGACATCACGAACGACTCCACATTGACTCTCTGCATCCCTTGTCTTATTGAACCGCATTACAATTTACACTCAACAAGGTCGCAACCCTCGACCACAAAATATTTGTTTGAAAGAAGGAATCGGTATTCTAATGCTTTTGATATTTGCTCCCACAATATTAACTGTTATTCCCGGAAAACGCGATAAAAGTTTCATCTTCGAGAACAACCCACCAAGGTAAGACATTGCGGTTTTTCCAGTTTCTTCCATACACTCCTATACCCGTTACCTTGTGTCAAGCGATGGCTGCCGGTGGTGCCGCTCGACACCAGCAAGACAAGCCACTATCCGCGATCCAGCTTACTACAATAGACCGTATGTATGTATGTATTTATGCGGCGATTCCCTCTGTGCAGTGCCATCTGGTGGTTCATAAAAGCAGTTTCACTTTCGCCAAACTAATGGCAGTTATGAAGCTGCATTTCACCAGGCACCGTCACTTTCGCACGTCAATCGCAGATCAGAATTGGCTCTTCGATCATCTTATAATTCTTGATTTGTTTCAGTTTCGATGATGTGAACATAAGAACTGAGCAGTACAAAGCGGCGACCCATTAGCGCCTTAATTATATTTCAGCTGTCAGAATGCTTTAGAGTCAAACTTGTCTCAAGAGATCGACTGGGGCACATTCCGAAATAAACGTTTGCGCAGCCTTTCTACCGAATTCGTGTGTCGGATTGTACTGACGTCTCGAACGTACATGCTTCATACAATATACTACCTCCGCCCGGTAGCATCTTCAACACCGTCCTTCATCAGTCTCAAGAAGGCCGACATTAGTTTAGCACAGATGCCATACACTGGGACATAGAGTTATTACAATAAACGCTAGAGGCTCAGCTGGCGCTAGTGTGCTGTTGCAAATTGAAGCAGACAGCAAGCAGTCAGAAAATGACTTCCGGTAATGCATTTCTATGGGAAAAAGCGAGTGCATTTTCTCTCTGCGCTCGATTATAAGAGCAAATATCACGAATAATTTGTACGTACTAGGCACATTGGAACATTTCTCAGTCACACAGACGAAATAATTGGTCAGTTACAGCATTTTTATTTGAAATTCGCGGCATTAAAAATGGTGTTAAAACCGCTTCGTACGTGTATTTATGTGCACTGTCGGACACTGTTAGCGCGAACACGGAACATGTTGGAAAGCGTTAACGCTTTCCAACATGGGGGATATACGTGCCAAACGAACGAACGACATGTGGAAAACCAAGAGAGACGGCAAGAACTACGCAGTAACACTGGGTAAGTAACCCTTGTGCTTGCAGACGATCAAAAGTCCCGTAATATAGTCCGATTTGCAATAAATAAGTACTGCTTTATTCTTTCTGCTCATGAATATGTGCGAAGATGCTTGTTCTGTGTTCAAATCATCACCCGCACGCTCCAAATCTTTGCAAATACGGGGAAGCCAGAGGACAGGTGCGCGATAAAAACTGCCCCACAGAGGAAATAATAAGAAAACACACCTTTCGTAGCCCACGGACTTTATTCTTTACATTTCGAACGTTTTTTTTTAACCACTCGTAAAGATGCACGGCGGGGTCATTTTCATATGGTAAGAGGAGAGGCATATTAGCAATATATAAGCACCAACGGAATGCTGGCGAACTTTGAACACACTCTAGATTCCTTTCTATCGTTATTTTGCTTAGAATCGTCGCTCGTTTTTACATAGCTGCCATGGAACAGAGGTTTGGGCCTGAAATATAGCGAAGTTTAACATCGTTCAGGGGTAAAAGAAAAATGCTGTAACTAAAGCAATTACACTTTCACAATATTAATAAAGGTACATACTACCCGGTACAACCGAAATAACAAAAGTTATTAATGTTATTTTCCGGCGACGAGACAAAATTCACGCGCGTTTTCCCATAGGAATACACAGGAAGACTGGAAAAGTAGACTGCATGCTGTCTGCTTCAATTTGCAACCGGAAGTCCCATAGACACTAGCGCCAGCTGAGCCTCTAGCGTTTATTGTAATAACTCTATGCACTAGGATGATGATGGTGATCAAAGCTGCCAGACTGAATTTCAGAAGCATATACCTGACATCAGCCGACGATATGATCCCATGGAGCCAGTCAAGCAAGCAATCGAAATTGGGTGGATGGATAGATGAATGGCTAACGGCCGTACCCTTTATAATGGTGGTAGCTTGCGCCCCCCAGCCTAGAAACTAAGAACCAAGGGTATGATTCCTCCCTTCGCCCTCTGCAACTCTGCAAGTTTGTAGCACGTTCCTTGGACGCGTCCAAACCTTGGACGCGTTCCGCACTCCAAGGTTGCTAGCCGACTGCAGAACGCACAGTCACTTTGCGAAACTAATCAAAAGCCAGGAGGGATGGCGGTGTGCTCATGTGATCCGCTTGACAGGGTCGAAAGAATGTCTGCTGCGGTTGTTTTTCAGCTGTCGTTGGTTGATTGATGTGGCGTCCTCTCGTAGACAACGTCGTCGAGGCAAAGTCGCCAACTTTCGAGGATTATTTTTCGAGTCTTCCTCGCTCTTGCGTCTAAATTTAATTACTTTGGCGGGGGATTATCTTGGGTCGGGCCGATGGGAGGATATTTGTGGCTTTATTTTGTTTTGCAATTCCGAGGGAGGCGACGCCACCCAGCGGAAAAGATGTGAAGGAGAAAAACGGAGCTTAAATTTATAGCGAGTTCGTTTCACACGCACTGGCACCGTTCGAGTTCTCTCCCAGAATGCATTGCACTCACAGAATGTTGCACGGAAAACTGGACTCAAACGAACTCGCCAAATGCACCGAGTGCAGAAGACTGATGTTGCCGCCATCTATGTTGTAGAAAAGGTACCGAGTTCAAACCGAAACTAGCGCCTTTCTGTTCGGAGTGATGCGTGGGAATGCGAGAATGCAGTCGGCTACCAACGTTTATCTACAAACGTTGGTCGCTGCAACCTGTATGTTTATAGTTGCGATGACTTCAAGCAGCTCGGCTGCCGTAGAGATAGTTACAGACGGCGTAAATTTCCGCACCCAGTTTTATACAAAGCAGCTGGTTACGATCTTTCAATTCTTATAACCGTTTACACTGAAGAAAACTGATGATGCTGTCCGAGCAGAAGCTTGATCCGCTTGAGCATGGTATTATGCGTGAACCACTGAAAGGGTACGGCTTAAAAGTTAAAACTAGCCTGTTGGAATATCCAGCAAAACTGGGACTTTCGATTTGGATCGTCATTATAGGTGGATCAGAAATTAGCCTTGGTGAGGGCGTCAAGAACGATAGCTTTCTCGAACAAAATACGACGGGGCAAGTTAGCTGACGTAGGTAAATGTTAAACATGATGATGTTGCCCAATCCTCGGGTAAAGTTACCATATTTAGCTTTCTCTGATGCTTATTGGGCAGACAGAGGTTTCTGCTGGGGGAGTGTTGCCGACAAATGTTAAATTTTCCACCCGCACACGGATGATGATAGACATCTCGGGGGCCGCTGTTACGTTTGTTCTGAACATTTCTTTACACACTGGTATATTTCAGCGTTTGTACGGCAACAGAGTGACTTAAAGCACGGGTTGTCAATTGTTTCCTTCATGAAATAGCAGACGCTCACAATTCAAGCTCGCGTTTGATTTCGTGGCCCGCGGGACGCGATTTCTACTAGAAAATCTACTTTTTGTTCCGTTCGGTTCCGCGACACATCGTAGCAGACGAACCCTCGTCGTCTGCTCCCGCTCCTCGCCGGCCCCACCGGAGCGAGGCATGACGGGATTGCATTTTGGCGCACTCCCGATTTTCTCGGTGCAGCGAGTGCATGCACGCGTGGGGTGTCAGCGCTGAAACGAACTCGGAGAGTGCAACCACTCGTGGAGTGCCGGCCGAAACGAACCCGTTCCACGCTGCGAGTGGGCACGCGTGGGCACGAGTGCCGTGAAACGAACTCGCTATTAATCAAAATGTGGAGCAAAAACTACCGCTCTCTGGCGGTCAAAGTTCGAAACTGAGGAAGGCGGATTCAATGCACGATGTTGAAGTTTGGAATACGCGTGGATTTTTTAAAGGTGTTCACACTCCAAAGTACGGTTGGAGTGTGAACTTGTGTAAGCTTTCCTTGGGTCTGCCAGTCTGGAGGATTGCCGGGATGCTCACCAGTCACCTAGCTGTGTTTGGAGATTTATGTTTGTCCCTTGTCCCTCTTGTTCCCCTTCTCCAGGGATTATTTTTGTCATTTCTCATCTAGTATTTATTTTCAAGTTGTCTCTACTGGTTATATTGTATGCTTTTTGTCGTGAAAATGGTGTACAGAGAGCAATTTACATTTGCCGCGAGGTAGTATTCTATCGTGTTCCCCCATTCAAAACGCTCACACACAGTGACCCACCGAGTTAGTAACTCGACGTGCAAGCACCGTACTGCAAGTGCAGAACTTTGAAAGCAAGTGCGATTATCAGTCCCGCATTTCCTTATTTCGCGCTCCATAGGAGACGCGATTGGCACCGATATCGGGAGGTTGCGAGCCTGACGGTGCACAGCGGAAACTTTTCGACGAGCCGTATCTGTGTGTATAGGTCACACGGCCGATAAAGCAACCTGTTTTCGGTGCATCGGCAGCTGTTGACACTCCCCGTTGCACTACACTATACGAGGATATGTATAGTGTACTGTAAAACATAAAAACCACGATGGACGCGTGACTTATAAACTCATCATCACGAAGAGCGTTTGTAAGCTAGCTAATTTGGTCTGTTACTACGGGCAGTGAGGCATGTTATGACCACGGTAATTATGACTGACGACCGATGAAATCTCCAGCGGAAGTGACCACTGTCATTGTTGTCTTATTCTATTCTGCCTGCTAAACGCTCAAAGTGATATCCTGGTTGGTTGTATCTTACATAAATGGAAATTTTTTATCCGGAAGAGGCTCTTTGACCTTATTGGGGCAGCGAGGGGTCAATGAAGGAAAATATCTGCATAGAATTTTTATTTTTTATTTACTTTTTTATGTGACGTTGTGAAACGATAGGTCTCGTCGCTTACTGAATGTTCCGCGTCGAAATGGCCGCAACACAGTTAAACGCTTACGCACGGCATTTGCATGCACGGCAGCTTTCGACGCTTATCGCGGATGTGACGGGGGATAAAATGCCCCAACGGCTTGCCGTTCGCGTCGATTAAACGTAATTGTCGGTGAGCGTTTGATTTATTACGCGATTCGAGATCCAGGAAGAGATATATTATATGGGTGTTAATTTGTATGATACTCTAGTCTGATCATGTGGACGGATGAAACGTTTTACTACGTTGCTCTACTATCTCAAGGTCAAAGTCAAGATCGGCGTGTACCCGTTCGGCCTGAAACGAAAAAAAAAAAGAGTTTCGTAAGGCTTTTTTTTTTTTTTTTTTTGGATTTCATCGCCTCACCTGTTCCTTCTCGCGGTGTTTTCTTGTTATTTCTGGTGCGAGGTCTTTTATTTTAATTTTAGGTCAGGCTATCTGTTTTATTTGAAGATTCCTCTCCAGCGCTAATCGCACAAGCAAAGAATACTGAGTCACTCGGCTCTGTTTGCATGCTCGTCGTCTGATGTTCCTCAGAACAGAGCTACTGCACGTGCCCAGTAGACAACGATGGCAGTTTGCGGAAGGTGATTACCTGGAACGCGTCTCACCCTGGTGTGTTTACCGCGTCACCAAAAAAGTGGTCCCTCGATTTCCGCCTGATGACGTCACGGAAGCGTCATGCTGTCACCGGTCGCGATCCTAGCGGTGACGCGGTGATCCTAGCGGCGACACACGCGAGTGCGACAGTCCACGGAAGCTTTGCCAGCCAGGAGTTGGGACGCTGCGATCGCAGCGACACTCCCGTTTGCCGGTGCATTTTGCCGGAACTTCTACGGCCAACCACCAGGATCGCGACATCCGACAGCGTGGATATCCGGCTTTCGTGACGTCATCTGGTGCCCCATTAAGCTACCACGATTTAGAGCGCCGCCGGCGCCACGAGCAATAAAAGAGCGCGAAAAGTGTGCAACCTCGCGGCATTTGTCATCCTGTCGTGCTTCAGCTATGATCGGCTAAACCAGTCAAGCGTAAAGCTCAGTCAAGCGCAGTGAATTCAACGCAACCTTGCGTTTTTCATGTGTGTTCGTGTTTGAACGGGTTCTATAGCCTTTGATGCGCCCTTGCATATGATAAAACAAAGTATATATATAAAAAAAAGCAAGAGGTGCCCAATTTTGGAGGTATAACTGTAACGGTTATAAAGTACAAATATTGAATTTAGGGTTTGTAAATATAATATATAGATGGCAAATGTCGAAGGAGCAGACTGTCGTGTCGAAATTCCGATTACTAGTATTCCTTTAGGCAGATATACGTTCATTCTTCGTGTCAAGCGGTCACGGTCACTGAGTCTATTTAAATTGAGAAGACATCGATCTTTTTGTTCGACTGCTCGGTGCCGATTGCAGAGTTCCTTCCGCAATCGGAACAGGGAAGGAAGGCCATAATGGCTCCGTGCATGGTTTCCGCGCCGTCTGCTGCCGTCTTCCATCGACCGAGTGGCCGTGTTATGGTGTCTTGCGTTCTGTTCCTCATTCGAAGCGTCTGAAGCAACGCATTCATATACCTGGACGTGGCTGTTATTTGTAACATTGCCTCGGGTTAGAGGCTATAGTCTCAAAATGAAGGTGTTGAAAAGAACGGAAGGTGTTGGTGAACCGCCACCAAATGCCCCGGGGACGAGGAAGAGGGGAGAGGGGGGGGGGGGGGGGGTGTCTTCTGGTCTTCAAAATGGGGTCATTTGCCACTTTGCCTTTTGCCACTCCCTGTACCACTTTACAAAAACTGCAAGGGACTATATATTGGATATGACTCGCCACAAACAGACGAAAGAAGGGAATATACAAAAACAAAGCAAAACAAAGAAGAGGTGCTATCTGGAAGATCAATCATTCCCCGCAATTGCCGTTATTAAGGTTAACGGTCTGGGTGGGCTCGGCTTCCCGTTACGCGATAATTGATCGCAGCCTATTAATGATCTCACTTGTTTGTAATGCATTTTTCGTGCGCATCCGCTAACGGTAAGCGCTTTGCCGAGTGCGTGCAATGTAACGATATTAGCAGTCGGTTTTGAGCTAAGATGAAGCGACAGGTTATTTCCTGTTTTGTTTTGTTTTACCTTTTTCGTCTTGGTTGGCGTAGGCATTTTAGGTTACGCTAAAATAATTCGAATCCTTTGCGTGCTCTTTGTATTGAACTAATTTATTTAACACGAGTTCTATTGCCAGCATCTAACGAGCACTTGGAATTCAAACGAATTCATAGTATATCACGAAGTTTTAGTGGCTCAGATTCAGCGTTCTTTCTTATTATTATGTTTGTTGCGCCTTTATTTCCCCCGGCTTTGGTACGTTTCTACGAATCCGTGGTATACGTTAGTAAAAACGTTTTCTTTTTTTCGTGATGTTGTTTCGTGCCTCCGGTTTGGGACACTGGGATTGCGGATTCTGTGGTCGACGGGGCTGAAGGCGATGATCCTGGGGGCTGGGGCTCACTTGGGGTAATAGTAGTGGTGAAGCAGGACTTCCAGACGTTGACTCTAATTGAACGTCTTAGTAAGTGCGAATATAAGGAATTTACGAACTACGCATACATGAGATGTTGGTACAAAGTAGGGAATAAGTGATTCCATCGAAGCGCAGTGGATCGCTCAAGTTCACACCGAAAATTACTTTCCTCCGCCTTCGCTGGCTTTTCTAGGGGTCCGCATCCTCTACCTCTGCCCGACACTGGTCAATCGATCTCAACCACGTCAGCGTCGCATGGTGAGCCCGTGCCCAATGAACACCTGGGTGCTAACCCGATCATCCACCGAACACTTGACGCTGATGTTGGAGTTCCTCGTATTTGTAAACAGTTACATTTAGAGTATTTGTAATTCCCTGTGCTACGCTGGCCGCCGCCTCGGCGCCGAGCCGCGACCTTTAGAGCAGAGGGCAGGCATACGCGGGCTCCGACAACCGAGGCGGATTGGGTTACCCTCGCGCGGCACCCGTCGAGCAGTCAAAACAGAGCACATTCGTCTAAAAAAAAATCTTTTTGGTTATTTTTACAACGTTCTGCTGTTCGTTTTTAATCATCTCTTAATCCTCTTGGGATCAACAAAGCACTACAGACGTTTAGTGATTCAGGCTATGGACATTATGACGGTCACCTCTTTTTTTCCTTTTTTTTTTTTGTTTTTCTTTTTTTCTCGCAACCTTATTTTCACGTGATACGTAATGAATATTAGCTCTGTACCCTAACCCTCACTTTTTTTTTTTCCGGTCCGTAGAATGTTTAGCCCGATTCGTGAAATAATGTATGTGACCGCTCAGCTCTGATCTTGTACAGATTTTCAGATTCGGCTCCTAAAGTCTGACTTCCGACTGATCTAAGCTGTAAGTATAAACCGCATTAAGCGATTCGGTGAGCGACGAGACAAGCGATGGCGACTTGCTTCCCTGTCGCTCGGTCAGTCGCACGACGAGGCAAACCGCGTGGAAGCGACGGGAACAAGCGAACAAGGCGATGAGCGACGTCTTCGAGAAATCCAAAAACCGAGCGACGCGACGAGCGACAGTAAGAAATCTCAGTCTCGTCGCTCGCTCAATCGCTTACATGAGGTCCAGCCTTGACCCCTGAAATCTGTTTAACTTCTCTTTCGAATATCACGTCGTCATTGTTCATTATGTTCAGAACAAAGCAGTAAAAAATGTTTGCTGGATAGAAGTGTAGCATAAACATGTTTTGACTGAATCACATGCCACTGAGAAGCGAAAAAAAAAAAAAAATCCTGGGACGTTATCCACGTACGTGTAAACAGGGTTCTTAATAATGTCTTTTAAAATAAATAACAACAGAGTAATACAGGAGTGTCCGTGCGATTCGAGTTTTAAACAAGGCTCTTTCGATCCTCGAGTGTATGTAATATAAATATAGAGGTTTGTGAAAACCTTTTCAGATCTCGGGGCTTTTTAAAATAACTAATCAACAGTACTCAAGTTCTTTTGGTAAATTGTGATAACTGGTCACAATAACACAACCACACTGATTATGTTTTTTTTTTTGTTTTTTTTTTAGATAAACAAAATACCGCTCTAAATTTGCTACTACATTTTTGCCAGTATCACGTAACATTGAGTGCAGATACTTATAATACACAGTATATACCCTTTTCAAAAGCCCGTGCCAACGCCTGTCCGCCATGGCTTGATCACGTACTCTGATCGTGTATTGGACACGATCGAGCGCCGAGTCAGCGCTCGTCGAGGACTCGGATCCAATCACGCCCTTCGTGAACAAGCAATGGCGACCGCCAATGTTGCTTGACGGACTTTTGGAAAACGTCTATTCTGGTTACAAACATAAAAATTAACTTAGTTTTTCTTTTTTATTTATTTTATGGTTGCTATTTATTTATTTATTCTGCTTAACGTGCCACAAACAGGTCAAGACGTTTTTGGTGCGCATATATTACAAACAATAAAAGAACAGACAGACAAACAAGCAAGACGTGATTTAGAGAAGATAAAAGTAAATAAATGAAACTACGGAGAACAACAGAGCACAGATGTTCGTCAAGCGGACAATAACCGACTGGAATTAATTTCCCCTTGAGTTGTTTTCTTCCCTTGATTTCACATCATTAGAATCGTTCCTATCAGAATGAGCCTCGCAGCTTTGTTGTTTGAGTGTAGCCCTCTTATATGTATAGCCTCCATATTATTCGCAAAACAACAAACATGTTTTATTGTTATTACTATGTGACTGGGATGATATAGTAGGTATTGATATATGTATATTTTGTGTGTGTGTGTTTCTGTGCAGCGGTTTACTTTATTATTTTTTAATGTTTAATTATTGTTTGTGTAGCATGATTTATTCTTCCGCACTTCCTGCTTAGACCTTGAGGTCCGTATTATGTACTAAATCAATAATAAAAATGTGTAAGAACGTATTTGTATTCGTCACTTAACCACAATTTACGCTAGTAAATGTTAAAGTATATGTAACTGGATTATATTCTAACTCAAGTAACGGTTAATTTAACTTGCTTAATTACATTTTCATTGAAGTAACTGTAAATGTAACCGAATTAATTACACTTTAAAACAGGTACTATAAATTCATTTTAATTGAGTACATTTTAGGCACAGTACCTTTAAGTGTGGATTCATTGCAGTTTTACTCAACTGTAAATGTAACTTATCTACATTTTGACTGAATTAACTGTTATTAGTTTGAATTAGAACTAACTTCACTATATTCTCAAATAACCCTAAATGTAACTTAATTACATTTTAAAATGTAACTCAGCTATAGTACAACTTTACTATATTAAATCAACTCCGGTAACTGTAGATGCAACTTAATCACATGTTAGCTCAAACGCTGTAAAAGTAACTTTTTATTTAACGTTAGTTGAAGTACTGTGAGTTTAACTTAATTATTCGAAAGAGTAACTTTGAGAGCCGTGACTGATCCCATGCTTTGTTTATTTTTCTTCTGTATTCACGCCTCGTAGAGCAATATATATCGGTGTCTGTTGGAAAGGTTGTTTCTCGAATTTCTGCTCAAGCACCCCCACGTCGAGTATAATGAGGGGTAAATATTTACAAGCGCGGAGCCATGCCATCGCTGCTATGAACCGTATCGCACTCGGCGCGCCTGCAAATGACGTCACAAGAGGTAGCTGCTCTCCCTGGGATGACGTCATCTCTCTGGAATTTCTATTCTGGGTGCGCGTTTTGTTTATGTTTTATATTCTAGTTTGTTTTGTTTGTTACACATTCCCGAGATTCCAGAGCCTTTGTTCCGCACAATCGGCGGTCTGGAAACGGAGTCCCATACTTTACAAAGGTACCGCGAAACGATCTTCGGACTGCGTTTCGCGTTCGTAAAGAGGCGATCAAATTTACGAAACTTCCGCGGCCAATGGCCACTCGCGGCGCCGGACATATCACCCCGGGAGGTCCTGATGACGTCGCAATTAACCTAATTAACTCATTGAATGTGGAAACTCCGCATTGGGTGCATATGTTAGGACCCGTGTTAACCGGATGTTAAGATTCCTCAAACGTAACTTTTCATTAGAATGCGTTGTGGTATGTCTTCCGTAAAACGTTAAACTCTCCCCATCCCGAATCGATGAGCCCGTCTCACCCTATGGAACTATCACCACAACGACTGTATCACGCCAATGAAAAGTCGCTTTTTATTACCGCCTTGTATCCTCTCACGCCTCTATTTTTTTCATTCCCATTTTACGCGTTTTATGTTTTGCTACCATCACTGGGCCCAACTAATTTAAAAATGCCGTCTAAACTTTTTTGAATAATTTTCACTGTGCTTTATGACCACTGTTGCAGGCGTTACGTCAAAATAAAAGGAACATGTTACCGTTACAGATAAAAAGTAACGCACGTTACTTTTGCGACAATAACAGGGTTTATTATGATTATTTTTTTTTTTTTGCGACATCGTTTTTTGGCGTTGGGACGAAGGGTGTGGGCGTTTTTCTAAAGTGGGACTTTTTGCGCGGGTAAAAGACAGACAAAATTTTGACGGTATGTGGAATGAGTGGAATAATGGCTGACTTGGCAACTATACTTCGCAGACGCAGCCGACGATACGAGCTAACGGGTACCAATCAAGCTAAGTCAAAAGCGCGTGTCACTGGACCTTTTCTGTTTATGAGTGGTTCAGCGACGATACAACGCGAACAGAAACAGGAGGAGCAACAAGGTGGTTTGCTTTTGACGCTGTCCGGTTGGTCCCATCAGCCCCGTCGGCTGCGTCTGGAGTCGAGGTCAAACGAAATACAGAAACACGAAAAAAATTGAGTGTACTTTTTCAGGGTTTGGGAGCAAGAGGAAACGGGAAACATAACTACACGTTACCCTTTACTAGAAATAAGTAGCTTAAGTGCGTTACTTGCTACTGTTTTGAAAAAAAAAGTAACGAGTACGTTACTACGTTACGGAAAAAGTAACGCGTTACCGGTAACGCCGCAATTACTTGTAACGAGTTACCGCCAACGTTGTAAACTATGACCCGTTTGGTAATATATTTCGTTTACCGATTTCTTACTGTTCACCTTGAACTTTCTCTTTCTTTTTCTTTTCTGCTTTCTTTAATGTAATCGGGCCACGAGGATACAACAAATAAATCTTAAGAGCCGAGAAAAATACCTCTCGTTCTTTTCTCCACCACCAACGGTTATTTTCACGGTTTCTTTATTCGCTTTTGAATAGCTTTGAGTTCGTTTTCAGCGTGATGAATGTCAGGATGAGCTCACGTGCCGCATCTTCTGTCAAAGTGGTGCTTTCTATTTTGTTCCGAAAAAGCAATGCGCTTATTTTCTCTTTCTTTTTTTCGCGCTCTTTTTATAAAAGTTTTTTCTTTCTTATATTGCCAACCCAATTTTGTTGCCAGTTGCGCAATCTGGCTTGTAATGTAGACTCCGTAGCCAATGCCTCTGCTAATACAAATGATGAAATGAATAGGTTGCAATGACGTCAACAGGACCTAGCAGGGCGGGACAAAACTTCGTCACTTGAATCAACGCACCACACATTGAAATAGTGGGTCGAGACACCGACAATAAATAGCCTGCATTAAATAATAAGAAAAAGATTGATGGTGGAGGCAAATTTGTACAAATAACAGGGGTGATTATCTACGAACACGATAGCATTTATTGTTGCACACACGGGCATGTGTTCAGTTCCTCTCTAAATTTAGCGGGTTACATGAATTGGTGCATAGGTCACGTGAAGCCGATTTTCCGATAAATTTACGGGAAAAACGAAAGAAATCCGCGATGAGTAGCTTATTAATGCATTAAAAAATATGCGGAAAAAGGGGGGAGAGAGGGCATTGAATTGATCAACTGCATACTTACATATCAGTTATTGTCTGTTTTTTGTCGGGCATTTATCCCTTATGTCTGCGATGTTTTGATTTTAATAAGCCACATAACTTTTTTTTTTTTTTTCTGCTTAACTATTATAACGTTAGGAGAAACTCGTCGTACCAAAAAGCCTGGAGCGTTCAGCGTACCCGTCGCATTCCTCGACCACACTTTCACGGGGCGCCATTACACAAGTTACACGACCCGATCTTCCTCGGACAGACCGAGCAACTGGTCACGCTCGAACGTGCTCCTCTATTAATCAGCGTAATCCACGTGCGCCTATAATCACCATGTTACCCAAATAGATGTCGATATAAAGCGACGTTGATTCATTCGAGAAACATGTCGTTTGTCTTGTGTTGTAGTTACACGCGGCTGTGGTGCTTACTATTACTATTTTTGTTACAGTCTGGGGACCTCGTAATGTAGCTGCATAACTTCGTTGAGGAATTCCGCTCTGCGCTTTTTGGCCGATGTTCTGCAAGAGTCTTGGTTGAGTGCATCCGTTCGTAGCCCCTTTCTGCAGCGCGGTTCTGCGGAGACGATCGTCTTGGGGGCATCTGTTTTTATTTTTATTTGTTTTTCGGGACTGGCTCGGCAATTCTGGTCCAGCCGGTGGTTACCGCCCATTCTTTGATATACGACCGGGGAAGTGGGCGTGGCCCTGAACCCTGCTGTCGTGCTGCGCACGCCGCCGCATGCGGGCCGCCCGTAACCCTTTCGCTATGCGTATACGTGTGCAGGTGTATAGAAGACTTGGTGGTTGCCCTGCCTGCAAAAAAAGAGAGCGTGGGTAATGAAGAACTCGTGAGAGGGTTGCTCGTTGTGGATTCGCAAAGTGTTGTGGCCGGATGGCTAGCTGAGTATTTTTTTTTTTACGTGTTTTTACGGGTGTTCTTGGGACGCGGGTGGGCAGGGAGTGACAAACTGCGGTTGGTGGCCGCAGTTGTTTGTGGGAGTTTGCTCAAGATGTGTCCTATATAAGTGTTGTGCAGGCGTTCCCTTCAGACCGGTTTCGGGGGTTTGATTGCCTTCAAGTTTGACCAAAAACTTAACTCATGACTTGACCCGGAGTATCACTTATGATGGCCTGACTCTTGTCCTGTCCAGTGACATGTCACGTGACCTGACTTATGGGTTGACTTTTGCACGTTGGTCTCTAACGACTCCTGGATTGCCATGGCATCATCCGTGGCTTGACCCGTTATACTTGGCCTATGACACTGACCAATTACTTACCGAGACATACATGAATATTTATAGAGGGTTGTTTGCAGACGTGGCTTAAAGTACCGCTAAGATGATTAGTTCTTGTCCGAGGAGGTCTTCAGAAGGTTCCTCTGAAACTTGTCGGGGAATTCTTACGAGGCTTGCTACGAGGCTCTCTGAAGAATCGTTAGAACACCTATTAGAAGACGCACTTTCAAAACCTCTCTGATGAATTCTCTAAGCACTTGTAGGCATCTATCTGAGGACTTGTCTCCAGGCTCGCATGAGGACTTGTCGAACGTGTCGCAAGACCTGGCTCAGGACCTCTCTTAAAAAACATATGCAAAGGAAAATTTTTTTTTTTTAAGTTTGGACGAAATAAAGCTGTCATACAATAAATTTACAACGCAAATAAAATGTTAGAGCTATATTTACGATGCGAAACAAATTCGTAGTTGGCGCCCGCGGGTGCTGGCAACATGCAGTCACATGACTGGCCACTAGTCACGCGGTGCTTGCGCTCTTTCGGTAGCTTCCTATGGGCTCTAAAAGTTACTTATTAATATTTGTTTTTTGTTGTTGCACTTAAAACGAAGGTTAGAAAGTAACTTTTAGAGCTCATAGGAAGCCCCTGAAAGAGCGCAAACACCACGTGAATAGTGGCCAGTCACGTGACTACTAGGTGCCACTTTTCCGCGGGCTCCCTCGAGCGCCAAGTACAAACTCGTTTCGCACCCTAAATATAGCTCTAGTTATTTATTTATTTTTTTGTTGTAGATTCACATTATGACATACTTTTTCCATTCAAGCTGTCTAACAAATATGTATATAAAACAATTCCTTTGTATATTAAGGTTTTTTTCGCAGTATTTGTTTTCTTTACATTATTCTTGAACTAACGAATGACATAGTTTTTCCCAGTGGTCTGGTGGCGAGGAGTGACGAGTTCCTCTTTATTTTTTAGTCTTATCCTGATTGTGGGCCTGCCTTCCCAAGGCGCCCCAACCCATCCTTCTCTTCAAAAGCGACAGATGTTTCGCTCCCACTTCCAGGGAGTATGCTATTATCGCAGCGGTCGTCAGCACCACGGCTATCGCAACACAGAACAATACCGGCTCCCTTTCACGGGCGCGACAATCGTCACCAGCGTCATCGACTCGCCATCGGCTTGGGGAACGAAACTTTTCCAAGAATCCCGATTCGGACTACCTCCGAGTAGAGCGCACATGAAGGCTCCCTACCTCCGAGGAATGCGCGCGATGTTGGAGGTGCGTCCTGGAGAATAATGGTTAATAATGGGTCAGCGCTTGGCGTTCCCACGTCTGCACGTTTTTGTTCTGTTTGCTTGCTAGTTCGTTTGTTTGTTTGCTGGGCTTGTTTGCATACATTCCGCGGAGTCGGGTGACTCGACACGAGTTTATGTTGTTTTTAAAGGGTGTTGGGGTCGGTCGTTTCGCACCGGGTGTCTGCAATATCCTCGTCGTTTTCCTTTCACGTCACGAGCCAGCTTGTGACAAGTTAGAACTGAAATATACACACACAAACTCGTGCTATGGCCCACCGGGAGCTGTTGACAGCGCGCATGCGCAAAAACCTGTTTTCGGAAGGGACACGCTCTCTTCCACAGCCAGCGCCTCCGTCTTTGGCGTGGCGACAGAAAAACGAGTTGGTGTATGTACGAGTGGGACGCCACAAAAACGGACGGTGACGACAGCGCATACGGTTTATAGCTAACGCGTACGGCTTTCACGTGACCTCATCAATCGTAACTTACTGCTTCGTCTGTCGAAGATGCACTTACTTGCTGGGAAAACTACGCAGGAGAGGGAGCTTGTCCAGTTTGAGCCCGCAGATTGAATATTATAGACTCGGTTTATCTTTGTGCTATTACATTTGACTTTATAAGCATCTTTTGTTTTCAAGACGTAGCGTTCGAAGTCATCATCTATTAGGCAGCATATCTGTTTGTTGCGTCTCAACGACCGACTGTCAACTAGAGAGATAGTTTGTGAGGTTGTTTAGCTTCGCAAAGGGAGGAACAAATTACTAGCGTGAAATTTATGACCGCAACTTCATTTCACCAGTCCTGTGTAGAGTTCTGGGAGACAGGTGTTCGAGAGCTTGGCTTTGGAGAGCGCCTATTTTGAGCGTGGGCTCGTGTGTACCAAATCATTTTCAGAGCTCGTGCCTTCACACATGACTTGTCCCGCTCCAGTAACGTACTATAAAAGTTTAATTGTCGCAAGAAACTTAACTCTAAACCGAAGGTGAACATCATTAATCATTGCCGCAAGCGTGTTAGAAGTTAATCAGCCGACTAGATGTCTTCTACCAACGATAAGAAAAAAGAAAAGAAAAAGAAACCAGGCAGGCAATTGGTTATGTTTTGTATCATAAAAAAAAGAAAAAAAATTTAGACACGCATGCCCTCACGACAAAATTAGACTTGATATCTGCTACTTTTTAGTACAAGGCACACACAAGACTTCAATAATTACGTCACAGTGAAGCACACGCCCGAAGAACGTATTTATTTTACTTGATATTTCTAAGCGCGCTTGAGTTGCTGTCGGTTATAATTTTGTGGGCGGTGAGCCACCGCCCAACAAATGTTTAATTTTTTTTTTTGAGGCCTGTTGCAGTTCATTTAGATTGATGGGTTGCGTTGTCGGTCGACCGTCACTGTGTTATAAGTTTCATTTGTTTTAGTTCGTTACGTCGCGTCGACAGGCCTGTGGCCTGGAAAGTCCCTTCCCTTCTTTGTTTCTTCGTCAGTGTTTTTATTTTATTTTTTATTCCGACATGGCTCGTGGGTACACAAATGTGACCGTTGCGTTTTAGTCGGTAGCACACACCGCATACGTCAGTGAACCAATCGCTTATAGTCGTGCCATTGTTCACAATGTTTTGTTTTACGCAGAGATACATGACGACAAGAAATCATGCGGGAAGCTTATTCCCTCGACAGTCTACATCAGTATCCAAGATATTCAAAATAAAACTATCGCAAACGCCCAACGATTAATCACAATTTCCGCGTTTATTCCTCCCTCCCCCTCAGTTCACCTAAAAATGAGTCGGTGTGATCATTTATTGGTGTTTTCCGGTTCATACTCCAAAAACCAGAAACTCTATAATGTATACACGAACGAAAGAGATACGCGAAGATAGTTTAGTATCAAGCTGAACAGTAGTTCGGCTTGGAGTGCGCTCCTCGAACACCAGAATAATCAAAGCCCGTGCACCGGCCTTTCGACGTCATGAGGGAGACACCGAGAGCAGACACAGATTGGTCACTTGAGCTGCGTATAGCGTTCGGCTGGGCTATATTGTCCATGGTGAATGCATCGAAGTGCGCTCGGCGTCGGGCTCCAGCCCAAATAGACTAGCTTCGGAAGTGAACGCTATCTGCTGCTCCTGAACCAGTTATCCGAGACCGCCATTTTTTTAGCACTCACCCTGATATCGCGTATTGGACACGAGGTCTGCGCGAGTGTTCGGCGTAAACTCGGCTCAGCTCGTATCGAAAACGAGTACTACGTCAGCGTTCGGCGAGTATTCGGATGGAATCACGCGCTTCGTGCCCACATCGGATTCGGATTTGGATTCAGATTTAGGGCTAACCCCTTTGTATCGGAGGCTCTCAACTAAACGCTAAACGAAAAAAAAAAAAAAAAATGGCGACTGCCAATGTTGCTAGATAGGGTTTTCAAAATGGTCTATTTGCCATCGCGCCATTCAAGCGTGATGGCGTTCCGTAGAGCTAACGAAGGCTGTTCACAGGCTTTGATCTTATAGGTGGCCTTAACTCCCCCGAAGCACCCGTCTGGGCGCTCAAAGTTGGGAGTTCCTCACAACCTTGTATATGCGAGTAAAAAGGCAAAACAGAAAGCTAACTGTGTCGCGCGGTGTAACGACACACAGACACAAGACCGGATTCTGACGCGTGCGTCGCCCGGCCGGCTCGCTTCCCGCGCGGGTCTTCGGGAACTCACGGAGATGACCACGCTTCGCTCTTTCCTCGTTCCCCCTCGGCACGGCGTCGTGTCGCCCGAACCCGGGTGACCGACGCGCGTAATTGGACTCGCATCGCGCGATAAGCGCGATCGCTAATCGCCTCCGCCCGCCCTCCTGCAATTACGAAGCTATGCCAGCGGGCGTCGGCCTACGCATCCTGACCGACAAGGCCGTAGTGCTCAGTTTGTTACGTCACGTGTCGGAGGCCAATGCGAGGCACAGACTGAAACGCGAGGCCAGCGTTCGGTAGAGTAACTAAACGCGGACGGGTCGGGGATCCACTAACGATGACGTCATCAAGAACGCCTTGTCTTGTACGCGGGATTACTGGGACTCCTGGTCAGTCAGTGAGAGCACGCACCGCGGCCTTGTTGCGTCGGCCTTCCTCCTCTCCATCCCACCATTCCGCTTCTTTTTTTTTTCTTTTTTTTTTTTTTCTTTTTTTTTTTCTTGTATTACCGGACGGCGAGGAAGTTGATCCGCTGATCTGTGGATGCCGTAATACATGATCTGGGTCTGTTATCGCATCGGAGCCACCGGAAGTAGGCGCCTTTTGTCCCGGAAGCATGTCTTATTCTTATGCGGCTTGGCAATCTTTCTGGACATGTTTTGAATTGGTATATTTCCTAGATGCTCTTTCGGCATTGAGATCTTAACGCTTACCTTGCTGGAATTTATTCCCTCGGCGTTTCATCGTTTCTGTTGTTTGTCATCGTTTCCGAGAGCTTTTGGTTCGCGAAAATTCAGTTCCGTATTCCCTTCCTTTTTGCGTCTTCGTTTCTCGATCAAATTGTAGCTTTAAAATTATTTAAGCTGGAGTTGCCACGACTCTCGTGATGTATATGCTTCATTGGCTTCGAGAAGTCTGTAATGTAATGCATCTAAACTCTGCTAAAGTAGACTCCAAGTTGACAGTCGTACTGCGCTGGACAAATGGTCCATCTACAGTAGAGACACCAGGCGATCTTTGAGGCAGACTGGCTTTCCGCTTTCTAAATATTCATACAACTAATTAGACGTTTGACTAAACTATTTCTGGTGGCTTCATGAGCGAAAATTACCGCGAGCACTGCGATCTCGCACGGATGTGACACAGATATGACACAGATATGACAAAGATATGACACAGATCTGACACACATATGACACAGATGTGGCACAGATACGAAGCAACCGTCGAGAACCGACGGCTGTTTTATGCCGCCCCTAAACTTCGACGGAATAAATTGTGTATTTATTTTTAGTATCCAGTCAACCGCGTTTTCTTATCGCCAATCACATTTTTGTGATGTATGCTGAATGGAAACTTCAGCATTCATTTTAAATTCGGTAATCACTAGACAAAAAAAAAAGTTTATTGTTCCCTTCTCTCGGTTTCGAACGGTGGCGTAATTGTTAACCCAGTTGTAACAATTATCTGTAATATGAACACAAAGAAACATGTGACTTACCCGAATAATACAAATCACGTAATGAAACATCTGGATATCCCGAGTCTACAAATGGAGAACAAAGACGAAACGTGCGTGATTTTGGCCCCGTTTTCGTGTGCCGCAGTTAGCTATCTCGAGGATTCAAGATGCAAATGCTGCGCTGATTCAGAAACCCTTCACCCGACGGCACGTCGGGCACTGATGAAGATTGAGATCACCGAGTTCTCACAATGCAGTCTTGCTCGCTTGAGGCTGCGAGCATGTTTCTTATTGTTCTTATTCTTGATAACCTCCTTTCTTTGAGGAAGCGCTGACGTACATGCTACCATTTTCAACGGCTTTCCCTCGGGAAACCGATGGCGACTGCTCCACATGACACCGAAGACAGGGTTAATGTTGAACCAGACAGACGATTTTTGCGATTGACCCCCGGCGATAGCGTTCCGACCTATACTCGACACGTAACCTTTCACACGTCGAGCCTAAACTCTGGGTACCAGCCTCGAACTTCGAGGTCTTTGTTCTCACCAGCGCCATGTTCACCCTCAGTCTCGTTATTTTCCGATAAGGAGTCACCAGGTGACCTATTTTTATCAGTATATATGCGCAATCTCACAAACATCTGCAGTGAATTTCCTGAAAAAGTGCTCAAAACAGTCAAAACGGTCATATGTCTGGACTGTATTAAAAAAGAAGGAAATGTTGGTGAAACCTAGCCGAGGGAGCGGCTCAGAGAAGCAGCGGCTGTTAATTAAATTACATCGTGGTTCATTATGGGTGGAAACAGCTGAACATTTAAGGAAGGAGACACAAATTACATTGTGGTTGTTTGGGTTAGGGTGACAACGATGGCCTTTTAGGGAGTCAGCAGCTGAGAGAGATGCACGCGGAAGCTGCACGCGCCACGTGTGCATAAGCGCGTGCCCTCTTTACGCCTGGCCGTGCCTGAATTACGCGCGGCCTCGCTAAGCGCCACTGATCTTGGCCGTCCTTTTAAACTCCTTAGGCCGTCTTGGCGCTCTCTCTCTCTCTCAGCTTTCACGCCCGAGTCACTCGAACTTCTCGCGTTTTCTTTTCTTCTGAAACACACGGAGTTTCTTTTGCGTTGTTGTTGTTGTTATTGTTGTGTTCTCGGTCAAACGAGATTTTCGTGATTACGTACCTCGTGTACACCATATAGGCACGCTTCTTTTCTCGCCCATTCGTACCCGAGGAGAGAGCCGGTGCATGCAATGGGAGAGCAGAGCCTCGGAGGCCGAGTTTCAGTTTTTATTTCCTCGTGACTCGAGTTTCAGACTCGAATTACAGTTTCACAAGGTCTGGGCTAGAACGATTATTGTTCTGGAGATGACTTTAGACCAGAATTTTTTTTTTCTCTCTAAAAATGGAGGAAATAACATTTGGTACTTGCCGCCGAGATCGTTTTCTCACGTTAGCGGTGGGTACTGCGCTTGCCCAAAAAAAAACAACTATTTTTAGGTGTGACGTCAATACATACTGTGCATAAAAATAAAAAAATTAGGAGAGCGGAGCATTTTCGTATGCTCCGTTTCAATAGTTTCACAGCAAGCGCCGCCATCTTGGTGTGGCGTCAGAAACATGGAAATTAGTGTAGAATGCGAAGAAACGCTTTCAGCCCGCGCCAAACTTGGGCCGCTCACTGACCTGTCGACGCTCATGCTTGGTTCACACATTTGCGTTTCAGATCCGACATCCGACACTGTGTCTGATCTACGCTTCTTTTTTCTTTCTTTTTTTTTTCCCCGAGTTTGTGAGGGCGTTGGTTATCTTTTGTCCGTTGGGTGTGAGCTCATGCCCGGCGATGTTTTGTCCGGCAAAACTTATCCGGGATTCCTGGTGATTCGCCGCCACGTGAGCAGTGCACCCGCACCCATACGTTTACATGGATGCGACTGCAGCGCATCGGATCCAGTTAACGAATCGAATCGGTCCATGTAAACAACCCGGATAGGATCGGATCGGATCCGATCCGCTGGGACGGGGTGGTTTGAGATGGTCAATCCGAATCGAGACTCTCCATGTATACGCTATCGGATCGAATCGAGTGCTCGAGCAAGGGGTTATGGGAGCTTTGCTTTTCATACCGCTAGGCAAACCGGACACCTCGGAAACAGTCTGAAGGTCACGAGGTTTGCGTTGTGATCCTTCGACACGAGGTGCCGCTACTGGTCGATCCGAATTCATGTAAACGTAGTGGTTGAAATGGATCCGATTCGCTTACTGGATCCGACGCGCTACTGTCGCATCCACGTAAACGTATACCCATTGAAACGTTTCAGTTCAGTCCGGATTAGACTCGCGCGACAGCTCTTGTCTGGATTAGTATCGCGCAGAGTATACGGATTACCTGACTGAGTTATGCCGCAAAGTCCACGATATGCTCCGCTAAGCGAGTCTTTATAATCCAGCGGAAAACGCGCGCGCGTTACATATCCGGGACCTCGGCAGGGTTCAAAGTCTCGTCGGCTTTCGTGTGAGCGCTGGCGTAACGCATTCTTGCCTTAGTTTCGTTTCTCTGGTTGTTCTTTCTGTTCTCGCCTTCTTCGCGGAACGCACGCAGCCCCGTGCGTAGGCCAACATGCAGCGAGTCTGTGTGCGAGGCGTCAGGGAAGCGATCTGCATCGCCGCATCTTTTGTGTTTGTGGCACGTTGTGCTACCTCTTTCTTTCTTGGTCGCTGCCGCTTTTGATCGTCCTCGAAATAAAAACGAAACAACAAAGATCTCGGCCCATTTTTTTTTCTTTTTTATTGGGATTCTTTGTAGGGGTAAGGTTCGCCGAACGACTGATGAAGCCGTCATGTCACGCCCACGCATATGCGTCCCCTCTGGTTTTGCGGTCTTAGCAGTCTCACCGCTCGTCAGTCTCTAGCCACATCGGTACACCTCGCCAGAGGGCTGAACGGAGACCAGAAGTTTCTACTCAGCCCGCTAGGTGTCCCAACGGAACGCAAAGTAAACCGACGGGAATATGTCTTTTCCACAGCGTTACTTTTAAAAGGGAAACTGAAATGGAGTCAAACGTGAAAACAGCGCAAAAAATTGAACAAAGGACAAGTGAAAGGAGTGCACGGACAAAGTGCTGACTGTCAACTAAAGTTTAATTTTCAGGCGAACCTGAAAATTAAACTTTAGTTGACAGTCAGCGCTTTGTCCGTGCACTTCTTTCACTTGTCCTTTGTTCAATTTTTTGCGCTGTTTTCACGTTTGACGATGTTAAACCAACTAGCCCAACTTACCGCCTTGCTGAAATGGAGTTTCGAGTTTCAAGTGAAATAATTTTAACTAAGTTAGTTACTGAAACTTTTTTTTTTGTAATTTGGAAATTGATTCGTTGCTGATATGTAACGCATAGAGGTTCCTTACTCGAATATTTTTATTAGTTACTCTATAGCTCCATAGTGGAGATAGAAAACACGCGTTTTATTTTGCTTCATTTTATGTGTTACCTTTCTCTACGGTTTGGCGAGTGTCTTTCGGCCGATGCTGGTTGTCTCCATCGTCGCGGCCACGGTGTAGGAAGGCTGTGGTCACGGCTCATGGTTTCTTCGAGAGTCGGGACTCGGGAGGCCCAGCTAATGGAAGTGAACGTGAATGCTGTGACGGTACAGTTGTTACAGAGCCCCGCGTCGGAGGTGTTTTGTCTTGTATGCATGTCTGCGTTTGATATTTCCCCTTCGGAAATAGTTTTACCCTGTGTATAACCGTTCTTGCGACCGCGGCTTTGAACGAACTTCGTTCGAATGCATTTTGTCTTGCGTATGCTATTGTTTTTGGCGTGATTCTGTTTGCTTTGGGCTCCGAGCCTTTTCATGGGTGCTGAGAAATTGTTTGCCCAGATGACCCTATGTCTTGGCTCTTAGAAACTAGGCCTTCAGATCATCACCCTGCCTCTCGAGGCCAACCTGTACTACGGCCGACGCCCTTTGGCTAGTGTAGTCTTCCGCCCTCTATAACTCGCAAACTTGGGACGGCCCTTACGGCTGTGAAGGAGTTCGGCTCGCTCGCCTTTGTGTGGATCCTTGTTTGTCAAGTTCGGTTGTGGGCCCGGGGGGGGGGGGGGGGGGGAGGGGGGAGGGGAGGGGGGGGGAGGGGAGGGGAGGGGAGGGGAGGGGAGGGGGGGGCTGCGGCAGTTGTTGAAGGTGTGGCCGAGGACGGCAGGGAAAGCCTCCAGAGGTTAGGAGTATTCCCCTCACCAGTTTATACTCCGATCTTGGATTGTCTATTTATTAAGTTGTCAAAATAATTTAATTTTTTTTTCAATATAAACGGTTATCTTTAAGTTTATCTCCTAAAGACACAACTAGAAAATGTTTCTTCGTTACAATATTTCTGACGTTTGGCTCTGCATCTGTACCGGATGTCGCATATTGGTTCGGCTTAACAAAAGTGCTAAATATGGGAGCATGATGTGGTAATAGAGCCTACCGCTACCCCAAAAACCAATGTAACTTTCCGCTATCGGGATTATGGAACAAGAAATATTATTGGATTTTATCTGGATTTTCAGGTTTTCATAATGGATTTCAGGTTTCCAATAACGTTTCCAGTCTGATTTCTTGTTTCATAATCCAAATAGCGCAAAGTTATACTGGGTTTTAGGGTAGGGATAGGTGAAAATAGCACGAGTTAGGTGTTCCACCATTGCCTGCCGTAATGCAAACCAGCAGAGATTACATAACTGTTTGTATATTGCCTGAAGGCATTGATTTAAAGTTATGATACCGTATACAATTGTATGGCATTAACGTCAGATTGGTGTCTGCTCATTTAGAGTTTAACACCAATGATCATTCATGATACGTGTGTGGCATCACGCGCGCGCTAAAACTTTTTTTGTAGAAATAAATGAACTGTGCAAGGGACGAGGACAGAGGTAGAAACGACGAGTACGACACACGGAGCGCAGAAACGAGTGCAGTCGTACTCGTTTCTACCTCTGTCCTCGTCCTTTGCGCTGTTCATTTATTTCTACAAATAATGAACCAACTAGCCCGCCAAAAGGTGTTACTTAAAACTTTTTAACGAGATGATGTCTCTTTTTTTTTTATTTCTGTACGACTTTAGTTTTGAATCCAATCCCAAAATATTTCCGAATCAAACTTTTTCATAAAAGGAATTCAGCCTAACATAAAAAAAAACGAGCTAAGAAAAAAAAAAAAGCGGCGTCAATTTTTTCACGCAATTTAGATCAACGCCACGAAGTTGTGTTTGGAAGAAGAAAAAAAAAAGGTCACATAGATCCGTTGCACACCAGTTCGTACGGGAATCTGTATGTGTGTACTTAAGCATAGAAGGTGATGCGTTTGTTTGTCTCAGTGTCGCGAACCGTCTTAGTGTTTCGCCTTGCTATGAACCACATGTTTTCGCTACCAGCCGTCGTAGCCAATCCAATGCCATGTGAGTCACGTGACATTTGGGAGGGGCGCAACGACCACTGATCTCCACTCGGTGCTGGATTACCGTGTACTTGAATACGGGGCAGTGTTAGGAGACCGGCGCGACTCGACAATGGGAACTTGTGAGCCTGCGTGTGTAGACAACAATCGCGGCGCTGCAGTCGACAGGGCAGCAGAAAGTCGCTGTGGTCCGCACGTGCGCGTGCACGCGGTGCATGCGCATAATTAGTACCGTGCTGACCCTACTGCCGATGCGCCGGTGTCGACAGCTATCGCGATCTACACCACACGTCTCACTTGAGCCGCTCCGGTCCCACCCAGCACTCCCCCACATTGTAGCTGAATGGCGCATTGGGCAAACAGGTACAAAGCCACCGGAAGTAAACGGCTTGTCCCGGAAGTGAGCGTTTGACGGGCTTTCACACTTTCCCGCGCGTTGGTCCGATTAGAGCCGAAGGCGCTACACTTCGTCTCTTTATCTCCAGAGACCCTGCTTGCTGCGCATTCACAGTGCCTTCAGACCCGAGAAGACTTCTGCAAACCAAATTGTTGTGTGTATGTTTATACAGCCGGAAGTTAGTCTGCCTCAGTGGGCGTCTGTGCCTCAGCTGTAGATGAGCAATTTAGCCAGTGCGGTACAACCGCTAGCCTGAGGTCTTTAACGTGCACCACGCAGTAGTGATACAGGACCGCACGCCGGTACGATGCTCATCCAGATCGGAACGGGCTGGGGCGGGGATTGAGCCCAGGATCCTGGATTCTGCAGCGCGAGCTTTCGCACCACGTGCTCCGAGCTGGTGTGCGCTAGACCACTCGGCCACCGATCCCCCGAGAAGTCTTCTGGGAAGCCGCGTGAACTGTGAGAATTTCGAGATTCTCAGTGTTAGTCAAGTGTGCATGTCCCACGTTCAAATACCCCTTTCTCTGTATTTAATTCTGAAGAAAAAAAACTATTAATACACACTTAAAAAAACACCGAAAAGAAAAAAAGCGTTAGAAAGCATGGACAAATATATCGACTGAATGCAGTGAGAAGCGTAGTAGACGCCCGACTTACGGGACAATTGTTGAACTTCCGGTGGCTTCATTCGCGCCCGGTCCAGAAAGGGGATAAGCGTCATCCAGCGTGGTTACGTGATACGCTAAAACCGCGGGATTGGCTGGATTGACTCGTAGCGTCCGCTGTGGTCCACCCTAAGGTGAAACGGAGTGGAGTGCGACCACCGGGCATGACTGCACCCGGATAATTATGACAAAGGGCCTTGCCGCCGCCACAATCACTACGTCCCGCTTGTTGCGTGCTAGCGACGCAATGCGGATGGTGGCGCTGCTATTTCTTCTTTCCAGCGACGACGATTGTGCGTTCCGTTACGTATGGAGGCGCTTGTCCGTGGCACGCGAGGATGCCTCTTCAGCGTCCGTGCTCCCGCGCACGCCTTTTCAGGCTGATATGTCTCGGTGTAACTCACGGTGTGCTGTAACTCGTGGCCTCGTCTTTCTTATGGATTTTGCTTTATTATTATTTTTTTTTTCGTGGCTCTGGATAATATACAGATTCAGACACGGAGGCAACGAAGTTGATTTCTGCGTCCATTTTGTTTTTCTCTCACTGTCCTGTTGGCGAGAGATACCTGAAAGTGTTGCGGCGTTGTTGCTGGAGTAGCCACGGCGCGGCGACGCTCGGCGGCTTTTAACAATTGAGGAAACCCGTGACTGAAGCGTGTCCGTGGGTCGTTAAGGACGATGAAGACCGTTAGATGCGTGCGTTTCTTTTTCTGGCGAGGGCGGTCCGTCTTTTATTCGAGAGGAGCAACCCACCGCGTCCTAGATCCCCGTCCTGTGACTCTTGATATACTCTTGACTTTGTCTGGAAATTCATTGCTGTTGTTTTTGTGTGGAGTCTTTCGCGGTTGTCTTTTCCCCGTCGTCATTTTCATTCGATTGCTCGCTACCTGGTTATCAAGCCGCGCTTGGCTGGCGTCCCCGAGTTGCCCGCGCAGTCTGGCCTACCGCCTGAATTTGACGCGAACAATGACCACGCGACGAATCAATGAAGGAAACGAGTAGCGATTGTTGGGGTGCCATCGTTTCAAGGAACTGATGGCGGGTTGTTGTCTGCATGCATATGTACACATTACTAAACGACGAGTTACTACCATTATTCGTTATTCGGCTGGGAAGCAACTATATGCTGAATGCGGCCATTCGTTGCGGAAGCTGAAAAGGACTACGAGGATCTTTTTTTGCGAAAAGTGCCGAGTAAATGAACTGTGAACGCATGCGCGACGTTCCGAGGAAGAGAGCTACTGCGCATGCTCGGAACAAGTTCCACAGCCCAGTTGACAAATATGGCAGCGTGTACGAGGCGATTATTCAGCCACGAAGTTGGGTTCGACAGGTATAGCGCCATTTTATGCGCGATTTTCGCAACTCTGAAACGGTCAGCGACCGCACTTATTGGACCCTATCTCGAGCTCGAATGTCCGAGTGACCTGCCAAACTGTGACGCAGCGTACGTGTCCAAGCGTTCGGTGGCATGACCTGTCCAAAAATGCCCTTTGTGGCCACCAGTCGCACTCTGGCGCTAGCAGGCTAGCAGGCGACCGAGGCGCCTCCGGCTTACTGCTTTGGGAGTACAGTGAGAGTTGAGCGAAAGTTGGGGCGGGGGAGGAGGGGCTATATGACATCAAGAGGGTGAGCATTTTGGATTTTGTTTTATCATATGTCCGGCCACAGCCGAAGGCACGAACACAATCAACCACGTAAACACACAGGCGAAGAGCGCAAACTGCTAGACGTTCTTTGTATAGCTGATTGGTTTAGCGATATTAAAACGCGATGCAGGAACATGGCAAGCGCTATGACGTTGCTCTTTGATGCTGTTTGGTTGGTCCCATCGGCTCGTACAAAAGCCGCAAAGTTTCTCCGCAGACATGTTGAGAAAATTATCTGCGGAGTTTAGTTCATACGTGCGTATGTTTTGAACGTATCTGCAGGCAGCTTTTGTATGACCAGTGTGATAGAACCTTCGTCCAGGGAAGACGCACACCTCGGACAGTCTGATGTAGATGCGTGACCGTGACTTTAAGGTGTAGCCAAGTGTAGCCCACCTTAATATTTTAGTACAAGTGTAGTCATCTTGTGCACCCGAATGATGTAGGTCACTGGACCTAAGCAGCTTGACGGACCGCCCGAAAACGTCCGGAAACGACCGAACGCGTCTACCCGCGGCATATCTGCGACTCGGTGGCGTCTATTGTGGGACAAGTGTGTGCGCGCAGCGTCGCCATCTTGAAGTTATGGCCGCCATCTTTTGAGTTTTGCCTCCTCCGCATGGCACACAAATCCTCGCACGCAGTTCCACGCTAAAGCCCGGTTCAGACAGTTGCGTTTGACTGCGTTTGACTGCGTTTCGGCAGCGAGAAACCAGGACATCCTTGCTGCTTATATCGCGTGCCAAGATGATTCCTTGAATTCGATTCCACGCTTCATACGAAGCACAGATCCCCCGGTGACTCGCTTTCCGTACTCGACGCAACGCATTCAAACGCACTCAAACGCAAGTGTCTGAACCGGCCTTTACGCAGTCTGCTGGGTCTTTGTTGGCGCGTGTTCACGACAATAATTAGCGGCGACCTTTCTACGAACCCGCCGCTGTACTCGCTGCTACCGCAACGTTGCCGCGTCTCCTCAGACAACACCAAAAGTAACAACAACAACAACGGGAGAACGAATTCCGGGTGCACGCGCGAAAGCGCGCGCTCGATCTGGGACGACACGCGCGAGACGCCTTGACCCTTCCTCCGCACACGCATCTGTGTTGCGCGGTCACGGCGTGCTGACGTCATTCCTGACATCACCTTCGACGGGCCCCGCTATGTAATAGGCGCCAAGTCTGAGCGTACATTGTGTGCGTTGAAAATGATTGGCTGATCGACGGCTCGTGACCGACGATCAAAAATTTGTTTGTTTCGTTTTTGTCTTGCGTTGCGGTTGCTCTATTTTCCGTCAAATGCTCCCCGCAGTGAGAGCGTGAGCATCTACTAGCTTGTCCGAATACCTCTGTCTAAAATTCCAATGTAAAAAGAAAAAAAAAAAAAGAAAAGCTTTGCAGACATGTTTTAAGCATATGTATGTATACAAAAGCGTGTCCGCATGTAATTCTATCATCATGTCTGAGCACCGGGTCCTGTGTATGGCGCGAGAGCAGTGTGCGACAGCAGCGAGCTATCTCCTTGCTTCTAAACTCTCACCGCACACTCGCACCCGCTCAGTACAGGAGTGCAGGGTGACGCTGTTGTGGACCCAAAGGGGGACTCGCGGGACCTTTCTCGCCCTTTTCACACCTCCCCTTCTAACCCACCGTAATTAAGTGTGCACGTTTTAGGATTGCGCGTGGCGGCGTATCCACCAACTCATGTTTACAAACGAACCGAACGCCCCTAGCGGACGCCACCGGCGCCGCGCATGCGCGAGGGGGGTGTGGGCAAGAAGCTCGCCGTCGCCCGTAAACAAACCATCGAAATGCGATGTTGTCGGCGTCGGTATGAGTCGCCCTGCCCTTTTTCGCGTTCGAATTGTTGGTTCTACGTCTTCCTGGCAATGTCTGACTACTTGAGCGGCCTCCGCGAAATTACCGAGGCTGGTTACGCCGCGAAACTTCGCGTGAATAATGTGACATGTGGCGGTTCATTCCCCGTGGACGCCGCAAAATGTACGCTAAAGCCTGATTCACACGATGAGATTTCGCTCGCAATTTTCAGTCGCGACGTCGTTCGGGCTGCAAAAGCGTGAACCGTAGCTGAGATGATCGACGTGGATACTGAAAATCGCAAGCAGAATCGGACCAAGTGAATCAGGCGTAACATGTCGGTCATGACCACTTGTAACAATGATCAAGATCTTTTATATGCTGTTTACATCGAGCCTGCTTACCAACCTTCTAACTTAAGCCTTTTGAGGCCTACATTTACTTCTTATCGCAAGTACCGGGTCAACATTTGGCCTTCGGGCCGGTGTCGTCTAAAAGAGCAGACGACAAGCAGAAACGTTTGAAAGAGCAGACGACAGTTCGAACGATCAGGCGGCCGTTCGAACTTGAAGACGCACTGAACGTAGTCCGCAGGTGGTCCGTACTACGGTTTTCGGGCGTTCATGTTGGAACAAAAGAAATAAATGTGTTGACCACAAGTATCCGTGAATTCAACCCAAAGTGCTTCCCGCCCAAGCAATCGTGGTCCGACGGCGTCTGGTTTTCCCTTTTCACGGACATATCCAAGTTCTCGGACGAATCGAGTACTTTAAAACTGAGCTTCAAACCTTTCTCGACTTTCTTGGTACAGTCCCAGTCGCGTCTTTTGGCGAGAAGGCCGGTTTTTCTCTGGTTCCTTTCAAAACAACGCAGGAATACACGTCTCACAGGGGGACTTCTGCCCACAGCCCCAGACCGAAAGCGCGCCCGACGCGCCCTCACCGCGCCGTGACGCAAGCACATAGCCAGGGGGGGGGTCTAGTCTTGTCCAGTTCTACGGTTGCCTCAGTTCAACAGCTGTAAATTTGCAAGTTTGCGGTTAGTGTGAAAAGGGAAAAGTAAATAAGGCCACCAAAACATGTAAAAAAAAATAATTAAAAAAATCGGAGAAGCGAAAGGGGAAAGCAAACGCAAATCTAGGAACTAACACTCACGAACACATTAGGGCTGATTTTGATGGTAAATCAGGTTTTTCACGAAGAAAAGCAAATCATAATAACAAAAAGAAGTCCACCTCGCTTGTTTTTGTGTGACGGGCATAAGCGCTAAAACGCTGATGGCTATGTAGGCGTCTCCTCCGTATAGCTAGGGCACGCGTTTGCGCCTCTCAGCCGCCGCATGTTATGTACTGCCGCGAAAAAAAAAAACGCGCGGGCTGATGCCTGGAGCGTGACCAGCCTTCGATAGTGCTCCCCCGTGCGCGCATATACGTATGCGTGTTTACCTACTTTTGACACATGGATACTTGATATGTATGTACGCCTTCCTATTTTTTTCTCTTGATTTTTATTTTACGTGCGGTGTTTGTGTTTTCTGCGCATGCCTGTTCTTGCACGTGTATATTTATTTGAAAAAAAAAAAGTAAAAGAACGTCGGACAGATGCGTCGCAAGTCCGTTATGCTGCATACAACCGATCCGCGCAACATGAATAATCGCGGCGGCTCTCGTCCCAGCGTATCATGCGAGAGAGTTCATATGCGTATGTATATATACCACGCATGAACATGTCCGTCCGTAAAAGGCGTCAGTGTGTGTTTCCTAAAACATGTGCGTGTGTGTGCGCGTGCATTGATTACATCTGCGAACGAGTATACGTACATCTACATCCGTGGACACGTATAACAATTAGAACGCAATCAAGTTTTCCCGACGCACTGACCACGCCTCTGTTCTGGGGGAGGTTCTTTTGCACGGTTTTTTGTCACGCTGAATGATGATGATGGTGATGATGGTAACTTCAGGAGCTCGAGACTGATGTTGGTGACAGCGCAGTGCGCGGATAAAATCGGGTCTCTGTTTATACATAGATACGTGACCTGATTAACGCCTTGTGATTTGAGCATTCAGAAGTATATACTTATACTTCGTGTTGCACAGATCGCAGCTTGTTGAAGCTTGCGCGGATATGCTGATCGCGTTTACTCGACTCTGCTATAATCACCGTGAAAAGAAACTGGGTTCACATGTTTTTAATGCAGAGCTGGTAACGGGGGCCATACACACAATTTTGCACTTACAACTAAAAGCTTCAACAACCGTAAAATAAAAAAGTGTAAATATTGGCGTTATTAAACAAACCTCTGTCAATGTTGCGTGCTTGCGTGGTCAGTTAAGTATATATATATAATTTTTTTTTGCAAGTGTAACCTTTTTTTGCGTGTGTTTTAGTGTGAAGAACACGTTCGTCAACATATTCTATAGTGCCCGTGATGACATTCGAAACTCTACGTCCCGCAATGTGTGTGCGAGTGCGCGCGCACGAACTTCTTTCTGCTTCATAGGAGTAGTACATGCGTGTCTGTCCGAGACAAATGAACAAGTAATAATTCCCGAGCTTCAGGCAAGACTGGATGCGGCCAGTTGCGACGAAAGAACAAAGGATTTTCGGAGGGGGCCCAGAGAAAGGGGAGATGGATAATGAACGGACAAGCTGAACTGCGTCACGGTTGCTGGACGAAAATGAACATTGTCAACCACGTATTATTGCTTGCCTTTTCTTTTATTATTTCGTACGTGCGCTTGTCAGGTCTCTCCCAATTACGCTCAATGAGTAATCTCCGTACTGACGGAAGCTTAATGGCGCGCCCAAATTGTGTTCTGTATTCCGTCTTCCCCGATTTAGCAATAGCCCACAACAACAACTCATTATCTACAAGATGTCTGACTGATGCTGCTGCTTTAATTGGGTTTTGCCTGCTTGTGTTTTATGGGGCCATTTATTTTCTTTCGCTTTTTTTTTATCATGCGCCGCTGATTTACGGCGCGGCAAACTTCCCCCCCTTTCCCCCCAAGCAATACAACTTGTTGAATAACTTCAAAATGGCACTAACGAACCAAGGATTGATGATTCTGTATCATGTGCACGGGCCAAGCCATACGCGGTCAGTTACTTTACTTTGCCGCCACGGTGGCTCCAGGGCAAAGCACCGGCCTAAGGATTCCCAGGTGGCGGGTTTGAATCCCGGCAGAGGGGCACGCAGTCCAACGGAGGCTTATTATGAAGCAGGCACCGTGTAATCGAGATTTTGGTTGCACGTCAAAACATCCGTAAGTGATCGAAATGAATCCCCTGTCTTCCGATGGGGCGTGCCAGATCCCTTTCCTTGGTTTGGCACGTAGAACCCTCAAATTTAACTTTTTTTTTCTTAAATTATTTTTAACTTAACTTTTTGTAAGAGGCAGCAACGCCGAGTAGGTATAACCGAGGTAAAAAAAAAAAAAAAAAGCAAACATAAATTGTGCGCGGACGCGAGCGAGATCTAAATTGTTCATGTGTCTGAAAGCTTTGACTGAGAAATGCGGATACCGCTTCCATAAACCGTGATCAGACTCCAAACACGCGCACAACGGGGAAGGTGGCCTTGATATCGCACAGATTTCCTGGTCACTCGAACGTGAGTCGGAAGCATTCCCCTTACCTCGTAATCGTGCTACCGCCTGTGACGTACATTTAAAGAAAAAAAGTACTCCGATTAATTGATAGGATACTTCACTGAAAAATCGCCGTTAGTTGAATATTTTTAGTTCTGCATACGTCAGCTAGGCCTCGTCTCGTAAGAAATGGCGTAAACAAAGACTTAATTATCGCGTCATAAATTATATGAGGACAGAATACTGATTAAAAACTTTTTAAATTAAAACAAATAAACTGGCATGTCAAAAAAAGGAAGCGACTGCAAGACATATGTAATTATATATGGCATACGGCGACTGTGGCCTTCCGATGCCAGAGGCTGTTGCGTTCCGGTGCTAAGTTTGCCAAAGTTTTTCGCGAGACGCCGTCAAATCATAATTCGACCTGTTTTTATTTCGAGCAAGTGTAGCAACGCGGCGTCAGCGAACTGAAACTCTCGTCTTATTTTTCTCTTGCCGCGTGGAGCGACTCGGAATGCAACAAATGTCTCAGCATTCTCCGGAACTCGGGGACCGCGTAATTATTTTCATCTCAGTTTCCGCTCCTCAATCCTACATATAGGTATGCGACGATGCCACACTGATTCGTCAGCGCAGCACTGTCGCGCTGTTGTCGCAATACTTGGCGCCCGATTTGGCCACGGGTTTGCTCCCTTCCACGAACGCATATACAGCAACTCTTGGTTATTCGGTGTGTGTAACGATCTGAGGGTAAGACGGAAATAACATTCCACGGGCTGGGGGAGGGGGGGGGGGGGTAGGTAGGTGCAGGGGTAGGGGGTAAGTCCCTTGGAATAGCAGGGCGGCTAGCACGGCGCTACAAATATATACGCTCTGTGCGCACGCGCGTCGGGAGCACGAGGGCGATCGTTTGTCATCGGTTCCTCGCCACGGCAATTACCGTCGGACGTCGTGCAGTCGCGACAAGGGACAGCCACAACAACAAGCACTCGCTTCCTTCCTCACACTTTCCCTCTTTGGAAACTCTGCGTGACTCGGCAGTTATTTTTTTTATTATTATTTTTTTTTAGGGGGGGGGGGGGGGGGAGGGGCGTGGTAGATCTTTTGTTTCTTTAGTTAGTTTGTGTGCTATTCGTTTCGAGTTCATCTTTTATCTTCCGCTGTGCGAACGCCCCTTCACATGGTGAACAAGACGACATAGTTTTTCGTGTCCGCGCGCGCGTCTGCGCTTGTCGGTAGATGGTTGTCGGTTTGCCAGTTTGTCGTCTGTGACGGCCAAAACGGAACCGCCCGAGACGTTTTTGTCTGCTGCCGTGTCTTCGGAAGCCTCGTGCGCGTAGCGCGTTAAAAAGTATAACGCCGGACGCGGCAGACGCTGGTCACCGACACGAAGAAAAAAAAAAAAAAAAATTGCGGGGTGTCTAATTCGGATGTCTGGCCTCCGCAGCACGCACGTCTTTTGCCTTCCGTCGTGCTTTGACTGCCGTGCGCGCTCGAAGCTGACGAGACACCGAAAGTTTTATCAAAGGGTTCACGCTAGAGGCGAATGAATGGACCTTTTCCACATACCGACGGCACCAGGCGGTGGCTGCACGAACTAAAAATCGAGGAAGTGACCTACCTGCGCTACCAATCGATAATGGGAGCTACGCTACCAGTTGCTTCGCTCTCTGAGCTGCGTCGCGGGCCCAACGCGACTTTAAAGAGGGAAATCCGTAGCGTCCACCCAAACGTCATGTTTTTCTTTCCGTCCACTTTCTTTTTTTTGTGTAACACAATTATATATATGCTGCAATTACGTGTTCTACTCGTCGATCTACAGCCTCATTCCGAATTTCCTCGATTTTTTGTGCAGACTTCCACCGCTTGGCATCGGGCGCTCGCGCGTGCGCAGAACGCTTCTCGGAAAAGGTCCATTGAAAGACCTCCCTGCTGTTCTCATTGCGTCTGTGATTATGGGGGCAGAAAGTGAGGGAGAGGAGGAGACGGAGAGGGGACGATCAGAACGCGGAGCTCTGATTGGAACGGTTAGGGGGTAGACCTAATGCTAGCTGCCTTTGTCTACACTGCATTCGTCGAAGGCGGTAGAATGCGGAACGCCGGCGTCCGGCGTTTGGACTCCGCGTTCGAATTCGTTCGAAGACTGCGGCGGAGACAAAGGCGGCTGTAGCTTTACGTCTACCCACTATTCATTCGAATCAAAGCTCCTCCTTTCCCTCGGTTTCTGCCCACATAGCCGTTGCTCGATAATCCCGTACGTCACTCATAAAGCGTGCGTACCGTTGTCCTGTGGCTTGATTCACAATTAGCGAAGACTCTGTTCGCCATGAAGTAGCGTATCTTCGTTACCGTCTCTCAACCAGGTAGCGAGTAACGGTATGTGGAGCGCAAGTTCATCTGCTTCTTTTGCGGGGGTTGTGGTGACGTCATAAAAACGTCGAGCTCTGATTGGCTCTGGTGGAAGGATAGTGGGTAGACCTGAAAGCAAGCTGCCCTGAGGCCTACCCACTATGCTTCAGTCAGAGCCATTCAGAGCTCGGCGTTCTGACGTCACCACAACCCATGCAAAAGAAGCAGACGAACTTGCGTTCCGCATATATTCAGTTACATTTTTTTTAGGAACGTGCGCAACTTGAACGTGTGCACACGATCTGTCGACGGAAGATGCTGCGTTTCCGTGGCCTGGACGGTTGCGGCGCGCGTCGCTGCAGAACAGGCGTCCGCCTTGTCCACCTCCGCTGCTCTGTCGCCGCCAGGATCGTGACGCGGGTGTGACGTCACCGTGCGCGTCCGGAATTCCAGGGACCGACTGAAGACGCAGTTAGCACACCGGTCGTAGCAACGCCCCGGACCTCGTATTTAAAACTAAAAATATGGCGATTTTTTTTTTTTTTTTGAACTTCGAGCGTAACGTTTGGCTAAAGTTCGACTGAATAAGTTGGACCATTATGAGCGTACGCGGAAATAAAAAAAACGAGCTGACGTCAACTGGCGCAATATTTATCGGATGTATTTTACTTCACATTAACGAGCTAACTAAATAAGCTAATGTTTATTCGCTTTTATACCGAGTAAAATTTATATTGAACTATACCGTGTAAATTCCTTGCAAGAAGAAGAAAAAGCTGTTGTAAGAATCGGGCAACACCGTTCAGAAATCGAACTTCAAAATTTAGCCAAAAGTTCGCGGCATCTATAGTTGAAGCGATACTTTCGTGATAAACCACACCTTCGAGCCTTATACATTGTTTCTCATTCTTTCCGAGGAAAAAAAATTAAAAAAAGGCAGGTTCCACTTGCAAGTTGCCGTACTTTCGGCGCCCTTGTCTACGTACATTTGACGCGTCCCCGTTTTCTCTTAATTTTGTTCTTTTAATTTTTGTGTAAAGCGGTAGCTTTTGCTTTTTATGTTTCATCTAGCGAAGACGTAAAGTCGATCTGTGAGATCGAGAGCGCTGAAACTTTTGATGGGCTGACAAACGGTGCTGGCCGCGAGGAACCAGAGCAAAGCAAGCTGATATGCGGGAAAAAAGGAACTAAAGACGTGGGGGTCATCACGGCGCTGCTGCCGGGTGTGTTGTCAGACTAGTCTGGTTTTCGAGCGTAGAGGCAGCGGCCGTGTCATCAACCGTGTCCTCGTTTCTCTTTCTGTTGTTTGTTTAGAGGCTAATGGGTTTCACGCGTTACTCACTGCCCCCCCCCCCCCCCCCCCCCCCCCAGCTCTGCAGGCCACGGCGAACTATTTAGATTGCGGCACCTCTGCCTTCCTCTCGAGTCAAAACTAAAACGTATACATGTGTAAAAAAAAAAAAAGAAGACCCGACCGAGAATTGTACAAAATTTAAAACGAGAGAAAATGGTTATTTAACAAAAGAAAAAAAAAAAAAAAAAACACAAACCACGCGTGTGTGTTTTTAGTGAGAAGTCGCAAATATTTCTTTAAGTAATCACAAATTTGCGATTGACGTGTATGTAGATATACTAATAACAAAAATATCGTGTAGAACGATTTTTGCGTGTTAGAAATTGTCGATTTTTTTCTTCGTGTGTCAGCATTTAAGATTTGAACACATGTGCGAGAGACGTAGGTTTACAAGGTTGAGTCATATGCTTGGTTTTATTCCGTTTCAGCAGATGGTTTAGAGGCCTACGCATCTAGGCCCCTTTCATGTATAGTATATAATACTGTATAGACGCATTTTCTGCCTCACCCACTTGGTGACGCATGGATAAATAGTTGTCTAGATTTTACGGCGGCTGATCTCCGCGTGTTTTACCGCGTTAGCTGTGCACTCTATTCCGTGTCTCTCGCGACGATTATTTTTTTAATTGTTGCGAGCTGATCAAGTTGGTAAAGATCCGAAAACGGGACAAAACAGCAAACAGCTTTCGACTCCTGGCGACGTGGGCGATCGATAGCGTCGCTGTGGTCGGCCTTCGACGATTGACCAAATGCTGACTATGACGTCAGCAAAAGATTTCTTACCGACGGCAATAAGAGTAATGTAAGAACTTCAATTTTGACGGTGTTTGGAGTGTTGCTTTCAGAGTGTAATGATTTCAAGCTTCCACCATGCTCATTACAAACACCATCTAACTTGTTGTCAAGTTAAACACCACCAAAACATCTCGTTGCTCACGTTGAACAGGCCAGTAGAAAAAGATGCATCAGCGGGCAGAGGGCGATTATTGGAAGGGTATATAGTCGTCGACGCCGGGCGTGGCCAGCTCCGAGGATCTCGTTATCGCTCCACAGCCAATGAGATCGCGACGTTCGCCGATAAGGACACCGAATAACCAATCACGATGCAGGAAGAGTGAACACACAGAATAAGCCGCGCCCTGCGTTCCTTAACGTGTCTGTGACTATAGCAATCGCATTTAATGATGTTCAGGAGAATTCAGCAGCCCCTTCCCGGTTGGCAGAAACCATTGGTCGTGACTCGTTTCCCTACAAAAGCATTTTTTCTCCCGTCAATCACTCACAAAGGTTCAGGGTTGCAAACTCTGTGCACCAACACACTAGGTGCCCACACCGGGTGTGGGCATTGCGCCTGCGCAGAAAACAGAGTTGCGTGATGCGAAGCTTCGGCGCATGCGCAGTGCCGAAAGCAGCGCCACTGCAGGGACGTGAGGTCGGAGAGTTGAGTTGGTCTATGTATTTTTGCAGCGCTTATCGTCCAGGCTAGAAATGCCGAGTCACGTCTGATATTCTGCACAGGAGGACTACCGCGCATGCTCAGAACGCGTTTCATAGTCTAGTAGTCAAAGATGGTGGCCCGCAGAAGACGATTATTGGAACGATCTTAAGAAGTTATTTCTATTCTCGGTTTTCATTATTTTTACATCCATGTCTTACTCGATGTCTTCGCTAGAAATTGAGGATATGAGCAGCATCGTCTCTGGAGGACCATCATCTGGGATGTGTACCCTTTTCTTTTTCTTATGGATCCAATCTTAAGTTTCATTCGCAAGCATGCTTTCTGCGACTTTCAAAACTCCTCGAAGATCTTGGTAAAAAGTTTAAGATCGACTGTCTTTTTATCTCTGACCTATGTTACGTAGAGCAAGAAGAAAAACAGATGGAGATTGGGAGAGTCAACCCAATGACGAGAACAAAGAAGTAACAGAATACAAAAGGAGTTGTATGTCAGCGCGTGTGTTTGTCCCTTTGTCTGTAGGTGTGTTGATTGATTTTGGCGCTGTTAACCTTAGAATTCAGACAAAAGAAAGGATTTTGTATCGGACCCGGCCTTGCGCAAAATCTGAGTAAAACTTTTCTCCTTGTACGCTGACCGAGCAATCAAAGTTCAACTCGGCGAAATTACTCAAGAACTTAACGTGTTTGTTACGTCGATTACTATATTTCGTTTCAGACGCAGCTGCCGCTACGAGCTAATGGGACCAATCAAGCTGCGTCAAATGCGCAAGTCGCTAGGTCTTGTTTGTGCATGATTGGTTCAGCGACGATAGAACACGTACGGAAACATGACGACCATAATCAAGTCCTGATGCAGCATCAGCTGTGTCAGGAGTTGAAGTGAAACGAAGTATAGCTATGATTATCCACCCAAATTTCGTCTCCTCTAAATCTACTGTGAAGGCTTTTGCATCTTGTTAGTCGTGCCCTACCTCGCGGTTTTCGTCCTTCGAACCACCAACAAAAGAGAGAGAGAGAGAGAGAGAGGAAAGAAATTCCCATAAGCGTATTTTTCGTTTTTCCACCTCTCAGGATTTAGCATAAGAACGGGAACAAGAATGCCTCCTCAAAGCTTGGTGTTCCCGGCTGGGAGTCCTCGAACTTTTCTCGTTCACTTCCGAATATGTGGACATTTTTATAATTTCCAAGGAATAACGTTCTGGGAAGGTGGAAGAACGAACTTGGCCATCAAGTCCTAGTATTCCAAGGCGACCGGTTCCTTGCATTAAAGCCCCATTGATAAAATTCACGTTAGGCGTTTCTTGCAAGAACCGCCGACCATTTGTTGTGGGAACGCGCGGTGCACTGTCACGGGCGAGTGCTCCGCCGCCATTCGCTTCCAAGGGTCGCTCATTTCGGTGCATCGCCGCCATTTGCTTCCAAGGGCCGCACCAGGCACGCGCCTCATGCATTGAACACATTTGACGTTACTTCAAAGACCTAGGGACACTAAATCAGCTATGCTCATTTAGTGGCCACTAAATAAGCGTAGCTTATTTAGTGACTCTAGTAAGACATATAGTATAGTATGGTATAAGACAAACAAACCAAGGGGCTTTATCCTGAATAATGTTCTCGCGCCCTCTCGTACGCTGCATGCAAGGCTCAAATTGCCGTTCAAGAACAATGTGTAGTTTATTTGTATCGCCTCGTTTTCTTGCTTTATTCATTTATATGTATCCTCTTTCTCGTTTTTTTTTTTTCGCTTACTTTGTTTTTTTTTTTTTTTTATTTGGGTAGGGTTCCCGAATTGTGGTGGACATTATTAAATAATAATTTTGCGTGTCAGCGGTGGTAGAGGTGGCAGACTCCTTCGGCAGCTGTAGGAGTTGGGACTTCCAACACCAGCCGCCAGGATCGCGACATCCGACAGCATGACGCGTCCTCGTCTGTGACGTCATTTGTTGCCACTTCGGGACCACTTTTGTTGCATAGCTGGATAAGACGGCGCACAAACCGGTCAAAGACGCGATCCAGGCACCGTCATGCAATTCAGGAGCTCCTGCAAGTGTGGGAGCGCATCTCTAATCCGTGGCGCCCGTTTCCTCCTCAAGACCGTTATGTCTGCCAATATCTTATGACGGTATACATCTGGCTATGACGGTGCTTCCTTGGCATGCGAACCTGCGGCTGTTTTTCCAAAGATACCCCCGCTAAGCTCTGTATTTACGAACGTTTCTTACAGCGTTTCAAGCGGTCTCTGATTCGAAACTGTTTGCGAATGAGTGCTCATTTTAGTGCCGCAGAAACGTGATTTATTGGTATACGGCAAGCGCGCTTTGACCTATTCATTTTTGTTTTTTCCCGTTTTTGTTTTCCTAGTCGGGCGGCCTTGCCAGGAACGAAAGGTAGCATCAAGGTCACGCTTCTGACACCGCCGCTGAGATCTGTTCTCTCACCACGTGGACGCTGGTCGGCTGGACCACCAGAGTGACGTAAGTCAGCCCCGCCTTTTTTTTCGTGTGTGTGCGAAAAATCGCGTGCATAAAAACGTCAAGTTTAATATATTTTTTTATTTCATACATCGCGCATCTGAGACTCTTTAGAACACCAAAATGTACTTAAATGTAATGAAGTTACGGTTAGTTGGGCTTAAGTACAACCTAGAAATACAGTTGCACTTTAAAATTGCTCTAGGCACATTCGTACGATTATACACAAAAACAAAACAAAAAATGACGATGTTATCTTTTAGTTTTAAAACGTATCGCGGCGTTGAGGTGTGCTGCTAAAAGTTCAGTTTTCAACTCGTACACATATTTGTGATACCAGTTGAGCTTAATAGTCAATATAACATTTTCTATTTGAGGACACGGTCTTAAGAGATATATATATAACTGAACTAGTTGATTTTCGTAATTAAGTTACCGTAAATTAACTAGTTTTAACGGTAGCTTAGTAGCAACGCGTAACTAAGGTTACGGAAACGTGATTTTAACTTAGCTTCTAGTTACTGAAATTGTAACATTATGGCAGTAAGGAAATGCTTTTAAACAATTACCTTAAGTTATATCAGCTCCACCCTTACGCTCGCGATGTCTATGCCACGAGGTGGACTGTGGACCAAGGGGGATCGGTGGCCGAGTGGGCTAAAGCGCACACCCAGCTCGACGCACGTGGGGCGAAAGCTCGCGTTGCAGAACCCAAAGATCCTGGGCTCGAGCCCCACCCCTGCCCGTTTCGATCTGGATGAGAATTGTGCCGGCGTGCGGTCGTGCAGCACTACTGCGTGATGCACGTTAAAGACCCCAGGCTAGCAGTCGTACTGCACTGGCGAAATTGCTCATCCACAGTGTAAACCAGTGTCGCCTCTACTGGCAGACCGACTTCACGCTGTATAAATCACAAAAACGTCCAATCTTATTTTGGACGGTGGACCATAGAAGGAACACTGCGGTTTCGGTGTGGTTGCGCTTTAGTGAGTCCGGAGCCAGTAATGCTGTGAGTTTGGCAGGTGCGCGGAACTTATGTCCCGCTACATGCAACGTGTTTTGTCGTATCACAAAATGTCCTCTGTAATATATTAAGGCTTTCACTGTGGATGACACAAAACACAGGCTGTTTGATTTGTTTGATTTCAGTTTCAGGCCCCACTTCAGCCGTTGTTGTTGATTGTTGTTGATTCAGCTCAGACAGCTCAGCCGTTGTTGATGGCCCAACATTACGAAGTTTTGAGCATAAGGTTGCCATGCGGAGAGACATTACTACCGGAATCTCGCGGTGCTCTTCAAAGTGCGCAAAGAGCGGTGCCGTGCTGACGGTACCCTACGGTAATGCTCCGCTAAAAATGCCTATTGACTGCGTACATGTCTGTTGTCAGTCCCAATTTTCTACAAAAAAACAAAACAAAAGAACGATGCAAGTCAAGGACAGGTATCTTGAGCGTTTTTGAATGCGGATATTATTGAATGGCGGCAATTTGGCGAGTGTTGTAAGCGCCCGACGTGTCTCGACATCGGACAAGCACGTGGCCAGAGCCGCCGTCGCCCTCCAAGGCCGTGGAAAAGTGAACTCAGGCGAGGGAGGTATAGCGGTACCCTAGACGAAGCCACGGGATGCCGCCAACTACGTGCGCTAATGTAATGTTTTTTTTCGTTTTTTTTTTTTGCGAGTACAAAAGAAGCGGGCAGTGCGGTGCCAAGGTCTCGGTTGCGCGAGTGTATGTCGGACCATGTGCCAAGTGTAGCGGACCGGACCGACATCGTCACCGCGCGGGAAGAGAACGATCGTAAACATGGCGCGAGTGAAAAAGGAAAGAGATGATTCGTATCCTCTTGCCATGGCGTGGCGGTCGCCGACTCTTTCGAGAAGCGGAAGCCCGATCGTGCGCGGAAATGGGTGGACAAACGGCTCCCTCTGCTACGGAAGCACGCGGTGCTGAAGGCTTTCTGGGAGGCGAACCTTGAAAAAAAATGCTTTTATACGCTCTTCAGGCACAGAAGTGGCTGCCACGCCCCAAGAAAAAGCTAGCATACTAACTTAAACTGTAAACTGCACCTAATATCAGAACTTTTAGACGCGCCCGATCAACTTTGCCATTAAACCCATTAACCTACTAACTCCAGCCACTAAATAATCCTAACATATGTTGTTTGTAACATACTAACTTAATAGACTAACTTAACCCGCTAACTTAACCCGCTAACTTAACCCACTAACTTAACCCGCTAACTTAACCCGCTAACTTAACCCGCTAACTTAACCCGCTAACTTAACCCGCTAACTTAACCCGCTAACTTAACCCGCTAACTTAACCCGCTAACTTAACCCGCTAACTTAACCCGCTAACTTAACCCGCTAACTTAACCCGCTAACTTAACCCGCTAACTTAACCCATGAACTTAATCCCTCAACTTTTCCCGGAATTTAGTCCCGAACATAGTCCCTAACTTAGCCCCTAAGTGGGCCTCTAACTTGGTCCCCTAGCTTGGTCCCCTAACTCTAACCCCTAACTCTAACCCCTAACTCTAACCCCTAACTCTAACCCCTAACTCTAACCCCTAACTCTAACCCCTAACTCTAACCCCTAACTCTAACCCCTAACTCTAACCCCTAACTCTAACCCCTAACTCTAACCCCTAACTCTAACCCCTAACTCTAAGCCCTAACTCTAAGCCCTAACTCTAAGCCCTAACTCTAAGCCCTAACTCTAAGCCCTAACTCTAAGCCCTAACTCTAAGCCCTAACTCTAAGCCCCAACTCTAAGCCCCAACTCTAAGCCCCAACTCTAAGCCCCAACTCTAAGCCCCAACTCTAAGCCCCAACTCTAAGCCCCAACTCTAAGCCCCAACTCTAAGCCCCAACTCTAAGCCCCAACTCTAAGCCCCAACTCTAAGCCCCAACTCTAAGCCCCAACTCTAAGCCCCAACTCTAAGCCCCAACTCTAAGCCCCAACTCTAAGCCCCAACTCTAAGCCCCAACTCTAAGCCCCAACTCTAAGCCCCAACTCTAAGCCCCAACTCTAAGCCCCAACTCTAAGCCCCAACTCTAAGCCCCAACTCTAAGCCCCAACTCTAAGCCCCAACTCTAAGCCCCAACTCTAAGCCCCAACTCTAAGCCCCAACTCTAAGCCCCAACTCTAAGCCCCAACTCTAAGCCCCAACTCTAAGCCCCAACTCTAAGCCCCAACTCTAAGCCCCAACTCTAAGCCCCAACTCTAAGCCCCAACTCTAAGCCCCAACTCTAAGCCCCAACTCTAAGCCCCAACTCTAAGCCCCAACTCTAAGCCCCAACTCTAAGCCCCAACTCTAAGCCCCAACTCTAAGCCCCAACTCTAAGCCCCAACTCTAAGCCCCAACTCTAAGCCCCAACTCTAAGCCCCAACTCTAAGCCCCAACTCTAAGCCCCAACTCTAAGCCCCAACTCTAAGCCCCAACTCTAAGCCCCAACTCTAAGCCCCAACTCTAAGCCCCAACTCTAAGCCCCAACTCTAAGCCCCAACTCTAACCCCTAACTCTAATCCCTAACTCTAATCCCTAACTCTAATCCCTAACTCTAATCCCTAACTCTAATCCCTAACTCTAATCCCTAACTCTAATCCCTAACTCTAATCCCTAACTCTAATCCCTAACTCTAATCCCTAACTCTAATCCCTAACTCTAATCCCTAACTTGGCCTACTAACTCTAACCCCTAACTTGGCCTACTAACTCTAACCCCTAACTTGGCCTACTAACTTGGCCTACTAACTTGGCCTACTAACTTGGCCTACTAACTTGGCCTACTAACTTGGCCTACTAACTTGGCCTACTAACTTGGCCTACTAAATTGGCCTGCCCACTACCTTAGCCCCCTAACTGAATCCGATGAGTCCCCTACCTTTGTCCTCTGAGTTAGTTCACTAACTATCTCACTATTTCGGATCGCTTACTTAACTCGTTCACTTAGCTCACTAACTTCTCACCATTCGCGGAGAACATAAAAGCTGGAAGGGGTCGTGGTTGACCGAAGTACTTCATATTGTATTTGTATTTGTCTACATTGCTATCTTTTACTACGAAAACCGTTGTTCCTTGGGTGACGTCGTCGCTCGTCTTCACATGTAACAACAATTCGCGAACTGCAGAAGGAACCGCAGAATATCCCGTGAGTCGCTAACTCGCAGAAGGAACCGCCGTGCACCTGCTCATGTTGATAATAAAACCTATAAAGTGTCGTTTCGAGGTACAGAAAGGAAGTGTCGTAAAACTTTCGGTGTAATCTTGGCGGAAATTCAACCCCTCCTATCGTATATCATTCTGCAAGAGGCCATTTGACCCGAGGGTGACGTTTCTTCTTGCACATAATTCTCTTTTTTTCTACCTTAGTTCCTGGGGTTTACAGGAACCTTTTTATTTGTTTGGGTTTCCATACCACTGGGACCGAGCTAGGATTACGTCACGGCCATAGTTGGATGTAAGAACTTATGGAGACCTGAGGGTCACTGGAAGACGGGCACGTTTGCAAGTACGGCCTTTGGTGCCGCCATCTTGGTACTGGTGTGTGCAGATCGTCTGATAGCTAAGTCTGGATAAATGGATAGATAGATAGATGTTAACGGCTGTAACTTTTTATAACGGACGATAGCTTACGTCAATTAGCTTGAAACAAAAACACACGACCCCCCCCCCCCCCGCGACACACACACACTGCATTTCTAACGCAATTTTTCTACCCCTCTGCATTTTCGTAACTACAGTATCACCAGGCTGTGTGAGATATCGCCAGCATGATGTTGCTAAGACTTGCTCAAGGTCGCCAACAAAGCGTTTTCCTCCCACTGTGACCAGACTATAGCTTCCAAAGCGTTGTTGCTTTGTTGCTTGCAAACGCATATATAAGCATTGAGCAATAAGTAACTTGTCATAATATGAATATGTATTTTACAAATTTACATTTGGTTATTGGAGAAACCGATGCGCATTCATCTCAATCAATTTCCTTAGTGGTGCTCATGACTGCGGAAATTATTGGAATGACAAAGAGCAAGCCAACTGATCAAAGTTACTGTGTGTGAAAGTTTTGTTCTACAAAAGCTAGGACGTAAATGAACGTAATATATAGAAAGATCAGAAAGTAAGAAACACGAATGAAAATTATATGGGCAAAACAAATTAGAACAGCTTGCAAAAATCAAATCACTGTTACTCGATTATTTGTTATGTCGTTCGTGGCCATTAGTTTTTATGGTGGTCGGCTGGCTCTGACTGATGCCATATATAAAATTGGTTTCATTAATGATTATTATTGATTTTGGTATTTTAATGATTAGGCGACGAGTTAATCGATTAGTTGAGCGCTGATGAAGTGGGAATGTCTTAATAATTGACGCCAAACTTTTTTTTTTTTTTTTCGATGCTTCCAAGCCGGTGATACTCGTCGTGATGAAGAAAATAAGCCTCCCTCTTGTAAGCAACGTACACATTTATTTTGAAGAACCTTGAGACAGATGTGGCGTGACAAGCAGAAATCATAACAATAACAAACCGGTAATTAACGGCAGACCGGGGGGGGGGGGGGGGGGGGGAGGAAGGGCGGGCAAGGAAGGGAGTGCAATGGGCGTTCCAGGAAACCCAACACTCTCGAAGTTTCTTGAAATGTGAGTCCGTGGACCTTGAAATGATGGACCCGAGGAGCGGGCTCTGCAACCCGATACATGGCGATGAGTAAGAACTCCGCGTACACACGCAGGCTTGCACAGGGGACCTCTTCTGCGACGATGTCGGGATGCTGTACCCTTGATTCATATTTACCCGCGTAAAGGCCACAACCATCTTTCGTTTACGCTTTTGCTATCGCCGAGGTATATCTTGCTGTGTCCGAGAAAGAAAAAAAAAAAAAAAAAAAGCACGTGACGATGCGTGCTTCGCTAACTGCTCAATATGGTGGCTTGTCCATTCACCATGGCTCTAAACGGTATTAGAACGCGGGTACTTGGGAATTACCGGGAGGCATCGGGTACATATGTTACATGGCTACCGGGCACCAGTATCGGGTTATTCAGCGCAAAAAGGGTAATAAACACCGCAAACTACAATGTTTTGTTTTCCCCCGCCGTTATAAATAATCTGCAGCTAAAATTCACTAAAACTAATCGCTGTATTTATACCGCAGTCGCCGAGTGTACAAAAATGAACACGGTACACTTGAAATAAGAGCCAGGCTGTGTGAAAATTGTCTAGATTTTGTAACTGAACGCGCCCGAAACATTTACGTGTTTCATGGATATCAATGCTCGTCAGATCAAATCTCTGTTTTATTTCCATCTTCTCTTAGTTGGAAAGATGGCCGAATAGGATCGGGCCCGGGCACATCACGGCGTCACTCGGACGCCGTGATTGGCCATCGCCTGATCGGATTCGGATTGGACTCTTTCATCGCATACACACGTCTGGCGCTTATTTTGAACTCTGCACACACTGTGCGAGGTGTGTTTTGTTTTTGTATGACGTGGTCTTGTCACACTGGTCACATGGAAAATGCCTGCAGAGGTAACATACACATGTATGAAGGAAACATGCTTGAGGTGTGTCCGCAGATATCTCTGTCATGTCCGCAGAGAAACTTCGCGTTATTTGTATGATGCTGTATACGAGAAGTGTGACTGTGGCTTTAACCTCCCTCCGTTTAAACCCCGACACAAAACCGAATCTGACTTTGACTTCTGCACCTTCTAATGAACGAACCAGTTGTATCGTTATTATCAGCGTCATTATTGTAATTATCATTAGGGGGTGTCACGAATTTGCCATAGCTCAAGTTTTACTGGGTTCGACTTTTTTTTTTTTTTGAACTGGTTGATCAAAAGTTCAACAAAAGCCCGACTGATATGTGCGTGTCAGTAAATTGAAAACGACCTGATGCTGCCCGGTGGAGTAAAGGTGCAACATCATTGACATATTGTCCTCCGAGGTTTTTGGCGCGCAAAAAAATCTTGGAGACCACGGGCAAACTAACCTTATAAATCCTTAGAAGTTCGTTTGCTTTTATGTCGTGTAAACGATTCTTATCCTCTATAATTTAAGGCAGGCTATTGTATAAACAATTTTCCCCACAAAAATTTTTAATTTTAGGGCTGAAGTCGAGCAACACTGTCCAACTACCACTGCACTTCAAGCGTCACCAGCATAAAAACTACCCTGTCATTGCCACCCTTGTCCTTCCGCCGAAAAGTTGCTCCCCTTTCTTTATTTTATAAATATTATTCCCGTCCTACACGACCAATTGATCATCTGACCTGCTTATGTTTCTACTCGTCTAGATAATCAGCGCAAGGTTGGCGTACCAAGTCCGATTCCGACAACGTTTCATTCATCCTTCGTCCACCGTACAGCCCCCAGGTCTTTAACCATCTTAACCGGGACATCACGGGCTAGGCCTTTTAGAACTCCGTTAATTATTATGTTCTTGTTGATTGTGCTTAACTTGTAAATTTTATTTTGTTATTATTCGTTTATTTTCCGGCTCTTCCCCTCTGTAATTAATTGGGGCTTTGAATAAACAATAAATGAAATGAGCGAGAGAAAAAATTCCCAGTGTCTTATATCTTTCAAGTTTAATAATGCATGAAATTATTTCGAAGACACGAAACTGTCGGTTCTGGGAGTGAATAACCTTTATTTTTACCGAATTCCCCGATACAATAAGTTTGCGTCACTTAATAGAGAGTTTTAGCAGATCGTTTTTTCGCCCCGATAACGACACCCGATAACGATACGATGCATGCCCAAGGCCTCCGGAGGGGAGAGGAGATATCGGTTTTGGGTCGAAAAAACGATCCGCTAAAACTCCCTAATTCCATGTCACGTGATGCCAAAGTGAATCTGTGTCTGGTCACATATATAACGTCATTCACATGACATAAAATTTTCCGCTAAATATAGCGGGGTAACTGAATTGGTGGATAGGACACGTGACGTCAGGCCAGGTGACGTCAATTGACGCTATGTTACCTAAACGCCAATTCAATAGGGAATTGTAGTAGACCGTTCCCGCAGCCCGCTAAGCACCCGGATAGCGCTCCGTAATCCGCCACAAGACCTTAAACTATGCAGACAAGGCTGGCGGCGCGCATGCGCAGCTGCGCAGTTTTCTTCGGGGATACCGTAGCGGAGGAGAAAAACGATTTACTACAACTCCCTAGTTTCTCCGATAAATTTAGCAGGGTATGGAAGGACGAACGGACAAAATTGAGGAATTGGGGCATTCCGTTAAATAAAACATGCAATGCTTCAGGATTCTCGACGTCCCCAATCGTCTTGAGTACCATCATTCTTATCGTCAGCATAATCACCACCACCATCATCATCATCATCATCGGGTCGACCGCGCCGTGCCTCTCGTGCACGTCGGCACGGAAGCCGTGCCTGTTGACGCCTTGCAGCGGGTCAGGGAGGCAAGGCGGAAGTGACGAAATGCCCCGCGCACACTCGACTGCCTTTATTACTGGCATTGCTACAAACGCAGCCGGCAGGAGGACGGCAGCAGACGAACGCTCGGTGCGCTCACGCGTGAAGGAGGCTGTCCTCCGACAAAGTGCTCCCGATCGCTGCGACCGCTGCCGCCCCTCAACTTGCGTCTACCCCATCATTCTCTGGTTGTTTGTTGTTCTTGCTTTCTTCCCCAGTTCGAGAGTGGCCCGCATTCGGGGTCTGACCCTCTCCCTGGACAAGGTAGTGAGTGTTACGTGAGGATGACAATGCCATGACCGTGTGTCTGAAATGTTTCATGACGGAAGAGATTTGTTTTTCTTTCTTTTTCACCATTGGATTTCATATACCGGAATTTTCTTGGTTTCGTCTTTATTCTCGCGTCCGCATTTTCTTCCTCGTCTTAAAAAAAAAAAAAAGAGAAAAGGAAAACAGGAAGGAATACATGTAAAGATCGAAACACTATAGGAATTGCGGTTATTTTGTTCAGGTTGTACTCCCGACAACCGTTGTAGCCGAAGTAGTAACAATTGGTTCGATAGATGCACCCTAAGAGAGAGAAAAAAAAAAGAAGTCTTTTTGGGGTGCCGCACCCTAAGAGAGAGAAAAAAGAAGCCCTCTTAAAGGGGCCATGAAACGAATTTTGGGTTGGGATGAATGATTTTAAATTGGGACTTTACTAATCGCATATCGTTTAGTTGGCCAAAAGAAACAGGCTAGCAAGTCAAAAGCCAGCTTTTCGGTACGAAGATTTGAAAATATAGCGGACTATTTTGTACCTTCTTGCCTTCGAAAGCTCTCCGCCTTTTTACTATGATACATCCGCGGTTCCAAAAGCGCGTCACCGGCGCCAAACTGACGTCAGCAGAGCCCAGCTCACGCATTGGACACGAGAACTGCGTCACTCGGACGTATGCGCTCGTCAACAATCAATCCGTTGACGAATATTTGGATTCGCATTCGTGGCCAACGAGTGACCTGACGGAACTTATTGTCACTGGGGAATGACAAGTTCTATGGTGTGCATAAAAAGCACGGTGGAAGCTAGGAGTCATCGCACCGGTGCCGAAGGAATGTCACGACCACGTGATTTCACAATTCGCATTTGAGTTGAGGATTAAAGCTAAGGAGGAAGAAGTAGGAAAATCGTTTCATGACCCCTTTAAGGGTGCCGCCTTTGACGTCGCTTTAGTGTCATTTGTGGTGTCGTTTTCAGTGTCACTTTTGGTGTCGTTTTTTGTGGTCTTTCTCGGATGAGGCTTTCAGCGCCAAAGTTTCTTGGAAGCCCTGTACCGTGTTCAGTCATCATACAAAGGACGCGGTGTTTGTTTCGGACACATGTATTGCTTCGAACTTGTCTAGAAACAGTTTTCGTACGACCAATTTGACGGGGTTGTCATAACACGCCTCAGATATGCCTTCTGTATGGTGCAATGTAACCGTACCAAATTTTTTTTTTATTTATTTATTTTTTTTTTTTTTGGCGTTAAGTTGTGACTGAGGCCTTCGAACCACCGTGCTCCGAACAGCCCTGAGCGGCTCAAGAATCGATGGACTGTATAAGAGCGGAATTAATTTCGTGTTCAAGTACTATTTCTGTTTTGTTTTTCTTTTTTTTTTATCTTTCCACGTGATCTTCCGCGTGGTATCAGTAACGGGAAGCGCCTTCCAGTCTGTATCTATATGCACTGCAGACAATGAGGGCGATGGAGACAATATCCGCGTCCGATAACCAACTCCAACCTTGAGGGAGTCTACTGAAGTAGCCACGTGGTCATTACCGTTCTAGATTATCTAACTCTTGTTGCCGGTTGCGCTCTCGTCACAGGCCGGCTGGTAACAGGATGATTCGTCCCATAGGAACATTCGTCGTAGGGCGACTCGTCCATTGGACAGTTGGTCACATCGACACGACAGTGCAGGGAAGGAAATAATAATTTACAAAACGCAATTTTTTGTACCTAGCTATGTTTCCTGACGACTGTGCTGTTAGAACAATAGAACGGGATGCTTTAAATTGAAACTGAAGCGGTTCTGTATTTGAGGAAAATCCTACCGAAAAATCCAGTATAACTTTTTGCTATCCGGATTATGGAACCGAAAATCTATCTGGATTCTATCTTGACTCTACCTGCAATTCGGGCCTTCAGAAATTATTCCTTTGTCTGCAATCTGGATTTCGGGTTTCCAGAAACAAATTTCCGGTTCCATAATCCGGATAGTAAAAAGTTATACCGGATTTTTCGGTAGGGAAACGCTTAAATCGCCTCCGTTTTGCCTCCAAAATTAGGAATACCGAGATTATTTTTCTATTGGGTGCACGGAGGGTGCAGAAAGTCATTTTCAAAGTACCGCTCAAGCCTCCTCCCCCCCCCCCCTCCTCCCCCTCTTTCCCGGAGAGTGACATCATATTAGAAGTTTTCGGAATCTCTGCTGTCGCGCATCTTCAACGCCAATCAAAGCTATGCACGCGCACTCTTGCTATATTGAGAAAAAAAAAAGAAAAAAAAAGGCCAGAAAAAGACGTTACGACTTTGACGACCGAAAGATCCTAGTATGGCGTAAGGCCTGGTCGGGGTTTTTTTGTGTTTTGTCGCGTTTAGTTACACCTTCGGAGAAAACGAACGTGATATTCAGATTCACGAGATAAAAATACTTTAGAATTCACCTCTGTTTTTCTAAGAACCTCTTTAGCTTTTTTTTTTTTTCAATATAAACTAATATGCATGCATATTTATGCACTACTGAGCATGTGCATAATCGTTCGAGCTTGATGTTATGCATAAATACCACTTGACGTTAGTTTCGGACTGCTAGAAATGATGTATATGCACAAATATACTCGTAATAGGAGATACCTGGGAAAGAAACTTTACTCCGATATATAAAAACTTCCAAGACATCAAAACAGTGTTTCCAACCACTGCACTGGGCTGTCATTGCGACGGTTGTTGTCGTACTTTCCAGCAACGAAGTGAACGTGCCTGTTACAGTCAGCGTGTCTATTTTATTTTTAACTCTCGTAAACGTGCACCTTCACCATGTGAGATCTTCATTTCATCGATGTCGAAGGGGGGATCAAGCGGGCATTTCAAGTTCAGTGAGATCACGAACGGCGAGAGGAGTGCCCCATAAGATATTCTAAAGTGGCGAAGCGGGCGAGTTGGTTCATGATATAAAATTTAAAAGCGCTAACAAAGACGAGGACAAAAAAGGGAGGCGAACAGGACGAGCGCTCGTCCTGTTCGCCTCCCTTTTCGTCCTCGTTTTTGTTAGCACCTTTAATTTTTATAACTTAAAATGTTATTTGGAGTTTTACTGTTTTCCACTGTAACATAGACGAGCGATTTAAAAAGCAAAATTTGTCAGTGCTAAACGTAGAGAAGGTTTTGGCACACACCTGCTGTTTAAACGACTCCTCAGTATGCAGATCTCTGTTGGATCCTCCTGGGGGTACGGTTACTTGAAAGTGTAATCATACGACTGGCAGACGAATCGCTTGTTAGTTATGCTTTATATTAATATAGTTTGCGGCAATTTTAATAAAACGCTGCTTTGTGCCTACTGTCGTGCACGTACTTACACAGAACCCCGCCGTGAAGCAGCATCGCTCCACCTCTCTCCGTCGCGATCACCTCTATTTGTTTAGGAATGAAGTCCGAATTAGACAATAGTTGTTATCAAGTTGCCGCAACATTCCCCATTCGGGATACAACACTTGCTTTACATTTTTTTGGGGGGATAAACCATTGTGCGACGGGTTTCCCCATGACGAATCATCCTATGACCAATGTTCCGCTATGACAAACGGGCCTGTTACCAATCGTCCTGTGGCGAATCGCCATGTGACGAATGGACCGTATCCCGCCGGTTCTATTGTGTACTCTTCTCTTTGCATGTTATTGAAAAAAAAAGATCGGAGTGGTGACGAGAACACTTTAGAGTCGGGAGAGTGTTGGGACTGCCGCTGGTGGTTTTCCAAGATCGTGCATGTCCGCGCGCGCTCGAGTGTGCGTGTATGTGCATGCGCGCGTGCGTGTGTGTGCGCGCGCGAACTATAGGCAACAGATGACGTCAGTGGCGATTTGTTAGGCGAATCAGTAAAACATTCGTCGAATATATACCGCGCATATCTTGCATGTGGAGCGGAGGCGTGTTATATTGTTCCGCATTCCTCGAATTCACGTGTGCTCTAACCACAGTGCTCGAAACCAACCCATTGTTTATCCTTTATAAGCAAGCGCACTCGTCCACGTGTGCTGTGGGCATGCGCTACGGAGGCGTACCAACCCGTGTCTCGGGCAAAGAAGCATCCGCCTGTTCTCGGCTGTCCTATCAGCGCCACGTGCACTTCGGCCCAACGTGCACAAACATGGCACGCGACGCCATTAGGTCACGCGTGGACGCCTCTGCGCGCGGAACGAGACAAAAGTGTGTGGGGTGCGTCCAAAAAAAAAAAAAATGCAATGGACGTTTTAATAAGATCCCTGTCTCCACGAGCTTGAGCGGCGCGGGTCAACAATACGATTATATGCCGAAATCGGCATCTGGAAAATATCCTCCGTGAAAGCGTTCTCACAGTTCAAATTCGAAGCGAGAAATGGAGAAGAGCGTCAAGGAGGCTTTCCTCGGTCGTTCGAGCTGCTCCCTTCGTTGGCTTCAACAATTTTGTTTTTCGCGATCGTCGATGGGATCGACGCGCGCACGGTGTCACGCTTGACATCGTCGCTCAGTCGAGCTTCAAATCGCGTTGCTCGCCTCTTTTGCCGCTGTTGTTGCCGCATATGCTGTTGATCGGATCGTGTTCGGGTCCGCTGCGCACTGGGCTTCCTCCTGGGTGTTATATACGCCAACGACCAAGGACAAGCGGACAACGGGACGACACACGACCGGGAGCAGCGACCATCCGCTCGTTGGCTCCTGGGGCGTCATAACGCCGCATATTTGGACGGGAAAATGAGTAATCCAAGCTCTTGGCAGTTGATTCCGGTGCGCGAGCGCTGCATTGGTGCCTCCCATGGCTTCGGGCTGGCGTGCGTAGCATTCGTCTTGCTCCAAGTAAGTGTAAAACAAAGCGTTGTTATGTTTTTCGTCACATGAGCCGAGTCGATCGAATCTCGAGGCGAATAAATAGCTTGACTGCGACTTCGGGGTTAGCCGTTCTTGGAAATATATCCGCTTCAAAAATTGAAAAAAAAAGGAGGTTAATCAATGATAATGTAGTGATTGCGCAGGCGAGCTGGTGGATGTTAACCATTTTGTTCTTAGCCCGAGACTGAGGCAGGAAAAGAGGAAAGTTTCGAAGTAGAAGAAAAATGAACAGTCGAGGACACGTCTCTAACACAGCTAAAGACAAGTTTATTTGGTCACCTTCTTATATACACTCCACAAACTTCACCACAGCACCTTCCCGATCTCGAAAGCCAAAAGATAACAAAGGTCTCACATCTTTCCACCACAATTGTCAAACGACCTTGACGTTTTCCACAAAGCAATGAACAATAGCTCCCCTCATCCGGAAGACACTTGTGAATCCTTCGCGTACACAGTACACTCTCTCCCTCTACTCTCCGACCCATAATCACAAAGCATCCCGGTAACAGAAGATATCAATCCACGTGATACAAAGGAAGAAACCACTTACACCTTCACATTCAACAAGCACTTCACAAAACTTTCAAATCCGCAAGAATGATTTTGCGCTGCTGCTAAGCTGTAACGACACCTGACTAATGCAGTTGCCCATTGATTTCATTCTTATTGTTTCTTTTACAACCCTTTTGATGTCGTTTAACTCCCTGTGTATTATCTCTGTTTCAGACCAGTGGGGTATACAATTATTACATTCTTGAACATGTTTCGCTATTTCCGAATTGGCAACGTTGTTTTTGACATTCCTTTTGTGTTCAGTCAATCTGTCATTTATACACCTTGACGTCTGCCCCACATATTTAAAGCCACATTCCAGGGGGATTTCATATACCACTCCATTACCACACGGAATAGACTTTTCTCGATGTGTTTTTGCGCATTCCCTTACACTTTTGTGGAAAGGTGTGAGCTTGCTCAACTTATAATCCGAACTAAAAACCAGATCTACATTGAACTTCTTGGCACAAGCCTTTAAGTTGTGAGAAATTTTGTGATAAAATGGAATTACACTAGTTCTATTTTTTGGCCTTTGCTTCGGTTCTCCTGTACATTTGTTTGCGAATTTTACGGATAACTGCTTCCTTACGAATTCATCCTCATAACCAGCACCGTTTAGCCTTCTCCACTGTCTTTCTACCGATTCGGCCAAGAAATGTGTACATGATCTTTCCATTGCATTTGTGATTAAAGACGGGTATTGTAAAGTCTTTAATCACAAATGCAATGGAAAGATCATGTACACATTTCTTGGCCGAATCGGTAGAAAGACAGTGGAGAAGGCTAAACGGTGCTGGTTATGAGGATGAATTCGTAAGGAAGCAGTTATCCGTAAAATTCGCAAACAAATGTACAGGAGAACCGAAGCAAAGGCCAAAAAATAGAACTAGTGTAATTCCATTTTTTCACAAAATTTCTCACAACTTAAAGGCTTGTGCCAAGAAGTTCAATGTAGATCTGGTTTTTAGTTCGGATTATAAGTTGAGCAAGCTCACACCTTTCCACAAAAGTGTAAGGGAATGCGCAAAAACACATCGAGAAAAGTCTATTCCGTGTGGTAATGGAGTGGTATATGAAATCCCCCTGGAATGTGGCTTTAAATATGTGGGGCAGACGTCAAGGTGTATAAATGACAGATTGACTGAACACAAAAGGAATGTCAAAAACAACGTTGCCAATTCGGAAATAGCGAAACATGTTCAAGAATGTAATAATTGTATACCCCACTGGTCTGAAACAGAGATAATACACAGGGAGTTAAACGACATCAAAAGGGTTGTAAAAGAAACAATAAGAATGAAATCAATGGGCAACTGCATTAGTCAGGTGTCGTTACAGCTTAGCAGCAGCGCAAAATCATTCTTGCGGATTTGAAAGTTTTGTGAAGTGCTTGTTGAATGTGAAGGTGTAAGTGGTTTCTTCCTTTGTATCACGTGGATTGATATCTTCTGTTACCGGGATGCTTTGTGATTATGGGTCGGAGAGTAGAGGGAGAGAGTGTACTGTGTACGCGAAGGATTCACAAGTGTCTTCCGGATGAGGGGAGCTATTGTTCATTGCTTTGTGGAAAACGTCAAGGTCGTTTGACAATTGTGGTGGAAAGATGTGAGACCTTTGTTATCTTTTGGCTTTCGAGATCGGGAAGGTGCTGTGGTGAAGTTTGTGGAGTGTATATAAGAAGGTGACCAAATAAACTTGTCTTTAGCTGTGTTAGAGACGTGTCCTCGACTGTTCATTTTTCTTCTACTTCGAAACTTTCCTCTTTTCCTGCCTCAGTCTCGGGCTAAGAACAAAAAAGAGGTTAATCACTCTCGGATTAACCACCTTACCTTATTCACCTCTGGCTTGTCCGCGTGTGTAGATTGCTCACATACATGTTTGTTTACTTTTAGATTGTCGATCTGTGGCTCATCTGTGTCTAGATTGTTTTCGAGTACCTTGTCCACTTTATAGATTGCCCACGTTTACATTGTTCACATCTTTCTGTATCCACTGTACTTGTGATGAGTTTGCATTTATATTGTCGTCCGCTGATTTGTCCACCCCCTGATTGTCATCCACGGTTTATCAACATTTTAGATTTTAACTTTTGGATTCTCTTCCACTTGCCCACATCTTGTTTAATTTTTTTATAGATTGTTAAGAAGCTAGAATTGACAGCTGACCGCTAGCTGCCTTTCTAAGGCTCTCCATATTTTTTTTTTCTGAGATAGCGGTAAAGCAAGTTTTAATGCTAACTTGGTTTGTTGTTATTGAACTAAATGCGTTTATAAAGAAACCTTCAGGTCATTTCGCTTTTTTTTTCCATATTGTATGTTTTTATTTCTATAATTATACTCTATAATCCTTGTACAGAGGAATGACGTCTTAAAATAAAACAAATTACTGTTCCGTCGCAAAAAAGAAAAAAAAAAAAAGTGTTGCATACAAAGAACTGTTCAGCGAAGGGGAAAATATCGCGGAGCTCTGAAGAGCTCTTTGTCTTTCTTTCTTTCTTAGGATCTCTCTCAGGCTCTTCCTGATGACACGGCTCTTTTAGATTGATTGTATTCTGTTATTATTTTTTTAATTTGTTTTTTAGTTGTTGGCAGAAAAGACATAGGTATTTCTACCTCATTCCCTCTGTCTCTCCTTCTGGTTGAATAGAACCCCCACAAAGTTGGTAAGGTGAATTCTTTTCTACCGCGAAGTGTCGAATCCTTTTGGAGTGCATTGCTCTTTGGCCACAAGAGCCATTAGGCGAGAGCACCGCCAAGGATGCCCGCTCGCACGAGCGAGCCGCCAAACTCTCACCGCCACTTTTAATCTTGCTCTTACTCAACCCCTTCTTGGCGCACTTATCGCCCAGGCATGCGCGTCTTATTAGGGAAAGCAGTACAACACATACACGAGAGAAAACGAGACGCTGTTAAGATAATAACAGGCGAGGATGGGCGCACGATAATGGAGCCTCTAATTTTTCGCCATTTCAGGCATTTCCTTTTTCTCTTTCTCTCTCGCAATTTTTCGTTCTTTCCCTCTTTCTTTTTTCCGCTTTCGTTGCCTCCTTCACTATAAGACCGCGCGCTGCCGACGCTACTACATTCTAAAAAAGCCCGTGCGTCTGCTTTGCCGCACAACACCCGGAGAGCCAATCACTGCAACTTGCGGAGGCAGATCTGCGAATAACGACGCCGAAACATATGTTTAGACCAAAAAACGCAGTCTGAGTTGTGACATTAAGCAATGCAAGCGTGACGTTTTGCATTGCTTAATGTCACAACTCAGACTGCATTTTTTGGTCTAAACATATGTTTCGGCACCGTCATTCGCTGAGCTGCCTCCGTAAGTTGCGCCGATTGGCTCTCCGAGTGTTGTGCGGGAAAGCAGATGCATGGGCCTTTTTTAGAGTGTACACTTCGTCTCACCTTTAAGACCAGACGCGACCGACACCACGAGCTGATGGGACCAATCAGACAACATCAAAAGGGCACCTTCATGGTGTTCGCCGTGTACGTGATCTATCATTGCTAAACCAATCAAACAAAAAAAGGACCAGTGACGTGCGTCTTTGACAATGTTTGATTGGTCCCATTATCTCGTAGCGTGTCGGAGAGATGACCAATCAAGCATCACCGAAAGCGCAACGTCGTGGCGTTGTCGTCTTTCTATGCCATCACTAGTTAATTCAGTGAAGCGCAGTCAATGAGCCGTGACATTGTGATTTCAGTATATGTGTTCTTTTTCTAGCCTTTCACTTCGCTCGGACTGAGTGGTAAACTACGCTGGGAGAATCGGTAGTCTTTTTTCCCAATGTTATTTTGATTCCGCCAAGACGACCATTTGTCCGTCTTGGGGCTTAGAGCCGCACGCGTGGGCCATTTGGCTGCCGTTATCATAGCTTTGAAATGCGACCTATTGAGCGGTATAGTATCACCTTGCCCAATGGACGAGTGCACGACCGAGGCTCGGGTGCATTCTGGAAAACATTTGTCAACAAAGATTTACGGTAACTTATTCGAGGCGAAGGCAAGCCACGTCGCTTCAGCGAAACATAAACCTAATGTCGATCGGCGTACACTGCTCTACGTAGCGACTCCTTGTAGGTGTTTGTTTTCGACTTTGACAGATTTCGAGGACGGCCAGCACCATGGATTAGCATCGGGCTCTCACAATGTCTTTATGTCGTGTTTTATCCATTGTTCTTGAGCCATTATCTTCTTTCACTTTCCTTACCCCGATTCATTTGAGAACTAGCTACCACGTCGTCTTCCTCTTTCCTGAACATTCTCTGGGAAACAAAGTCCAGGGAAGAGAAGTATACTTACTACATCACATGCACACGTAGGTCAACCTACGAAGACTCGGCGAGGTACGCTGCGTTGAGGGACGTGGTGCAGGTCGGCGGTGTCCACTTTCGGCTGGCCGCGGTTCGAAGGAGGAAATCGAAATTAAAATATTTGTTGACGAATGTTTCCCAGAATGCACCTCAGTTGCCTCAGCCGCTAGGGTCGCCACCGAGGAAGAGGAAGAAACGAGAGCTCGCAGCGACTCCAGAGCCGCCGAGTCCTGACTGAAAGTGGACACAAAACTAGATAGTGCCTATGTCCCTACCCATTGTTCGAACGCGTTCGCACAGTGAGGGAGACATAACCTCCTATATACTGACAAAGCCTGGCAGACCTCCACGAGAAGCGGCCGCCAAAATGGAAAAGCGGGAGCGGCAGACAATGGATGAGAGGAGAGCCACGTGACTGGCGGCTCGCTGCGGCGAGACGGCGAAACACACCTCTCCCGAGCGAACAAGTGCGTGTTCGGGTTCTCGCCGCTGCAAAGGCTGTTCGCTGACGTCCATGTTTCCCGAGAAATGGCTCTTTGATACCCTGTGCTACCAGATCCTCGCGCTCCAAATCTGCGACCGGGCACTCTATAACTCCGTCGTCAAACTATATCAGGCTTTGTGAGTATAGAGGAGGCTATGGTGGAGACCATGGCTATGTTCCAAATCTTACCCGAGTAACCTGTCTCCTACGTCAGCGGGTAGTACCACGTGACATCGCGAGTAAACGATCCGCGACTCGATTTTGGAACTGCCGGGATAAGCTGGGATAATCACCTGGATATTACACTACGCGGATTTGCTTTGTTTTGGGCTGCGGCGAAAAGAAAACATAGCAGCGACGACGGAAAATAGCAGGCGCTCTCTTGATCGTAGAGAAAATACTCGAAGAGACGATATTGTTAACCACTTCGAAGTTTTTCTTTGACAGTGACGACGTGGTGTTTCCCGAGGTGGCTCCACCAGCCTGCTCACCTTCCTTTTGGGCAGTACTTTGAGATCAAAATTACTTACTCTATTCAAGTAGACATCAAAAATTAGTTTTTATTAGTCGCCGCGATCATTAGGTCTAGTGGTCCAGGTGCCTATAAACGCATACGTTCCACGCATAGTAGTTTGCACCGATTACGTTTTGCGCAAATTGTATCCACACGGTGTAGCGGTACGATATAGGGTGCTTTCTCAACAGTAATAAGTAACTTACGTTCGCTTTGACGCGAATATGATAGCAAAATCACTGAGAGCACTTCCAAACTGCTATGACAATTTATTGGGCAGGGAGATCGGGTGGGGTTGTCGACTGATCGTATACATAACATCTTCGAAGCCTTTACTGATTTACAAGCGTTATCCTCTCATTACACACACGGCAATATATATATATATATATATACATACATCATTACTCAGTTCGAACATTTTCAGCTTTGAACATAAGAATACGGAGTTCCCTCCAACGCAGAGGACGAGAATGCGAAGAAGCTCCTGTTTACGTGATTCGATCCGACATCACCTCCCGACCGAGGAGGGTAGCGTCAGTAATTACCCCGGAGTAAACAACCCGCCTCTGGAACGCGAGTTCTGACGTCATCGAGTAAGTGCGAGTATAGTTTCGAAACGCCACGGTACGAAACCTTTGCTCCGGAGTCGGATCGAGTAAATTTTGGAACACAGCCAAAGGCTTGGCGTTATAGCCCTTTCAACAGAGCTCGGCGTTTGACGCTCCCGTATATATGACTAAATTTGTAATTTAGTCATATATACGAAATTATGAAACTCGAAAGACTATACATTTGACGGCCGGTCCAAAATTAATTTTATTTCGGACTGCGTTTATTTACTATGTATGTCTAAAAATCTCGAGTTATTTATTCACTCCTAAAGTAATAATAGAGACACACACACAAAAAAAATAAACCCAAAAAGTTTGCGTATGAATGATTATCAATAAGGTGTGAGCGCATAGTTTTTGGAGTTCGCCGAAATCCCACAGCCCGCATTGAACTTTGAAGTCTGCTGACGCCATCTATCAATGAAACCGCTCACTAGGGTTCAGCTTGACTTTTTCTTTTTTGTTATTATGTGTCTTTATGGCGGAAGTTTTGGGACACGTCCAAAGGTTGACGGGAGTTTCTCGTTCTTTTTTTAAAACGGAGCAGAAGAATATACAAAATTTCAAAAGACTGTTCTGCAGCTGCGTCTCTTGCGCAACGTAGCATCGAGTTACTCCCGTTCGCTCTTCTTCAGCTTCGCCTTCACTACAATTTTATTAACTTTCCTTTTTCTCAAGCAGCGGAACTGGAGCCAAGAAAAAAACACGCAAAAAACGATGAAATTGTTCCACCACTCCCAAGGAGGTGTCGCCAGGCGCTCTCCAGACCTATACGCAGGCTTTCTGTGAGCGTCTTTCGCGATTGCTATAAATCAAGGTCCGTCGTCGCGACCGTTGGAAAGGAGGAAAATGTGGCGGATATGTATGCCATAAATCTCGAAAGTTACAGGAAGTTGCGCTAGTGACACCCTCGAAGCATCGAGACCCAGGCAATGGCCACTGAAGAGTATCGATCTTCGCGGTCAGTCGCGTCTATTTTTCACCAAAAGCGAGCTGCCACTATCATGGACTGTTGTCTGGTTCATTTAGGGAAGTTTGATAGTGTTTCGTCGAACCTTTTTTTTATACTCGCCGAATGTGCTAATTAACTCACCGCAGCTCGGAGCACGTAGAGCGAAAGCTTGCGCTGCAGAACCCAGGGGTCCCGAGGGGTTCGAACTCCACCCCTGCCCGTTTCGAGCAGGATGACCATCGTACCGGCGTGCATTAATGTGGAGTGGTACTGCACCGGTATACACTTCTTACCTATACACAGCGGAGACACACCAGACACCCCTTGAATCTGACTAACTTCCAGCTGCGTAAACACATACTTTTTTTTTTCTTTTTATAGCGGATGTTTGGTTCTAATTCTCAATAGCTATATCGAGATTTGAGAGGATCCGCCTCCACCACAGTGTGGAGCATCGTGTTTATCTCATCACCTCGAAGATGATTTTGTCCAAGTGCTAAGAACAGACGGTTTTCTTCTCTGCGTGGTTCGTTTTCCGAACTGAGCAGGGGAAGGTATCATCATGGCGGACGACATCGCAGGACCAAGAAGTGATGTGCACTGTGGCCAGACTGTCGGCTATAATTTATTAAGTCCATCCGACTGCCTTAACATAGAAGACTGGGGCGCTTCCATTATTTTAAGGGTCTCACCTTTTGTTTCGCGGTAATCGTCCGTAATGTTGACGTGAATATGTCTGTTTGCTTTGTCCCATCAACAACAAAGACCTAGGGCGTCTGCTTTCCAGCATTGGTGAGGAGCCATATCACTAGGATGTTCGCGTAGCTGGCATTATCGTTTCAGCTATATGCAGCTAGCAGGTGTTCCAAAATGCGTCTTTGGCGCATCGAAACGTATGGAAGAGCACGCCGATCAAAGAGCAACTTAGAAAACGCGCAATGACGAGGCAGTCAAACGGCTCGCCGTCACTGAGGGAGGTCAGGCGGAAACAAGCGCACGTGGGTGCATCTGGCGGGCAAACAAACCCGCAAGGTACGCAAGAAGCAGGCGAACTGACTGGGCGCCGTATTCCGGTTCAAGAACGCTGATCACGCCACTTTGCACGGTGCTGTGGTCAAGGGGGTGTGGCTGGAGAGTCCCAACCATATTGTTCTCCTTGGACAACATATCAGAATAGTACATCAACTGATGAAAACAATCGGGAACCATGTATGGTCTGCCCCGCTGGGATTGGCCATCCGCACGCGTTGTACGCGCTGGCCTTTCCTATAACACTTGCCATGCATGCGAGTAACGGAATTCCAGGACCGATGAGGGATGAGCAAACACGCAATAGAAACTGGGTCAGAATTTGTCACGCTGTACGTTTTAGGAGATGCACTGGATGTTTGCTTGGCATACTCATTTCCCTCATCGTAAACCGGCACACAGGATCTCTTTCTCTCTCTCTCACCTTCTCGACGAGATTCCCCTCCTCCCTCCCCGCCGTTCTAGCCTTTCAAATCTATTGGGCAGTGACGCTTGGTACCTCATCGGTCTTGTTTGTGGATTACGCACTCTCGTTGGCAGTCGAGGTATCTGCAGGTTATTGCACTCTAAGAAATGCCTGCGCGTCTACTTACTCACATAACACTCGAAGAGCCAATTTCGGCGATGAAGTCTGCGCTGTGGCATTACGCACTGCAAAGCGTCATTCTTGCATAGCGTAATGCCACAGCGCAGACTTCATTTTGAGGTCTAAACGGATGTTCCGTCTCATCATTGGCTCAGCTGATTTCGTATATCGCCGAGATTGGCTCTTCGAGTTGTATGCGAGTAAGTAGACGCGCAGGCATTTCTTAGAGTGTGGGGCTGATTGTGAACCTGAATTTCGTATGAATCGAAACCGAGAAGTGAGATGTCTGACTGCCGATTAGTTTATGCACTTTTGCGGAACTTGGCTCGCACGCTGGGCGCCTACTTTGCCGCAGAGCACGCGGTGGTCCAATCACTGCAATCTATACGAAGCGTTTCCAGAGAATGACGAGGCGCAAAATACAGTTTATACATCTAGACGCAACCGACGCTATACAAGCTAATGGGACCAATCAAACAGCGTGAAAACTGCAAGTTCCTAGTCGTTTCCGGTTATGATTGGTTCAGCGATGGCAGAACACGTGGAGGAACGTGACGGACATCATGATGGTGCGCTTTTGACGCTCTCTGATTGGTCCAATCAGCTCCTAGCGTCGGCTGCGTCTTCTGGACTTCAGGTCTTGAGAGCGCATCTTCCTCATTGTCTTTGCGTAGATCGTGTTCGATTCAAAGTGACTCTTGGACTTCACCGTTCACGTGGATCCACTCCGTACATCGCAATGATTGGCGGACTGTCTGTGCTCTGCTGGAAAGTAAACGCTCAGGTATTCTGGAGTCTAGGGAGACCCAAGGAGGTTCACGTTCACGGTTTAAACGAATCTTGTCGACTGCTTGAAGATAACGTAATAAGGCAGGCGAGCTGGTTAAAGTTACACATTTCTAAAACCCAGGACCCTTGACGGAGGCTACAAAGAAAGGACAAACACAAGACGTCTCGCGTTTCTCCCCTCTTTGTAGCCTCTGTCTCGGCTTTTAGAATTGTCTAACTTGTCCACTACGTCTTTTTATTTATTTTTCCCCGCGTGTGCATTAAATTTTTTCGGACGTTCTTACGTATCCAAGTAAGGTTAAACTTTAGTCAGACTGACAAGTTACCTAGCTTCTAGTTGTTCAGCCTGGATCTCACCGTACCGAAATTCACGCTAAGCCCAGGCAAGAGCCACCTAACATTTCACGGTCGGGCGGTTTCTTGTGACCCAACAGAGTGCCTGGAATGTGTCTCCGACCGGCCTGTTTTGTAGCGTCTTCAATTTGTCCCCTCGATTTCCGTCCGGTGGTGACGTCACGACAGTGAAATGCTGCGAATCACCGCCCCCACCCCACCTCACCGGCCAACGCCACCTAGATAATAAGGCCGCAGTGCTAAATTGCCTACGTCACCAAGCGGAGGCCAGCGCGGGACACGAGTTCTGCTTTCGCGTTCGGCTGAGACTCGCGTCTAATCGCGGAGAACACGAATTTGTGTTTTTTTCACAGATCATTATTTGACCACAGGCTGGAAATAATACTAGCAATGTTATAAGCGACCATTTCTCCTATACTGTGTATATTTGATCTCGAAAATACCGTAACATTCCGGATGCCGTCGAGCGCTACTTGCACAATGGCGCTACCTCGTTTCAAATCCGCGCAACGCGTCGCAGTGGAATCCAAGGAGCCGTAGAGCAGTCGGCCGCAATCAAAGGCAAGTGTGCGAACCGGGCTCTACCTTTGTGGACGTGTTGCTAGTTTTCGAGGGCGACGGGCCAAGCTTGAGATGGCGTTTTATCCTTGCGCTCCCTGTCTAGAGTTTGTCTGCGGGTTCTGGATAATTCCGCGAATATTACGGCCATTTCGTCGTTTACCCTGAGACTGGTTTTTTTTTTCTGTTACTTCTGCTCTTCAAAAAAAAAAAAACCAGTCTCAGGGTAAACGACGAAATGGTTGACTTCCACCAGCTAGCTTGTACTTTGACTCTTTTCTCGTTTATATTACGGCGCTTCTTTTAGGTGTTCCCTCGTGTATTGGTCAGTTTTCGCTCTCAGTGTTGGATATATACGTGAAAACCGCCCAAGAAGATATGTGCGCGGTCGCACATGATCGGCGAATGTCTCGCTGCTGTGGCGTTACGAAAGTTTGTAAAGGCTGTTGTCTGCTCGCTACACTGCTACCGCCCTCGTCCTCGAGTTCCCAAGAAGAAACTCGCCTATAGTGATCTCGTTCGCGGAGTGTTTAGTGTGTTTGCGCACTGCAACGCCACGTGTCGTCCTTTTACCGGCCCAACTACCGTACTCTTATGCCGAACTCTCTTGGGACCGACCATACTTACATAAGCATTTAATTTGAATCATAAACGTCGTAGACACGCGTTCGAACGAATCACTCTCCCCTCTTTACCTTCGTAGAAAATGTAGAAACGCGCCTACGTCATCTATGTGGAAGTGGGACGTATTGAAATGTGTGGACAGATCTCGGTCACGCGATTTCGACCAATTTCGATAACCGCGTTCGCACCTGTCAATCTTACGCGCCCTACCTTTGGTACACGTGTTTATAATCGATCCGTTACGCCGGAGAGGAAACAATGACTGGTAAGCGCACGGAGCGTGGCGAGAAGCTGTCACGATTTGAGTGTTCTGCAGCCTAGAAGTTGTTTTTAAAGACCAGCGCCACATGCCCTCTCCTTGTTTCGAGTGCTGGATTCAATAGTGGGGACACATGCTTTTCGTAAGGGCAAGTTTGTTTGATTGATAATTTAGACATAGAGAACTTAGTCTGCTTCAGAATGGCAATTCTTTCTCAGACAAAAACAAACAAAACAAAAATAAGTCTGTGGGGCTAAGGCAAAATAAGACAATATTGTTTCTGACGGGGCCCTATAGAGCCTGGTTTCTGCACTCAGCAGAAAACGAAAAAAAAAAAGACAAAACATAACACCACCAAAAGATCACTCGCTGGTATGAACGGGACATATATCAGACACCTACCGAATGATGTGCGTAGGCCAGCAAGTTGAGGTACCAACTGCAGATCATAAAATCTGCAGTTGCATGAGATCATAGAAGTATGAAATTGTGAAATATAATTTATTTATTTATTCTTTTTTAAAGCTTTACGGGTGACATTCTGAAGAGATTTCGAGCTCGTGGGCTGTCGATCGTCGCCGCCATGGAAAAACCTTTCTTCTCTCTTCTCTTAGCGCGAGGAAAGGGAAGTCGGGACTCCTCGCCGGCCCTGCCGCGCGAAGAGAGCGAAGAGGGCAGCCCTGGGGCGTCCCGCCAAAAATGGCGCGACAAAAGGAGAATCTTCGTGTCGTTTGCTTCAAATAGTTGTTTTCAAACACTTCCCCTACCCGTAATGTTGTGTCGTTTTAGAAACTTCCACCCCGCTTACCCACTTACTTCACGGATCACCGAGCACTGGTGGTGGTCGTCAGTGGCGTCCACGACGCCAACTACGACGGTTATGAGAATTAACCTCGTCGCACCTCCATCCTCGGGTACGTGACTGCACCATGACCCCCGCATTGCGCGACCGTGCTGCAGCTATCGCTGTCGTTTCTTCGCGCATTGTTTAATGTCCGGAAGGGGCTGGTGTTTGAGCCAACCAGTTACGATAGGGTGTCTGTTTAGTTTTAGCACATCGGGAGGATGTGCAAGTTGTTGCAAACCATAGTCTGTGAGAACTTAGTTTTTTACGTGGTGACTGCATCTTAAATTGTAGTTGCTTGGGGTTTTACTTTTTAAAAAGTGAATGATTCTTTCTAATTTTATTAAACATTGTTGATATTTCAAGGATCGTTATTGTCTCAATAGCTGTAGTCTCGGAAAAATGTATTAAAAGTTATTTATTTATTTATTAAAAAAAACAAAAAAAAAAAACGTCGCAGCGGCGAAGCATGCAGAGGAGTGAGTGATAATATAAAAAAAATAAACAGGAATTGAACAATTATATACATAAAAAACATCCACGCGTCAATACAGAAAAGCAAAAATAAACACAACTAAGCATAGAACACTTCCGGCAAACCAAAATCATCCACACGCCATTGCACGTCGGTACAGATCAGCACAATGCATTTCATTCAAAGTAAAACAACAACAAAGACAGCAATGCACTAAAGGGTACATGTTTGACGTTCGGTTTATAAAGATAAAAACAAATCACTATACTTCGTTTCAGTTTCCGTCCGAGCGCAGCCAAAGCTATGTGTGGCCGAAACCAATCAGGCGCCGGCAATAGGTCACGCGATTTCGCCTGCACTTGTGTATCACTCCGCTGCGCCGCCGGTCCTCCGCGCGGCCCGCGCTCGCCGAGTATTTCGTCTGCTACGGGCGTATCAACGGCATCGTCTGCTACAGGTTTAAAAAGTGCCCTTTCACATTCTGAAATTTAGTCACAGGGGATGTCAGTACGTAGGCTGGCCGCTGGCGTCTGTGTCCGAGCTTTCCACTTGTTCGGCATTTCGGCATAGTTTCGAGATGCAAGTACACATTGCAAGGTGCTCGATGACCCGGCCGTTGATGTTTCCTTGTATTGTCTGGATATACCAGGGCTCGAGGCGCAGTCCTTTCCACCAGCTTCTCGACGTTCAGTGTGGTCGGCAGGTACAGGGGGGCCCTGATTTTGCCGCGTATCAGTGAATTGTAGTGACCCGGACGCTTTTCTTGCTTACAACGCATTCGCGGTACGACGTGGCCGGAGTCTCCTGCCGAATTTGAAAGTAGACATTCATCACGACCTCTCGCGCCTGACGCCCGAACGTGCCTTTGCGAAAGGACGTTTTGAAACGACTCGGCGAGGAAAGCAGCGAAGCACATGATTCGGCCAATACCGGGAACGAAATCACGCAGAAAAACCGAGCGCTGCAGCCGTGTTGGCAGCGGATGTACGCGTTTTCACCAAACCACATCCATTTACATATATTAATAAAAACATAAACTTCAGATATTTAAATCCTTTAGTTGCAGATCATTCTCAGCAGTACACAGCTGGAATATTGTGCAATGTTTACGCACCCAGCAGTTATTTTTAAAAATAAACTTTTGCAGACTACTTTGTGGTGCGTAGGAATGCTCTTCTCGAAGTTGCGAACCGTCCTGCAGCCTTTGGCTGCGCTCGGACGGAAGCTGAAACGAAGTATAGCAGGCGATACCTCATCTGTTGGCAGGGCGTTCCTTTCTCATATGGATCTCGGGAAAATATAATTTTATATAGTTCGTGGGACATTTTATTTCGGGTATTTCCTCCCGGTGATCCCCTCCTGTTTAAGATGTGATGGGGCGTTTTCAGGTATACACTCCGTGCGGGAACTATAGGGGGCGCTTTGAAAAACGCGCGCAGCGCCGCTAACGGAGGAGCTGGCGTTCGACAGTGAGGCCCGTTCAGCAGCCTGCGGCGCCTTTTCGCATGCCAAGCTGCGGCGGCGGAAGCGCGCACGGACGAAACTTTTGCTTTTTGAGCCGATACGTTGAGGGTGACGTTGCATGAGTGCTGGGGCAGAAGGGCATTTAGCTGTTCTCCACTTCTTATATATTAAGTTTGAGTCGTTATTAAGGGTAATTTCTGTAGTAGCGACCGAAAAAGGAGTTGGAGCGATTTTCCGGAAAGCAAGACGGCCGCCACCATAATTGCTCTGAGTGGGAAATTTATTTCACTCGTCGCTGTATACGTAGGACTGCTGGAACGATGATATTGGAGGCGAGTGAGATGTTCACTAAGTTTGTTGCACGAAGTGTGTTAAGTTTCGTTAATACAGCAGGTGTGAAAGTTATGTTGCTAACGAATAAAGAAATAAAGCTGTACGGGATATCCAATATTGGGCCCAAAATGTTGCGTTATAGCGGGCTGTGCAAAGTGCAGATTTGGGCACACAGGTGCTTCGACTTGACAGTAACATGACACAGTACTTATTATACAAGAAAAGGTGGCATAGGGAAACCAGGTGAAAATTTGGTTTGGGCGGCGTAACTCAATGGGAACCGGTTTTGACCATGAAAAGACTGTCAAGAGAATACCACTGGTCGGGGGAGGTAGAGACTTTAGAGGTAGGAAGGGGCTAGTGAATTGTACTTCCAATAGACCGATGCCACCCAGCGAACTGCGCAGGCGCGCGCATTCCGGAAGTATTGCCACCGCCATGCTACTTGTAGTCATCGCTCTCCGGCTTCCCGGCTGAAAAGGGCTCATGTGGGCGTACATCATAGTTTGGGAAGCCCTGGTGTTCGCTTGGATTCTCCTGCATATCAGTACTTTATAAGATTGTGTTGTTTCTGATGCCTTAGTTTGTGATCAGGCGCAGAAAAACAGTTTCAGTCGTCTTATCGCTTTAGAATCGCTTTGTCGTCTGCTTCGTCGTCGTCCGCTTCTTCGCCTTCGTGAACGCGCGTGAACCCACTGCGCTCACGCGGTGGTCTTACTGCAACAGCGGCAAAACCAACGAGGCCACTACTCCCTCGAGCACTCCGGGTGCTCCTACGTCTCAATAAACTTGGAAGCAATGGAATATCTACCTCAACGTGAAAGAGCACAAAATTCGAGGGACCATAGGCTCGGTGTAGCACCGCGGAACAGCGTCAAATGTGTCGGTGAAATACTGAGCTATGTAGTGCGCAGGCTTGGGCATAACTTTTATTCGACAATGAAGTAAGACCAGCTCAAAAGACATTCTCGGAGAGCGATAGTTTTCTAAAACTCTTTCTATCCTGGTTGAGAGCCTTTGCGACAGGGTACATATAAACTGCGGGGGGAAGCCTGCACACAAAGAAACGATCTACAAAAGAAGTTCCTACCTGACTAACCGTAAAAACTCGCATTTGTCAAAATGAAACGTAACCATGAGGGATGCCTCAGAACTTCGGGTAGAGATGAGCTCTTGTGTACAGTTTCTATTCAATTTTATTTGGTTTGCTCAAGCTCCGAACGGTAAGAGCTGACCGACGGTAAATGCTTTTTTCCGCTGTGTCGATTGGTGTTAATACAGAATGGATCAGTAACGCCAGCAAAATCAGGTTGTGGCATAATAGCCCACTAAAAAAAAAAAAAAATTAAGTCTGATTTTGAAAAAAGTCGTTTTATTTCAAGTTATATATATATACATACCGAGAATCGCTGCTCTTTCCTCGGTGATTGTACTGATCTTTTGAAGCACAGTTGTGCTCAAATCATGTAGTATTAAAGGGATACTGAACCAAAGAATTTAGTGCCCACAATAAGTGGCGCACGTTCTTTCCACCAGCCAGCAGCCGCCGGTGTGCGCGAGCACACGCAACAAAAATGACGTCACAGACCTCCATTCGCGGTTGAGATGACAGTGAAATGCATGGGCTTCGGACTAAAGGAGAATAAAGACAGGCTTTTCATCTCTACAAGTGAAAGCTACGTGCTTGTTAGACCAATTCATCGCTTACTTTTTACACCAGGCACCACTGTGTAGATGAAAAACTTGTCTTTATTCTCCTTTGGTCCGAAACCCATACATTTCACTGTCATCTCAACCACGAATGGAGGTCTGTGAGGTCATTTTTGTTGCGTGTGCCCGCGCACACCGGCGGCTGCTGGCTCGTGGAAAGAACGTGCGCCACTTATTATGGACACCAGATTCCTTGGTTCAGTATCCCTTTAATAACAGTTGTAACCACCAAAATGCATCAAGCAAAGATTGTATTAAAAACGGTCGCCGCAAGGCAGTGTGGAAGTTCCGATTTAGATAGACCAACCGATATACTGCTACGGAGGGAGTGCTCTGAAAGATTCCAACGTACGGAACACTTTAGTACGCCCTACTACGTCTCATGCCCTGTGTAAGCTTACACTCTTTAGTTATCGTGCAATGGGGTGAATATAAATTATGAATCAAATAACGAAACAAATCTAAAAACGCTTCTTCCTGCCGCTCTTCTACCGGTCTCTTTACCTGTTTTAGACGCTCTTTTCGTGGGCTGCTTTCTTCCGGGAAGACATAAAATCCGATGCCTTTTTGCCTGGTGCTGTTATTGTAGCACCTTGACACAGAACGGGTGAAGACACCTATTAAAAACCGTGAGTAAACGGCCGACTAAACGTTTCGTGCTAGCCTGAAAATTCCCACACGCCGGACGTACAACGCGCCTTGACGCGGCCAGAAAACTGGGGAGAACTACAGGTACCAGAATGCACCGCGGCAGCGGTGGCGTCGTGCAACTCCTTGTGAGATCGGTCTATTGAAACAACTTTACGAAAGGTGGTTCCAAAGCCGAGAAAACAAAGTTGTCGGCCAACACGCGGTTTGGCCTTCAAGGGCTTTTGCGGTCAGCTGTTGTGTAATAACCTAGCTCTTGTGCGAGGTGCTGATTTTCAGCGCATAGGTACTTTGACATGACCGTAACCTGGCACAACACTTATTATAACAAAAAGAGTTGGCATAGCAAAACCAGGTGGAAATTTTGTTTGGGCGTCGTACCTAAATGGGAACTGGCTTTGACCATCAAAGGCTCTCAGATGATAGGTGCACACTTTACACGTAGGAAGGGACCAGTGGACGGTACTTCCAGTTCGAACCACTTTGCGATAGGTGGCTCTAAAGCCGAGAAAAAAAAATGTTGTCTACAGAACTCGGGGTGTCAGCGTTTCCGCATCCAAAGGAAGGCTGATCAAGAAAGAAAGCACACCACATAAACTTTCATACTCAAACGTCGATTCTCCAGTGATTTCGAGTTTCATTGTTCTTTTCTTTAGATTTATATTTGTCACTTTTTTTACCGTTCGAATCTTTCTTCATGGAGTACAGATTGCGTGCCATACTTGTCCGGAAGTATCATCAACACGTACGATGGGGACGAAACTTCTTTGGAGTGCATTCCTCCAACGAAATTGGCACTGCATACCCGCGAGTGTGGGATGGCATTTCAGTTCGTCCCATCGGCGCTGACACATGTAGGCGTTGCTGGTACGAAAACAAACGCAGAGCGCAAAGCGGCAGTGTAGAATATGTCAGCTGTGCCGACACAGTGGCAGACATGATCGGGAGACCAAATTTCTTGCGTCGTACGGCAAGGGTCCATCGTTGTCGCTGTCCCACAAAACATCGGCGAGGTGAAAAATTGAAACTTTGTCCCCACGAGGTACGACGCATAACTATTGAAGCACTTAATGACGCAGCACAGGCAGCACTTATCATGCTGTAAACCCAGCGCAACCGTATTGCTCCGACTTCAATGCGTACCAACGTACGCGGTGTGGTTTCGGTTTCGTTTTCTCTGGGGTTCTCGCCGCCTACCTTCGGTACCGGCCGCGCGGCGGCGCGCCAGTCGCGTCGCACGGAGTGTATATTCCCGGTTAAATTGGTATTATATAATATTTATAACTTTCAGTCTGCTTTTCCCACGTCTGTTTTCAAGTGATACTCCGTTTCGGTAGAAGCTTTTATCTGCTTGACTTTCATCCCCCAAGGAATGAATCTTACTGCACTACTATGTATGCCCTCGAATTTATCTATCAAGAATTCTTGATATATTCCTGGGTCTTACCAATGCACGTTATGCCGCTTTTTTCTGAATTTCGGGAGCTGTACGGAGGTTCCGGATGCTAAGAACGCTACAGCTTCTCAGAATCGTAATTATGTGCTGATTAAAAGATAGGTCTTCGGAAATAATAAAATTTATATACTTTTCGTAGCGTGTCTCTTCCAGTAACATAAGCCAAATTGAAACTATTTTTTTTTTTTGCTAAAGGAGACATGAACGTAGTTACCTGCGTTTAATCTTATTTTCCAGTTCTGGCACCATAGACTGGTACGTTGCAAGTCTTGTTCCAACGACATCATTATTATAACTCGTAATTTTGTAAATTACACTTGCGAATAACCTAATAACGGAAGAGACACATGATGCTATATGATTGATTAAAGCTAAAAATAATTGCGACCTCAAAACAGACCTTTGGATGTTTTCCAGAAATCGAACGTCCTTCTTTTGCAATAGAAATAACTTGTCTGTGTCAGTTTGTTTTGTTGTCTCCCAAACCATTATGCGATACTGTAGGTATGAATAGATAAGTAAATAGTATAGTTATAACTTTAATCTTTATCCACTGGCCTGAACCCCTTGTAGATTGGGAGTTTGGCCAGTGCGGTACTACCGGTAACCTGTGGTTTTTAACGTATGTCACACAACCGCGATTCCACGACCGCACGCCGGTAAAATACCAAATGTTAAGGTAAACCGGTGGGAGGCGATGATCTAACTCAGAAACGATTCTTGCGGCGCAAGGGTATCCTGTCCCCGCTCTTGCAACTTGTCAGTTGGGGTCTGGAGGAGCTTCATCCCGGGCGTGCGATCGTGCAATCTGTGCTGCGTGACGCACCCTAGGTTAGCAGTCGCGCTTAGCTAGCGAAGCTGAGTGGAGACATCGGATCAGACGTCGTCTTCAGCCAGACTAACGAATTCCCGCTGTCTAAACCTCCATACCGTGTATTTTAGTAACTTTATTTAATACGAAATCAAAAAAAAAAAAAAAAGTTGAGACCCCATATCTTACACGCCAGGCACTGCAAAAATACAAATAAATAACGGTACCTGTTGTGGACAGGAATAAGCATCGTCTGCCAAGCGTTACCACGTAACGGCTGCACCCATACAAGTCATCTTCCTTTTTTCTTTTTCTTTCGGGAAAGCGAGTTGAAATACTTGAGACTAATAACCACTTTACAGCCGTTTAAAACTGCTCGTCTAAGCAAAAAAAAAAAAAAAAAAAAAAGTTGTGCGAGCGACGTGAACCGGAAAATTGTCCGATAAATGGCAGACGACATCCGGATGCTGAACTGGGGAGCAGACGACGTAGAAACCTGATTGAAATAAAAGACAACCAAAAGTCGTCTGCCTCGCGTAATTCTAAACTGAAAGCACGAGAAAGAAAGGAAACAAATAATAAAAAAAAAAAAAAAAAAGTATCGCGAGAGAAAGGAAAGAGCACTCCCAGAACGTGAGCGGGGTGCGTTAGCAGATCTCAAAGATGACTGCATGCAGCTTTCGCGAAGAAACCCGTCTCCCGTGATAAGAGTCCAACTGAAAGGGGTTGCACGGGAAGTCGTCCACATACACCCCGAGTTATTTAATCTGTGTACGTGCCTTTTATAGACGTGAGCTCGAAAGAAAAGTAGACTGTCCCCTAGCTGTATCATACGGAACAGGTAAACGGTGGCATCGTTCTATGAAATCGCATGCAAAAGGAAAAGGCTAGCATGAATCGCGGTCATCAGTCGAGCCTGAGAATGAAGGTAGGACTTGTAGACAAGTGTGTAAACCTAAACACGTGTGCAACTACACGACGCACGGCAACAAATGCATAAGCAAGTGATAATAATAACAAAGCTAACGATAATAATAACAAAGTTAAAGATAAGGATAGCAAAGTTGTTTCCTGCGGCCTCCAAAGGCAGGGTATACAGTTCTAGGGTGTACAAAACACTTCCACGAACGCAGTCTCCTGCGGTAGTACATTTCATTCGCTAGCAGACATAACATATTATAACTTATGTTTTAGCTGCTTCTTTCACAATTTTGAGTTCCTGGTACCTCCCACCTGACACCAAGGTAGTTTTTTTTTACAAAACATGCCAGCAGCCAAGGTATCAAGCCGGAGTATCCAAAATCAAATTACCGGAGTGCCCAAAATCAAGAGAGACAAAACTTTGCTCATTAAAACTAGAGGTCTCCGTGTGCGAATGAAACTCGTTTGAAGATCAAGCTGGGAATGAGGCTACCTTATGCCCGAATAACCCTAATAACGATTATCACTTTTATTTCGACGCGAAGATATGCCATGGCGTTACCGTCTTTGCCAGAGCCGTTTATACTGAGAGAGTTTGGCCTTCTTAAGGAGATTTTGACAGTCTGACAACCACAGCAGCGTAGTCTGACAACCGGGGGATGACTACTTCCGTCCGCCATATTGTGGCTCTGACTCATAGGAACTCTACGCGATTTCTCAGGAATGAACAAGACAAAGAAGTAACGCCATATTGTGTTATCGCGAAATACGCTTGTTCTAGCGGCCAACAAGCTCCGCCCATCGGCCAAACTCTCTCAGTATAAACGGCTCTGGTCTTTGCATAACCCGACTGCCATCTGCACACGGTTCGCTCTCGCTCGTGCTGACCGCGGTGAATTTGCCACGGGCCAGCGAACGCGCAAGTTCCATGACCGCGTGCGTGCAGCTTGACACTAATCTTTTTTTTCTTTTCCCCTGGAATTCCATAAGAAATGTCTGTGAAATGCTCTCATTGTTGTTGTGTGGCTATATGCCTATACGCTTTCCAAGGCCTAGGCATTCCACGCCAAACGGCTCCGCGCTGAGTGTATGTTTATTCGGATAAGGCTTTGTTACAGATACGTAAGCCAGAAGTGTGCTCTTTCGCGGGGATCTGGGGTAGTTGTTCGTGCGCGTGCGCGGAGCAAATCGGGAGTCTTGGCCCGTGGGAATGCAAATGCTCACGAATCCGCGCCTTTGTTGTTTTTTTTTCCTTAGTTTTCGTTTTTTTTTTCTTGTTTTTTTTGTTTTGTTTTTTACACGTGTTGGTATGCGTTAATGGAACTTGTTTGGAGGAGGCGGATTTAGTTAATTGAGAGGTTTAGTAGATCGTTCCGATAACTACGACAACGATATTTACTAATAATATATTTAATAATATAATATATTTAATATACGATAATTTTTATATTTATGTACGATAATATATTTACTCTCATTTATGCAATGCTTTTAACTTGCGCACCGTAAGCTTAAAGAAAACATACTCAATCAATACAAGTATATAGGGTGGTCCAAGTCACCAGGCTCGATGTAAAATGAACCGTAAAAATCGACGCCTGAACGTAGCAATCTAAACTTTTCGTCAAAGCTGTATTTCACAGGTCGGTTTTTTCTTGCAAAATTACAAAGCGTACTTTTTTTTTTCTGTAAAAAATAAAGCCAAGAAACTTGCCAGGTGACGCAGACGACAGGGGTTCAGTAGCGGGGTGTGTTTGGCGTTTGTATTGATAGATGGCGCTACCTCCTTTTCTCGACGGCTCGCGACCACCGTTGTTTATTAAAATGAACATAATCTTTTTTAAATGTACCTTCGGTTAAAACATCAATCCGGACAATAAAAGCAAAACTTAAACTAAAAACGCGTCTGCATAACGGCGGCGCTTTTGCTGCCAACGGATTTCGTCTGCGTGTCGTCTGCTTTCTTTCGCTGGTCGGCTGCACCTTCGGACGCTGCTCCCGACGTCATCTATCAATACGAACGCCAAACACACCCCGCTACTGAAACCCTGTCGTCTGCGTCGCTGCCCGCCTTAGACCCTGGCAAGTTTTCTCGCCTGATTTTTTTACAGAAAGAGAACTACGCTTTGTAATTTTACAAGAAAAAACCGACCTGTGAAATACACCTTTGACGAAAAGTTTAGATTGCTACGTGCAGGCGTCTATTTTTACGGTCCATTTTAGATCGAGCCTGGTGACTTGGACCACCCTATAGAACGGATATTGCATTGAAATTTTAAAAATAATAATTGAAACCAAGCGTACGCTCCGCCTTTTAAACCCGCGCCATAGATGATTTCTTCTATTTTTAATGGTATACATTTTACACAGACGCCTAAAGACTTCGACCGAGATATCGGAAACAGAGGAGGATAAGACACTCAGTTTTTGTCGTTTTCCCACAAATGTTTTTTTTTTTTGTTATTGCGTTATCCTTGTTTCAGTGTCCAGGTTTCTTAATCTCAAGTTGACAGCAAAAGGCCTACCAAAAAAGCAGTCTGATTACAAAACAAACACTAGCGCAGAAAAATCGGAATTTACCAAAACCCTGTACCCCTCCAACACGGTGCGGTGCAATGGCCCCTTCGAACATTCTTCCGGCATGAAACACGAAAGAATGTTTATACAGTATACACAAAACGTCAATATATTACTTTTCCGAGTATACTTTTTAATCTCAGCACGTTCCCCTGTCGCCTTTCCTTTTGTTTACGAATTCCTGGAGTTGTCTAAAGCATTTCCCATTTAACCGTTTCCTTTTTTTTTATTCTTTCTGCCGCTCACTCGCTCTGAAGTTTCGCTCGTTAATTACACGCGTGGCGGGAGCGCAGGCATGCGAAGAGACGCGTGTTTACCAGGCCTTTTTTTTACACTGTACACTGCATTCCGGATATTGTATTCAGCGACAGTTTACGTCAACACGTCTACTATAACCGGAGTACGACTATCGTCGAAGAAGCGCACGGCTCAATCCCTTAGCGAAACGTTGGCTGCTACGCACGAGACGAGGTGACATTCCGGCTATATCCTTCGGCGACAGTTCCTGTCCACGCATCTGTTATAATAATCGGAATGTGACTATCGCCGAAGAATCGCTCGGCTGAGTTTCTTAGCGAAACGTTGCTAAACTGTGTGTGACTCGTGGTTATAATAACTGAGGTGACTATATAGTATACGCGCGCGCGCTCAATGCGTCACAGAAACATTTAAAGAAAAAGTGAACGTTATAATGAAAGACGTACTTAAATACGTTGGTGTTTTTGTTCTGGGGCCTCGCAGTCATACTTAGCTATTTTTTGACCGTCGTGAGGCGAGCATTGCTTCGCAGAATGCACTATGCCGCATGCATGAGGGGATCGTTGTTCGTAGTAACCCTCGTGTGTGTGTGTGTCGCAGCTATTATACGAGCAAGTTAAAGTGTTTGCGAGATGGCAGATAAGAATAGAAAAGCACATGCCAACTAATTCAGATTCCTGAACATTTTATCGTTTTTTTTTATTTTTTTAAAGCTATTTGTTTACATGCGTTGTTTGTTTTTAGCTTTAGTCGCTTGTTCGAGTGAAGTCTCTTTTGTGTTTGACCTTATGCCGCTCTCAGTAAACAGTCGGGTGTTTCATAAGAAGGACAGTGAGAGAGAGAGAGAGGGAAAGGATCTCTAAAGAGGGGGAGAGAGAGAGAGACTGATAGGAAGAGGAATTTACCCAAGCCATTACCGATGACAAGAAAAGTCTTATGGCCGGTGACGGAACAAAATTGTTGTAACAAAGATCTTCTGTCCTAAACTAGACACCTGTTGGAGTTAACAGTCAGGTGTAATACTTTTGGCTAAAGATGCTGTTTCAACAGAAATATACAGGAAGAGAGTGAGAAGGATACACGTGGACGTCGGGGTTCCCGTTCGATGGGGGAAGAAAAATGTGATACCTTAGTTCTAGATCCCGAGTCATCGCCACCTGATCATTTGTGGCTACTTTTGTCAGGTCTAGATGTATAGGTTTCAGTGCGGTGTCGCTAAAAAGGTCTGGTCAGTGGGGAACAACAACAAAAGAAAGTGCGCTGAAGTTTGAAGAATCAGCAGTGTCCTCCAGTTGGCAAGCTCCAGCTGTGACGTCCTTCTAACTTGGAAGCATTCTGATGACGTCATCGATCGTGTAGGCGAGGGCTATTTTCTGGGGGCCACAATCCTTTACGTTCCACGAAAAGAAATATTTAAAGTAACGATATTTTTTTATTTGTTTTTGGCACGGCGCTTTTTTTTTTTTTTTTTGACGCGGTCTCTTTCATTCGGTCGTCGGTTTGCGGACTATTTGCGTTTCCGCTTTGTGTTCGTTTTGAAAGCGGTTATTTGTGCGTTTTTTTTTTTTTTTTTTTTTTTTTTTTTGCGGCGTTAGAGGCTGGCTGCCGCTCTTCACGAAGACGCGCGGCCATCGCTTCACTTCGAGGACAAGACACGCGTGTGTCACTCTTGTTACTGCAGCTTGCTCCTCAGTCTTCGGGGGCGCAGAGTCGTTTGTCGCTTCTTGACGCTGCGGGAGTCACTGTCAACGTGCCCGTCGGTTAGCCCTAGTTTTGCTTTTTCCGCGCTGCAAAAATTTGTCGTGGGGCTTGTTAAACTGCAGAAGCACGCGTGCCATTCGGGAGGGGCGCCGGCCGTGGGTTCACCCTCTTGTTTATAACGAGTTCTTACGAATGGGCGTCAGGCGTGCGCGCACTCCGCGTGCGCAGAAAGCAGATTGGCGTGAGGTGAAGCTTCTGCGCATGCGCCGTGCCGACATCAGCGCCACCTCAGCGTCGTGACGTCAGAGCCGCCTGACGCTGTAGATTTACTTGTGTCAGATTTTATTTTCACCTGGGCGCGGTTACTGTGAAATTCAAAAGTCGCGTCAATTGAATAGATGTTTGTAGTGATTTGAGAAGTTTTTGCGTTGCAATCTAGCACTTTATGTTCCTGCTGTGCAGAGAATATATAGCGGTTACAGTTCGTTCGCAGCAGTGATTCCAGTAATGGTTGTGTCCGCGGAGCTCAAGCTTCTGCGTTATGTACTAATACGGGCTGCCAAAAAAAAAGAAAGAGAAACAAAGTTTGGCAGATGTTGCCTTACCATGATTTGTTAATCCTGCAGTTGGACGTTGTTCTGTACTGAAACTTCTTCGTTTTCTTTCAGAATGAAACCAGCTGCGCTATTTAGCTTAGCATTGGAATTGCATGACAATCTGTTTAGTTATTTAACCTAGACTCAGTTCGCGTTCTTTACTTATCTGGTGAGCAGGGTCTTTCGAGATTTAAATAGCGAGGTTCCCGAAGAAATCAGAGTTGGCAACGCGAGGTTTCCTTCTTTCTTTTACGTGCCGATTGCCGGAGTGAGATATATTTCCGGGGACTTCCAGGGCCACCCGTCAGGGAGCTGGGGTTTATGCGATCTCGGCGTCGAGACGCTTTTAGGCGGGGAAATGACCGCTTCCACGAACTCGGCTCCCGGATTCGCTTCCTGCTGATGATGCATGCGACGCCGTCTCTGGAGCGCACAGGGCAGACGGAGCGCCGTGCAAGTAGAGCAGCGCGGCGGGCGAAGACCTAACGAACGAGAGTGAGAAGGAAACGAGGGGAATTGAGATGAGAAACGCAGCTCGCAGATAACAAAAAAAGCAGGGCGAATATGTGTGAGCGAGTGAGCGTGAGTAGTTAGCGTGGGAATGGTTGAGGGAGTAGTTAAGGGTGTGAGTAGTTGAGGGTGGCGATGGCTGAGGGGGGTAATAATTGAGAGGGTAGTAATTGAGGGTGTGAGTTGTTGAAGCTGTGAGTAGGCGAGGATGCGAGTAGGCGAGTATTCGACTAGGTAAGGATCCGACTAGGTGAGGATCCGAGTAGATGAGGATTAGGTGAGGATGCGAGTAGGTGGAAGTGTGAGTGTTTGAGGGTGTGAGTTGGTGAGGGTAGAAGTTGGTTAGGGTAGAAGTTGGTTAGGGTAGAAGTTGGTTAGGGTAGAAGTTGGTTAGGGTAGAAGTTGGTGAGGGTAGAAGTTGGTGAGGGTAGAAGTTGGTGAGGGTAGAAGTTGGTGAGGGTAGAAGTTGGTGAGGGTAGAAGTTGGTGAGGGTAGAAGTTGGTGAGGGTAGAAGTTGGTGAGGGTAGAAGTTGGTGAGGGTAGAAGTTGGTGAGGGTAGAAGTTGGTGAGGGTAGAAGTTGGTGAGGGTAGAGGTTGGTGAGGCTAGAGGTTGGTGAGGCTAGAGGTTGGTGAGGCTAGAGGTTGGTGAGGCTAGAGGTTGGTGAGGCTAGAGGTTGGTGAGGGTAGAGGTTGGTGAGGGTAGAGGTTGGTGAGGGTAGAAGTTGGTGAGGGTAGAAGTTGGTGAGGGTAGGAATACGTGAGGATGTAAATAGACGAGAGAAAATAAGTGAGTGCTTGCGAAAGTTTTATGCAAGTTAGAGTGATCATTCACCTCGTCTCATTGCGCGCGCGTGGGAGAGAAAATTAAGCGAGTCTATGAAAGTGGCGTAGAAATTTAAACAAAAAAAATTGATAACAAGAACTGTACCTGGAGAAATATTCCCCGGGAGAATTTTTATGCTGGCTAAATAAAGCATATTTTTGAATATGTACTTCAAAATTTTCATAAATTTGGTGGCTGTCTGCCTTCCTAATGTCGTTGCGCTGTATTTGGTGAACCAACTTTCCACCCAGTCAACTTTCCGAGGGGGAAGGGGCCCGGTCAGGATGGTGACGACCGATGATGGTGTTCGCCCGATGGTAGTCCCCCAGGAAGTCGAATAAGGAAAAAAAAAACTAAAAGTTGTTCGATCCCGCTGGACACATTACGACGTTGGTAGGTTTACGGTGGCCAGTGTGGCCACGTTTATTTTCAAAACAAAACGACAAGTCAACGGTAATACCAAAACTTCCAAAATTAAAACCCCATACTTTAGTCCCCAGTCTCAAGAGCCGAATTCCCCGAGAACCCTCTCGGCAGCCCTTTTCTAGCCTCGTAGATGCCTCCTTTCTCTCCAGAGATGGACCAATCACTTCAAATTTCACCACTCCCACGTGGTACACTGTCGTCCAATGGTCGGCGAGCTGTCATCCTGTCGCTGTAACGGCCAAACCTAAATTCCTTGTAGGGTTGTTCTCTGCAATTTTTCCAGTCTGACTGGCGCCAACCGCTAAGTTATTGCATCGGGCAAAAAGCGACAATTTTACACTAAGCGTCGAAACTCTCTATATACAGGCACATTCGGCTAAAAGCCACAACCAGCTGCAAGAAGGGATCTGTCCGCTCCCCACTCCCGGCCGCTCTGCCCCCGCAAATGCTCCCTCCAAAACGCCGACCATTGGACGACAGTGTACCACGTGGGAGTGGTGAAATTTGAAGTGATTGGTCCATCTCTGGAGAGAAAGGAGGCATCTACGAGGCTAGAAAAGGGCTGCCGAGAGGGTTCTCGGGGAATTCGGCTCTTGAGACTGGGGACTAAAGTATGGGGTTTTAATTTTGGAAGTTTTGGTATTACCGTTGACTTGTCGTTTTGTTTTGAAAATAAACGTGGCCACACTGGCCACCGTAAACCTACCAACGTCGTAATGTGTCCAGCGGGATCGAACAACTTTTAGTTTTTTTTTTCCTTATTCGACTTCCCGGGGGACTACCATCGGGCGAACACCATCATCGGTCGTCACCATCCTGACCGGGCCCCTTCCCCCTCGGAAAGTTGACTGGCGCAGTCGACAGGATCCTGCTGACTTCCTGCGACGGGCGGAGAGCGAAAACGACGGTATCAACGGAGGCAGGCGGAGCGTACCTGGGCTCTATGCGACAAGTGTTTCGTCTGCTGGATTGCGGACAAGGGTCGCGTCTGCTGGACTGCGGACAAGGGTCCCGTCTGCTGGACTGCTGACAAGGGTCGCTCCTGCCGGAGTGAGGACCGCGGCAATATCTACGTGAGAAGCCCGGGGGAGGTACAGTTACCCAAAGAAGTCGTCTGCTGGACTGCGGACAAGGCTCGCTCCTGCCGGAGTGAGGACCGCGGCAATATCTACGTGAGAAGCCCGGGGGGGTACGTTACCCAAAGAAGTCGTCTGCTGGACTGCGGACAAGGCTCGCTCCTGCCGGAGTGAGGACCGTGGCAATATCTACGCGAGAAGCCCGGGGGGGTACAGTTACCCAAAAGGAGTGGTGGCAGCTGACAGGTGGTCCTGGGCGTCATCTACGTCGGAGAACAGGACGACCTGTGGCTTCACCTGCGGACCGGCGAAGCATCTTCAGCGAGCGGCGACAGAATATCGGGGCAAGCCTCAAGAGAAGAGACGAGATCGTCGCTGCAGTACTGAACTTCGTGGTGGTGCCGGAAAATTTTGCGTTTTTTTTTTTGTTTGTCTGTGAGGTTTTTTTTTTTTTTCTTTTCGGTGAACGAAGAATGAGCTGAGACTTCCAGACGACGGGCATGATCGCCAGGCCGAGTGGGGACACTGCGGCAAGTGGGTGGCGGTGACTGGAGGAGCAGCTAATTGGATTTTGCCAGGCAACAGTGGGTGAGTCCCATTCCCGTTTTCTCCGAGGCTCACCATGACCAGAGAGACTAGATCGAAGACCCCAGGGTCTTCCCTCAGTGGCGCCAACTCGGAACCAGACGCTGGCACCAGTGAGGGAGGGCAGCCAACATATTCGAATGGCCTTAGTGCTGAGATAACACTCATGAGACTAAAGATAGAACTCGAGAAAATAAAACTAGAGCAGCTCAAAAAAACGGGGCAGCCGCATGAAGAGAACACTCGGGGTACGGGGGGAGTCGAACGGTATGCAAAGGAGCTACGTGCGGTGCTGGCGCCAATGCCCGAGACGGACACATTGGTACCTGCATGGTTTAAAGGCGCTGAAACAATGTTGGTGAGTTGTGAGGTTCCACAGGACCTACACGGGGCACTCATTTTGCCCTTTCTAAACGAGAAAGCGAGCGCCGTTGTGGCAAACAGAGCAGAGGGACGGGTATTGCAGTACAAGGAGCTACGAGACATTATCCTCGACGAGCTCAGGATGACTCCGGATGAGTATAAGCGGAGGTTTCATGTCGCACGCAAGCAAAAAGAGGAGTCGTGGGCACAGTTCTCTACCGATCTGACTACCATGTTCGGCTACTACATGGAGAGCCGCGAAGTAGAGACACTAGATGATCTAAGGCAGCTGATCATTTCAGATCGGCTAAAACATGTCATGCCGGATGATGTCCGGGCCTACGTACTTCAGAATGAAACCAAAGAATGGCTAAGGCCAAAGGAAGTAGCGGAACTTGCCGAGAAATTCGAAGAGAGCCAGCGCGATCGAAACTGGGAGCCCCAGAGGGCGGCCGAGGGGACACAGGTGAACATGCGGGGTGGGCCTGCGGAAGTTGGGGGCGACCAGCGAAGGGTTGAGAAACCTCGACCGCAAGGGTGCTTTTCGTGTGGGAGGCTGGGGCACCTTAAGCAGAACTGCCCTGGATTAGTACATACAGCCGTGGACTCCGGGAACAAACCGGCCTCCGCGTGTCTGTGTGCGGGGGTAAGACCTTCGCCTCGGTCACGCGAGACATTTGAGACGACGGGGACGCGCAGGCATGGAGAAACAGTTTCGGGTATAGGCTAGGTATAGCAAACCTTTTCTTTTTTTTTTCTGTTCGCGTTTGCATTTCCTTGCCTGTAGCCAATGTTAATTTTTTTTCTGCGGTTTCCTTTAGGTAAATGCTGGTCATGGTGGAATCTGGAACGTACGGGTTTGGGTCTCACCGGACTGTGTTTGCTTGTGTTTTTTTTTGTGTGTTGTTGGTTTTCCCTGTCGCCCAACAGATTATTTTTTTTTGTCAGGGGGTATAGCTCCTTTGTTGTTGTTTTGTTTTTGTATGCTACGCGTCTGTCTCGAAAAGGGGGACAGATGTTGCGCGAACAGCAAGTGTACTTGCAACATTCTTGGTGGGGAGGTGTTAAGTAACGAAGGATTTTGTTAGAAATAAGTAAGATTTGTTTTAGAAAAGTCTATCTTTTTACAGTTGCGTCGGCATCGTTTTATTTTTTTTAGCTTTCTTTGTGAGTGTCGGCGTTTTGGAGGGAGCATTTGCGGGGGCAGAGCGGCCGGGAGTGGGGAGCGGCTTCCCCGCGGTCGTTAAGAAACGTCTCGGGTGTCGGTAGTCTGCTCGGACAGATCCCTTCTTGCAGCTGGTTGTGGCTTTTAGCCGAATGTGCCTGTATATAGAGGGTTTCACCGCTTAGTGTAAAATTGTCGCCTTTTGCCCGATGCAATAACTTAGCGGTTGGCGCCAGTCAGACTGGAAAAATTGCAGAGAACAACCCTACAAGGAATTTAGGTCTGGCGGTTACAGCGACAGGATGACAGCTCGCCGACCATTGGACGACAGTGTACCACGTGGGAGTGGTGAAATTTGAAGTGATTGGTCCATCTCTGGAGGGAAAGGAGGCATCTACGAGGCTAGAAAAGGGCTGCCGAGAGGGTTCTCGGGAATTCGGCTCTTGCGACTGGGGACTAAAGTATGGGGTTTTAATTTTGGAAGTTTTGGTATTACCGTTGACTTGTCGTTTTGTTTTGAAAATAAACGTGGCCACACTGGCCACCGTAAACCTACCAACGTCGTAATGTGTCCAGCGGGATCGAACAACTTTTAGTTTTTTTTTCTTATTCGACTTCCCGGGGGACTACCATCGGGCGAACACCATCATCGGTCGTCACCATCTTGACCGGGCCCCTTCCCCCGCGGAAAGTTGACTCACCCTTTCTACCTTCAAGACCGCGATGTTCAAGCATTGAAGCTTTTGACTTCCAGCGTTCTTTTTCCCTTATAAAGTTGATAACTGAGACGGCTAGAAGTCGAAACGCACGATGCCGATAATGGGACACCTTGACACATGTTGATTCTGATCGTAGGACGGTGCACTGATGTGCACGAAGCGGTCACGGCGTCTTCTGTTTCAAGCGGCAACGAAGTACATTTACATTGAATATCCACTAGGAGCGAGCAGGGGCTGTAGACGTCTGGTTAGGTAGTAAAAAAAAAAAAATGGGAAAAACGGCATGACAGCAGAAAAGAGGCTGCGAATAACTAAAAAAAAAAACTAAAAAAAACCTGCCACATTGTTGACGGCTGTCAAAGAGAGGACAGCGACCTTGGTGACGTCAGTCGGTCCTTGGCACTGTTCGAGTCGCGGTTGCAATTGGCCAGAGGTAGTGTACGCGAATATTTAATATTGCCTTCGATCAGTGAGTACTGTACCTATCTGACGTCAACGTTTTTAATGCCGATTGTCGAGATGACGTAATCGAAGACAGCATGCTTGAAGACGTCACCTAAATTATTGAACACTCCGGAAGGTTTTTCGAATGCGCGATAAAAATAGTCGTGTTCGTTTCGCCCCAAGTCTAGACGCAGCCGACACTGCGAACTGAATGGACCGATCAGACAGCGTCAAAAACGCACCATCGTGGTGTCTGCTATGTTTCTGTACGTGTTCTATCATCGCTGAACCAATCATAAATAATAAAAAAAGGCTTAGCGACACAAGCTTTTGACACTGCTTGATTGGCCCCATTACCCGGTAGCGTCGGCCGCGTTTCTCGTGAGAGTATGTAAAAGCAATACTCGAGACAGTTCATTCAACGCCGAGTGTCACGTGACCTTTTGAGAAGAACGGCGACGCTCGGCGCATAGTCATGTGATACCTTCACGGCGTAGGATTGGCTGGGATGGCATGTAGCGTCCGCGCCGGTCCATCGTTAGTTTCGCGACACCCGCCAAAACATTAAAACGCGCAACCAAAAAAGGGACGCGTCCTTTTTATGGTTTCCTGCTTTCAATTAATTCCCAGAAAAAAAAACAAATGAGAAGGGAGAGGTGGCACGGGGAGGATTGAGAGACCATGCGACGAACTGCGTGCACATTTATAGTCGACCCTCACTTACCCTATTCGCGCCGGGGAAAAAGGAAAAACGAAGGCAACAGTGAATGATATCGACGAGAGAAGCATATCGCCTCTCCCTTTCTCGACGAGCACGAGTCAGGGCCGGGGCCTTCCCCCCGCTCTAAAAATAAGGAGACGGCAGAGACACACATCTGCGGCTCTTCGGAGGGGGGACAAGACGGGGCTTTTCGATTCGCAGCAGGAGGTCTTGAACTCCATAAGGAGGCCGGAGCCTGGTTGCCCCACGCAATCGTTTCTCGTGGAGCCACTTAAATAAGCCACGCTTCGGCAGAGTAACGGCACTCCGGCCATCTTGGTGCTTCAGGTCACGGTTCCCGGTCGCCCAAAGCTTTGCCTGTAATCGCAGAAAACGCCTTTTTCGACCTCCAGAAATGTCGAACCGATTTGCCTGAACCTCCTGACAGCGTAGACCCAAAACTCAGAAAGTCTCATTTTCGAATCATAACTGTGGGCCGATTTTGCCCGCTCTGCAATGAGCACCAAAATGGCGTCCCCCACGAGATATTTGGAAAACGGAGTGCCGATACTCTGAGCGTAGGTTATTTTTATTGACTCGAGTTTCTCGTATGTTGAAACTAAACTCACCAGCTCAGCGTATACCCGTTGCTTGCATCCCCAAAAAAACAAAAACTACAACCCCCAACAACCTACCAGGACCGTCGCAGTCTCGTATGGCCAGATGATGATATACAACTTACGGGTGCGCCAGAGGCTCCTCCCACACTCTCGGTAACGCCAACCACTATTTTCTACGCGATGTGCAAAATGATTACAGATCGAAGAATAAGTTGGCAAACTTAAACCCCTCCCACGCCCACGCCCTTTGTCGCAGTGTCGAAAAACGCTATCGCTTCATAAATGAATTGGAACGCAAAAGTAAAGTGCTTTACTTTTATCGGCAACAGTAACGCGTTACTTTTATTTTGGTGTAACGTAGTCCTTTAACACGTTCCTTTTAATTGCGAGTAACGTATCTTGATACTTCTCTCCGCCAACGCCTACAACACTGATTTATAGCCCATACAAAAATGTCCTATGGTCGGCTATAGAAAATTCTTTGTATGGTCGGCTTTAGCTATTTGGCCCAATTAGCTAAAGAATTTTCTATGGCTGTCTTTAGCATTTCTTATGGTCGCCTTTATGGGGCTCTTTAGCTTTGTCTATGGCCCTATCGCTGTCCAGCCATAGCGCTCTTTAGCTTTTCTAATGGTTGGCTAAAGACTCCTCTATGGCTTATCCTATGGCTCTCTTTAGCCAGCAAACTCTAAAAAAATTTACTTCAAGTTCCCCAAACTTGTGAACGCTACATGGTAGATATACATACATCTCTGAACACACAGAGTACACACAACACAAGCAGAACACTACCCCACAGAACAGCAACAACGCAGCAGCACGAACGTATGCTGTATTCGCACTAGCTGTATATATAGCAGTCTAATTTTTGAATCCGACTTTCCCGGTGACCCATCATTTGTCTCAAAAACACGGAGAGGCGGAGCAAATATTACTCGTACTTAATACATTATTTGAATTGTCTCTTGGAATAGCCCCCATCTCTTAATTCGACACCCTGAAAAAAGCAAATGTAGATCATTAGGCTAATTAACTAAAATTTATTGATTATCTTTTTAATAAGTTTGATGAATCACGTTGACAATGCAGTGATGACATGCAGTACACTGGTGCTGAAGATTGCAATCAAGCCATTGCTTGGTTGCAGTGTTCGGCGCCATTGTAATTTATTTTCACTTTTGGGGGTAATAATTAATTTTAATTGTGGCACAAATATTTTAATGGCTTTTTCAAACAAACGATATTACTAATTTTCACGACTCGTTGCAACAGCAGAGAACATATCTTGGGTCATGGTTTGTCACCTCCATTACAAAAATTTAGTATTGATTTAATTTTCTAACGTGGAGTGTTTTTACTAAAAAGTAAGCGCCGGTAGTGATTTTCTATAGGCGTGGAAAGAAAATGTATTGGACCTTGGCCTTTAGACTCGGAGCCATAAATTTTTCTATAGACGAGAAAAGACAAATAATTGGTTTCCAGTATTTAAACTCGGGGCCAAAGGATTTTTTATAGGCGGGTAAAAAACATTTCTTGGTTCGCTGTCTTTAGAAATGGGGCCATATAATATTCTATAGGCGTCTAAAGCAATTTTATTGGTTCCCAGTCTTTAGACTCCGGGCCATAAAATTTTCTATAGAGGGTTAAATACAATTTATTGGTTCCCAGTCTTTAGACTTGTGTCCATAGAATTATCTATAAGCGGGTAAAGAAAATGTATTGGTTCCCAGTCTTTAGGCACAGGGCCATAGATTTTTCTATAGCTGGCTGTAGATGTCTTTATGGATTTCTATGGCCGACCATAGAGGGCCATAGGGGGTGATAAACAGCCATATGAATTTCCATAGACAGCCATAGACCATTTTTGTATGGGAGTACACCGCATTGCTTTTGCTCTTTCCTGGTTGATCCGAGGAGTAACTCGTTGTCGTGTCTGGTACATGGTAGCGTTTACTTGGCACGGTCTTATAACTTGTACCCGGCAATAGTATGTTACACTTAGACTATTGCTTTTTACGGACCATTCAGGTTTTGCTTCTGCTCCCGCGAGAAAAGTCGGGTTCGCCAACTCTTGGCCGCGACGAATGAAGCCGGCGCGTCCTCGGTTCTTGGTGACTGCGACCCGGTGGCCCGGATTCGTTTGAGCGCCGTCGCGGCCCTGGCTCCCCTGCATCCCGTGTTTGCCTTCTGCTATCGCCGCCGGAGATGAGAGGCGCCGACACCTCCCTTCGATGCGCACTCTCGCAGCTGGCCCTGAGCTGCGACCATCTCTGCGGGTGTAGGGTTTCTTTTGGTGTGACCTCCGTGCAATTAAGCACGCTTCATCTCACCTGGCAGCGGCCCCGTGCACGAAACCTCCCGGATAATAAACGCAGCTTGACATCTTTCTATTGGTGACGTGCGCTACCGAAAGCGTCACTGTGGTCGGCCTTTCACGATTGGCCATGCGCTCATTATGACGTCTATGTAGGAAGTATTCACTGGCGACCTTTGACGAGCCATGGAACGCGAGCTGACGGCAGGGCTTTTGCAACGTGCATTTCACACCATCAAAGTCGCCGGTCTTAGCGGACTAAAAGTGTGCGCTGCTTCTACGCGTGCGCTGTAAACAGTGCACCCCAATATGGCGCCCAGTGGAAAGCAATGTCACACTACACTGCAGTGTCATGGGTCGCTAAACTCGTCGAACACACAGCTTATTTGCATTATATGACGTAGCGGGGGGAGGGGCCGGACGAACGCCGCGAGCTTTTCTTTTCTCACGAACCCTTAGATCCGTTATTCTTCGTGACGACGTTTTTCATTGAAAGGGACAAAAATCCCTACTATAGAGAGTTTTAGTAGATCGTTCCCATGACTCCGATAACGATACCCGATATTCCGCCACCGCCTCTCTTGTGCATGCATAGTATCGTTATCGGGGCTATCGGAGGTATCGGAACGATCTACTAAAACTCTCTTATATTTCTAGGCGCCGAACAAAGCAGCACGAACGAACGACAGTCTTTGTCGTGACGTCATACTTGTGACGTCACGACAAAGATTGTCAGCTGCGACCAACATGTTTGATAGTGTCTAAAAAGCGCGTCTGAGGTTTAAGGTAAATTCATTCTAAAATGAACACCATTGAAGTTGACAGTCTGATACCGTTCTTATTTCCGCCGATAAAGCAAGAAGTTACTGAAAAACATCCCCGCCGTTCCCTTCCTTCCTCTGGATACGATCAAAATATACCGAGACGTGCTTGTATATTAAGTAGTCAACTATACTCTGTTTCACCTTATGTTGTACTGCAGGAAAGGCTATAAGCGCGAGCTCCTTGCTCTAGGGCACATCTCGGCGGCGCAAGCTCTCGTGCACCAAGGGCAGCTGCCAACGCTATGAGCTCGCGCTTCTAGCCTTCGCTACGGTTCAACATAAGGTGAAACGGAATATAGCATTGTCCGCCTTCGAGTGGATTTCGCCTCCGGTCAGTTGTCTTCCCATCGGCGGCATAAAATCATTTTATTGCTTTTGTCGAAGTAATGACTATTGGCCATGTAGGCGTTCACAACCGATAATTCTGACCCTGACGTCAAGTGTAGAAACTATAGGAAGTATTCACTGGCGGCCATAGCTGTGTGCGCGACTGCTGAGCGCGTGCTGATGGCGAGCTTCCACAGTTCTTTTGTAACGTGCATTCCGCACCCTCAAGATTGCCGGTCTCAGCAGCCTATTAGTGTATGCTCGTTCTGAGCATGCGCTCTAAACAGCACCCACAAATATGGCGCCCAGTGAATACTCCTTATAAAAGGGCGTCACCGAACGCGCCTGCACACCACGAGCGCTGGCACGAGCCTCTCGCTGGGAAGTTTGTTGTGGCCGCTCGTGAGCTCATGGAACGCGAACCGTTTTATTTCCAGAACCTTCAAAATCATTCTTTCGAAAATTACACGCTATGCTGTTCCTTGTCGTCGCTCAGTTGGAACGCCTCTAAGAAGCAGCAACGTCGAAACAGGAAGAGGGGGAAAGGAACAATTCAGTCCCCCCCCCCCCTCTCACCCTTTGGCGTCGGAAAGGGGGGGGGGGGGGGGGGGGAGGCCAGGATTTTAAAAGGGTAATGGGTGGAGGCGATCGCCCCAGCCCCACACCATTTTAGAAAGGTAAAACAATAAAAATTCGGAGGGAAGGGATCATTTCCCTTCTTTACTACCATGTATCATCCCCCCCCCCCCTCTCTCTATCTCTCTCAAACGTTTTCTACAGCACTTCCTAGCCGCTATTTTTTTTTTTTTATCTGTTGGTTGTACATTTTTTTTTATTTCCATTCTTCCGTCTTTTTCTGCCAGCCCTCGTCGCCCCATCCTTTCTTAAACAGTACCGGCGTCCCTACCGCACCGCCTCGGTGACCCATGTAGCGCCCTTGTTGACAGTGGCGGAAGGTGTGCTCTAAAGCCGCGTGCACCGCGCACGGCTCCACGATATCACAAAGTTTAATCTTCGACTCGATTCCGAAGCGAAGATTTTGGCCCCAAATAACCCTTCCCAAAGTTGGGAAACGTCACTTTTGTCGTCTCCGATGACTTCCACTTCCGATCTTGCGACGAGAAAGTTCGGGGTAATCACAGCCCGCTTAGGGACAATCTAGACAGCATTTAAATCTAACGCGGCGGAGAGATGTAGGGACACGCGGGCGCGACGTCATCAGTGCAGACGTTCAGTCGGATGGCCCCACGGTGTTGCTGGCGCGCAAGCTCCGAGCCAGTGACTAACGCTCCCGGTGTGCATCCAGAATTGGCCCTCTCTTCCCCCCTCCCCCCCCTTCTTCATTCACAACGCATGAAGTGATGATGATGATTAAGGGCTTTATGGCGCAAAAAGCAACTTATACCCGTGCCACACGGGCAACTGAAATGCCATTTACAACGAATGACATTCGCCCCAAATGTCATTCGATTGGTGCTACGGGGCCTGCACGAATGGCATTCGCGCCGTGTGGCACGGGTATTAGGCCACAGTTCGCCAAACAACGTTATATATAAAACTTTGAGTACGTCATCTGACAGATATGTATTTTATTAGATCTGGTGTAAAATGCCAGTGCTAGAAATAAAACCAAGTCCACCGTATGAGCCCGCGAGCAGAAGGCAACTGTCCAATAAACGTATTATGAAGGAGATGATGGTGACGTTAAGGATGGGAACCGTAAGAAAGCACACCGAAACATCTCGGTGCTAATGGACACGTTTTCGTAAAAGATGTCCCTCCTCAAAGCTCCGAAAATACTGCGATGTGGTGGAGCAGCCAACCCTGGCAAACGTGCAAACATTACATGAAGGCGTGTTACGTAGATATATGTAAGGAAAATACTTTATAATTACTCAAACAAATATGTAATCATCCCGTTAGAAAATTACTGATAAGTGTAAGAAATCACAAGTAGCCTGATTACTTGTAACGGATTGCGTACGAGTCTGGCTACCGGTGCGATAACGCGCCTGCGCTGTTTTTCCGTCTCTTATCCGCAGTTTTGTGCCTGTTGCATGAGTGGTTACTTTAGCGCACTACCTGCGCCACCCACGCGCTCAGTCTTTCTAGAAATGACTGATTTGGTGGTTTTCGATGACGCCCAGCAAGTTTCTTAATGGAACCATGTGTCTACTTTCACTAATTAAAAAAAAAAAGTTAATGGAAACGGTTCCTTAAAACTCACTATTATGCCCCCTGAGCGTATAACTCACCTGTACAAACCGCATTAGTGCAGCTTTCACGGCTTTGTTTAATTGCTTGTTATCAGTGCGGTTGTCGCCCAGTGCTGTTGCCGAGGTCACGCTCTTTCACGCTGGACATTAGTTAGCAAGAAAAGTTGACACTGTGAAAGTGTTGCGTTCACTCTCGATGCCCGCGTGGGTAACCGGCAGCAACGCATGCCTGTACAAAGCTCTTGACGGCACAAACACTCACTGCATGCGGCATACGAAGGCTGGCAGTTCGACGACGGAGCCATAGAGTGCCCGGTCGCAGATTTGGAGCGCGAGGATCTGGTAGCAGAGAGCATTTCTGGTATTCAGCGCACAGCTTCTGCAGCGGCGAGGACCCGAAACATGGTTTTCAAACCCGACGAGAAAAGAAGCGGTAGCGCGAAGAACGCGAGGAGCACGAGCGGACGTTCCATCGCTCGGTAGAAGCGTGTTTCGGCATCTCGCCGCAGCGGGGCGCCCGTTACATGCTTCTCCTCTCATCCGTTGTCTGCCGCATTACCTTTTCACTTTTGGCGGTCGCGTCTCGTGGCGGTCTGCCCGGCTTTGTCAGTAAAGAGAAGGCTATGGGCGTACATATTGGCAAATAATTGAGCGTAGAGGCTTTCGGGGGGAATCATGCCCGGACTCGCGATACCTCCGAAATCGGGAGTTCACACTCGTTCTCGTTCTCATTAAAATACTACAAATTATAAGAAACAATAAGAACTATGAAAACAATACAAATTTGCAGTCATCTCGTTTTATTATCTGGCGCTGTGTGCTATTTGTCTGAGAACTAACGACTTCCCTTTTTTTAATAAGGGAAAATCACTAATGAAGTAAACAGCTAGTGCAGACTATGCACCCTACGCGGACTCTTCCAACAAATAAACGTTGCCCCTGCGTACTATATACCCGCGGCTATAATCAATCCGGAAAATACAATTTAGATGTCCTCCTGTATAGTGCACGCTAGTCTAGCCGTTGAGCCACTGAAAGCCCGTGCCAAATCTGAGTTTGTCAAATCGAAGTAAAAGAGTAAACTAAAAGTCAGGGTCTGAGTCAATTTCAGAAACCAGGGGCAATGCCACTTGTACTGTACCAAAGGATTGACATTTCTCCATCGATGGCATGAAGCCACAGCCATGCATGAGCAGAGGGGCAAGACCAGGCTGGAAGCTAAAGCTGTCTCGGTATGCCGACGTCAAACTTTTCAACTCGAATTAGCGTTTCTTATGCAGTCGGCCCTTTTCGATTAAAGGGGAAGGGGGAAGGGGCTATTTGCGACCTATCGTTCGTTGTCTCTTCCTTGAATCGTCGCTTTCTGCCTCTGCGTTCACCCTTTGGTCGTTCAATTATACTTCTATAGCACGGGTGGCCAGGCTAACCCGGCCTAAGAGCCGCAAACGAAACCACGAAACTTCTAAGAGCCGCGGGGGGGGAAGGACAAACTTAAATTTTGTTTAGAGACAGACCGTACGTATGGGGCACAAGGCTGTACGACTGTACTTGCGGGGGCAAAGGCTCCCAAACCGCCTGCTTTATCCTGAAATCCTTTCTTTTTTTTCTGGGGAAACGCGGATACGTGCAGGGGGGGGGGGGGGGGGGGGTTCTTGTACGAGGGATCCACGAGCCGCACTTGGACCAGTAAAGAGCCGCATGCGGCTCGCGAGCCGCGGTTTGGCCGCCCCTGTTCTATAGTATAAGCATGTGCATGAACAACACGTGGGGGTCGCCAAGGGACTAGGGGGCGCCGCGGTGCAAAAGCCTTTTTTTACTCCTCACGACTTCGAATCCGTGGCCACGACGATGAACTTGTTTACTCCAGCAGTCTAAGAATCGCAATCCTTGTTTTCTCACCACGTCCCTCCTGTCGTTCTATTTATTCCCAGTTCTCTCTCTCTCTCTCTCGACATCTATCTACAATGCGCGGGTGTTTAAGTTTACGTTATTCTTTTTATATTCCTATATTTAGGACAGAGGGGAGGGCGGGCGACGGCGCTGGTGGTTGGTGGCAGAATGCAAGCATTCCCCACAGAAATGTTTTTTTTTTCCTCTATTTACACTTGACATATTTTCTTTGTTGTGTTTGTTTTTCTTGGCAGGCTGGCGCTCGTGTGGGCTGCCCTTGCATTCTCGGCGACAGCTTCTGGGTGACATGCAGCTTTACGCCCGGTCACGTGTTGTTCTGGCGCAAGTGGCGTAACGAAATTTTAAGAGCGCGATGGTTGGTGTGTTCTCTGACCGGAGTCGACCCGATGCTTCTCTAAATACGCGTTTGTACGTCTCGTATTAAACGAGATTCGGCCTTCAGCGGTGTTATATTCATAAAATTGAAGTGAAACGGCGGATTGGAATTTAAGGTAGCCAGCGGAACTATTTGTTGTTGGTTTTTAATGGCGTTGAAGCGAAAATAAAGTTAAGAGCATTCGGAAGTCTTTTTATATATTTATTTGATTTTGTCTTGCTATTGAATGCATAGTACCCGATATCATTTAATAATAATAATAATAATAATAATAATAATTTTTTTTCAGTAAATTTAATACAATGGTTCGTCAAGGCCGTAGGAATATTGTGCGACGGAGACCGGTGTCCGCTTCGTGCACTTTATCGTTTTTTTTTTTTTTTTTTCGTTCTTTGTGTTCCCATTATTTTTTAACACCGCATCTTGGTGCAAAAACAAAGAAAAACAGCTGAACAAAAAGGATTAATATGTTCAGAGTCGCTGAGCGATTCTGGCTTACTACGTACTGGCATTTTATAACGTAAGCGTAGGTTCGAATATACGCACTGCGCACTATACATATTTCGCAAGTGTTTATAAAAACAAATACATATATGTAAAATACAATAACATAATGCAGATTAATCAACTGTACTGATCGAATGGAAGGAAGGGTACGAAGCTGCCGAAAGACAAAATCTTTGGTGACCCTTAGCCGTGCCTGACTTGGTAGTTCCTTAATTAGAAACAGCGCAAAAGAGACAGGACACAAAGTAGAAGAACTTCTGCGCTGTTTCTCATGATATCGTTCAACCAACGAGCCCAGCAAGGTATCCTGTTGGTAGTCCCCCCCGACATCATTTGAGTCAAAAGCGCTCATACAAAAATAGAAAGAAGGAAGAAACGAAACTGCTTCTCAATAAAGCCCAGTCTACTACCATGCAAAAGTAAACTGGATCTTGACCCAACCCTGCAGCCTTTACCCATTAGAAATGCGTCACGTGACTGTTTGTGCGCCGGTTTACCGATGGCAGGTCAGGTCGCCGCTCCGGCCCACAAGATATATGGTGCGGTTTAACAAAACAAAAGCCAACAGACTGGGCGAGGCTCATTTAAACAATGCAACGATAATATGAAGCGCTGAAAGGCATCGTACTAATGGCGCTTCGTAACAAAAAAAAAACAAAAAAAAAAAATTGGAGGAAGGAGAAAACAAAAAGTAATAAAAGAAATATTTTAAAGCCTCGATTGGTGTCAGCGCCCTCGTGCAAGGAAGTGAGAGTGGACAACTGCAAGGTGCACCAAAGCATCGAACGCCGTTCGCCTATTGGTCGAACAGCCAAGCCACGCCTCGTGGCGGTGCTGGCGGCGCCACTTCGGCGAGCGTCATCTATCGTCTCGATGGAGAAACTGGTGGTTTCTGGCGCGCGGTTTGGAGCTTGCTGGCAGCTGTGTCGAATCTCCAGTGTCTTCTGGCGGCCCCGGGTTCGCCCCGGCAGTCGGTGTCTTGGCTCCGAGTGCGGTCGGGGCTGTGTCGAGTTGGGTAACAATAAGGCGGTGGGGGGGCTACGACCGCGCGGCGACCGTTCTTTTGCTTGTTCGGACCCGTCGTCGCTGTGACTAGACCTGGAGCCAGAAAGTGAAATGATCGTGATCACGCACTTCGCCAAGCCCATGAGCCGAAAGAAAGGTTCGTTCAACTTGTTCACCCGTTCCCTAAACCGCCTGAGATCCCAAGCCTAAGAGCCTAAGACTTGGTATTTACATTTTTCTTAGGAATTATTCAGTGGATCGTTTCTTATCGGAAAGTCGTGAATTGTCTAAGCTTCGCTGATTGACGTTTGACTTGAGTCGGAAAGAATGAAACATACTCGGTATAATGAACGACGAACATCAATGAAAGATTTTAGTCGTCTTCTGTCAAGATATGTTCGTAATCCCTTATCCTGAGTTTTTTTTTTTTTTTTTTTTTTTCGCTTTAAGTTTATTTTGCCAACACGCTCCACAGTTAATTTGGTATAGTTTGCGTTTGGCCTGTTTGTATTTGTACAGTGCCCCCTTTTTTACCCCGTCTCGGAGTTTACCATCATGTTCAATATGCACCAGCTCGCCTGCACTTTTAAGCGTTTTTTTTTAAATATTTATTGTTGTTTGTTTCCTCCAGAGACATTATGCATGTAATACGCTGACATTTTTTTTAATTGTTTATGCTGAAAGTCCAAGACGTTAATTACTACCTGGATGCATAGCTGCCAAGGTTAGTGTCTTCGAAATCGGTCTGGATACGACTTATTGAATGCATAGGCGCTAAATCGCCCAGTTACGTTTAACACATCGTCATCGGTTATCGCTATCGGAGTGCGGAAAACAATTGACTGAAATTATATATTGATCAGATATGACATACGTGCCGTATCCTCTCCGGATGTCCCACGTGTCGCTATATGAACATGGTCCTACCCCCTCATCCACCCACCTCCTCTTTGTGTTTGTTTATTTTCTAGAATCTTTGATCTTTGCTGAACTTGTGCTGGATATCAGGCATTTTCACCTGACTATGTTGCGTCCGGGTTTCTATTCTACGCATCTTCGCGTGATACCGTAATTTTTAACGTTTCTTGTTTACTCCCTTCATTTGTTTCGTAGTGTTTCTTCTTTTTTTTTTTTTTTTATCGACTTTACGTTGAAGTTTTAGTCTCTATGCGAACCGAAAACAAGAAAACACTGGTTTATTGCGCACAACCGCTTTCAAGTTCAGCATTGCTGCTGCACGTGTTTACTCTTCTTCCAGTTTGGAAGGAGTATAATTTACAAAGCGTTTTTTATTGCCTGGACTGAAATCCGAAACCGTCTGCACGATATCACTTCTTATTTAATATTTCGTACGTTGACCCTCCAAACTCCCGTATCGTTATGTTTCCCTTGGGGAAAATGAGATAGGAACGAAAGAAACACGCAAAATACCTAGACGCGCTGAAGTCTTACACAAAACAACCCTGTCCTTGTGACTTATGCTAGTTTGTTTTGATTTCGAAAATATACTGTTGGTGTCTCTACATTTCACAGAATAAATCAATTCCATTTTGTAACTGGGTCACGAAACTTCTCAACGAATTGTTTAAGTTTAGATTTGACCATCTTTGTTTGCTCGGGCAAAACCTGAGCTAAGAGCCCGTGACGTCGACGCAACGTGTTATATTTACCCGATAAAATATGCACAAAACAGATGTCGCGAAATAATTTGATTTTTGTTCGTATTTCGTTCAGCTCTTTTTGTGGGTTGTATAATTATACACACTCGAAGATGTCTCGCCCATAATTATACACACTCGAAAATGTCTCGCCCATAATTATACACACTCGAAAACGTATCGCACATAACACATTTCAAAAATACATTAATAAAAAAAGAACGACTGATTGTCTATTAACATGACCATTTGCCTGCAAAAGCTGTGAGGACTGTACAGGAACATGTGCGCATGCCTCGTTCGACAAGCAGCGCCCTCACGTGACGTCTGATGCATGAGTCGATGCACACCATCAACTTTTACCAGAAAAAAAAAAGTTTTGTTTTTAAACAGTCGGGTTGAAACACGCGTGTAAAAAAAAAAAAGTTTACGCGAAAAAAATATATATTTGTAGAGCAATATTTGCGGCGCAATATTTATTTTAAATTCTGCGCGCGAAGTTTATGACGTCACGGAATGGTCATACACCCTCTCCACCTCAACGTGATGGCCAAGCCGATCCACCTCTCCTCCACGTGGCCGAAATGACGAGAGAGAAAACAAGTGGAAAGGAGGTGACTACCGACTAAATCGCTCTCGCGCCGTGAATATTGCTCTATTTTTTTTTTTCTCGTAAAATTAATTTTTTGACACTATGGTTTCCTCATCTTTATGCTGACGTTGACGAGCAATTTTAAAAGTGACATGACAGGTCCTTGGGGTATATTAGGTGCTTGTTCAGGGTGACCTCGAATTTCGCTAAAAACTGTGTAATCATGGAGTTGGTCAAAAATTAGCGATCACTAGGGAGCTGAAGGAACACCGTTCCCATGATTCCTTGAGTGCGGGCCGGGGCGCTTGGGAATACTGCAAATGGTCTATTGGACCCGAGCCCGATGCCGAGCGTCCGACGACACGTTGATTGGACCCGAGGCTCAGCCGAATGCTGACGCAGCACTTCTGTCCAATCTGTGTCTTCGCACTCGATTTCACCGTGATGAAATCCGAGCACACAGTCTTTTGATTATTTTGGGTGGTGTTAATTGGCTAAAAAAGGAATAAACCTTTTCCTTAAAATGTATATTATTAGGGCTGGGCGTCGATTAAAAGTTTTAACCCGATTAATCGCCACCCTTTAATCGATTAATTAATCGATTAATCGGTCTCGTTTATTTCATTGCAAAATATAAAAAAAAGTCTTTTTTTTTGCTGAATCTGTGATAAACGGTGCAATGTACAACTTAGATTATGAATTAATCTCGTTATGTAGTTAAGAAGAGTATCAGAGACCTTTCGCTAAATATTACTTTTGCCGCGTGAGGCAAAGATGTTCGTTGATGTTCTCTAGAAAGAGCGGCTTCCTTTCATTGTTCACAATAATCTCTACTGCGCTAAACAGACACTCGAACTACGTTGAAATGGCCGGGGACATGCGTAACCTCTGTACTATAATCGGATGCTATAAAAATATCGCCCCTGTACAGTTTACCTTGTTCTAAAATTTGACCTAAAGGTCACCCTTCGTACAGGCGTATTCGTCCACGTCTGCGTTATGGAAGTGTTTAATTTTGAGTTTTTTTTTTTTTTTTGTTCGTCTAAATTTTACCGATTAACCAGTTAAAAAATTTAATCGCGATTAAAGCATTAATCGATTAATCGGTAGGTTAATCGATCATTTGCCCAGCCCTAATATATATATATATATATATATATGAAAGAGACAGGGTATCTGGAGTGTCGTGAGTTGTCATATATCCCTCGAATTTCTCAAATTAGGCCCGATTTCGTTGTTTCTCTCTTGGAACAATCTCCTTTGTTGTCATGCTCAAAATTTTCAGGTATGTAGCACCCAACATATGTGTTTTGAATGTTTTGATACAAATAGGCGAGGAAAATTCACAGCGTTCGCTAACTTGCTATTTTACAGTATGCAACATCGAAATAAAGCGGGGAAAAAGATGCCTAATATTGTTCATAACCATGGCAAAAAAGAAAAAAAAAAGCTGAATATTTTTGTTTACGATCTCGCCAGACATTTGTTGTGGTTTTTCTTTTTGTCGCGGCAGGAGCAGTGCCCACACGTCCACAAAGGACAAATTGTATGTTTGAACGAGATCCAGTTGATATCACCGCGAGAAAACGTGAGTTCAAGGTGAAACCTCCGCCGTATTCAGACGACCTAGCGCGCGTTTTCTCCTGGATGGAGCGGGTGGTTTGTTTTACGAGGTTTTATTTTTTGTTGTGTCTGCCTTAACCAAAACGCCAACAAGCTACAGCAGAAAGTAGTCTAGCAAAATTTTTTGTCCATTTTTTTTAAAGTCTTTCTTCAGTGTTCCTTGTTCGCGTTTGTATACGACACGCGGAAGAGCAGACGGCGAGCAAAGCCGCTTTATCGTGTGCAAACGCCGTTTTCTTCGAGACTCCGTGGCTTCTTGACTGTTATATTTTGCTTCACCATGTAGATTTCTATCCTCTGTTACTTCGTTGCTATACCTCCTCTCTGGATGCACGCCTATCAAACCCTTTCTTTGCCCTGGTGTCAGTTGATGTTCTGGGCGAACGAAAGTATATGGTACGCGGTTGGCTGTTCTCTTTGTCCTTACTACAACATGGCGGCCATCTCCAAATCTGCAAAGGCTGGCTCTCTACGATTCTCGCACGATTGCGGTACTGTCGCCTCTCTCTACCGGGATGCATACAACGAGGGCATCGGGGTGGGGGAGGCCAACCGACATCACATCCGAACAACGAGCTTTACCGTTTTCTTTTTGTTTTCTGGTTCTGTCTCTGCGTTTTCAGGGCCGTGCCCGCTGCTTCGCCTCTATTTCGAGCGATCCTCATCCTCTTTCGTTCTTTTTTTTTTTCTCTCTCTTCTCCCACACCTTTCTTCTTTTGCTTTCGAAAGAGACGACAGCAGTCGGCTTGCTTGCTTGCTTGCTTGCTTGCCTGACTGGCCTGACCCCCAAAACTCGTTGTGAGCGGTAAAAACCCGACGGCGGAGTAAAGAAAGAACCAGTGAAAGTGGACCGAAAGAGCAACAAGACAGAAAGAGAGAGCAAGTGCGAGAGTTTTGCATTATGCCTCATTGTTTCTTCGGCGGTACCAACATCACGCTGCGCGCGGCACTCCTCGAAAAGGTGGTGGTGGTAGATGGTGGCGAAGGGACCCAGGGGGAGTCCCTTTGAGGCTCAAAGGATTAAGAAAGTTGGTGCCTTCCTTTATCAATCGTTGCATCGATGGTTCTTTACTTTAGTTCTTACCGCAAGCATCGCTGGTTATGGCGGGGACAAGTCCACTGCTTCCTATCCTAGTGTGTTTCGAAGTGCATGATTTATTTTCCACTGCTTCTGCAGATGACAGGGCAACAGCCGACATGGGCCCGGCCCGGTGATCAGTCAATCTGGCATGCGCCCCTAAAGAGGGGAGCACGTTTCTGGCGGTTGTTGTGGTGTCGCAGAGGTTACTCGACACCTGGTCGTTTTGGCCTCGAGCAACCTGGGGTTCGGAAATACCCGAGCTTTTTTGTCGGATCTTTCCAGGCTAAGTATTGCCTCATGGTAAAAACAGTATTTGTTGTCCTCGCCCTTGTCGAAGATAGACCAGGGAATGGTACGAACCATAAAAGGTGTTTCTGTGACACCTTTTAGGTGTTACTTGCAAAAGGAAACACATAAAATGAGATTAACAGACCGTTTTTTTTTTCGTTTGTCCAAACTAGGGGAACTTGTACACTCGTGCCGAATACGTTATGCACATGCACTTCTTACTGAGAGTAGAGCGCGTGCTCATCTTTGATAGGAGCTCAACATAAGGGAACGCAGGGGCGCCTTAGTTTTAAATTCATTGCGGCTCCCGAACGCGAATCTTCAAGCTTTAATTGTTGTCTTTTGTTACTGCAAGTAATCTTTTTGTCCTCCAGATCACTATGACGAAAAAAATAGTGAAACTCGTCCAAGTTCAACTGCAACCCATAAAGTGTGCAAATCTGCTGATGCTGTAAGAAAGTAAAAATAATTTCTCGCCTTTGTCACTCGGGGAAACAATCATGCATTATGCTAGTTTTCTTTTTCACCTTCTGCACCCTAAAGGTGATTTATCTGATTTCATACGCGTTAAACGATTATTCTTGACAGCCGACAGCTATGTCAAAGAGTTATCTCCAGGACTAACCCTGATATTAGTAATGAAGAAACGTTTATTGTGTTCCGCTACGTTTTATAATAGGAAGGGGAACTGCGACACCGTGCATAAGCGGCAAGAAGGTTTGTCTCATTTTAGCTACTAATGATTTCGCAAGTTCGCGAAACATGAACGGGCCATGCCTATGTAAATTTAATCCCCTTATCTCTGCTTCACATTTCAGCCGCTATGCCGCGGAAGTGTCCGCTTCTCACTCGGATAGGTGGCAGCTCTCCGTTTCTCTTCTTCACACCTCTGCCTAAAGGTGGCGTCGCCTCCTTTGGAGTTCGAAAGAGAGGCTACGTATTTTACCTTATGTACTCTGTGCTGCTGTGATTGAATACAGCCTGGCAACGCTGGTCGGGTGTAGAAATGCTTCAGTCAAGGCTGCATCCCCACTCCCAGAGCTAGGGAGGAGGAAAGCACATCGTCACGTCGTCACCGCCTTGACACTTTTGCATTGCGGAATGTCCGACTTTCGCCCGATGTCTCAAGTTCCTTTTATTCTCGGAAAATATAGTTTTGAGTTTTCGTTCTTTTGCGTCTGCGTCTCACAAACGCCACCACAAAGGATGTAGGTCTAGAAAAACAGCAGCAAGTATGAACAAAAGGGGCGCCAAGAGCCCGTTACGCCTATTTGCGCAAGTTGACACAAAACTTTCCTTTGTGTCCAACTGCGCTCAGCCTGGCTGGCCTCGAGTAATCTTTTCGTGTGCCAGAAATCTTCGACGCAAGGAACGCCCGCTACTGGGCGATGCCTGTACATTCCTTTGTTTATGGTGTGGAAGGGAGTAACGACGATGGGACTTCATAAAAGAAATGAATATCGCTTTGCAGACACGTGCAAATGCCGTTCAATGTCTGTACAACCGGTGCCCCAGCACCGCGAAGACGCTCGTATTTTGCTCGCTTGATTGGAGGTTTTTGGCACGTCGCCGATGAGCGAGAGAGCTGCGTGTAGGAGGTAGCGCATATACTTTCCGAGTAATGGTGACTCGTTACATAATGTTGGTCGGGCGACTCACGATTTCACGCCCCGTCCGCAACGACATCTTACTAGGTTAATTTTTTTTTCGGGCGACGTTGCTGTACGGTCTAGTTGTAAAAATCTCTTTTTTTTTTTTTTTTTTTTTTTTTTTTTTTTTTTTTTTTTTTTTTTTTTTTTGTGTGTGTGGGGGGGGGGGGGGGGGGGGGGTATGTAGCCACGTCTGGTTCAGCGACCGGAAGTATTATCTTTCCACGGGATTGCGTTCTTTGTAAAGATGTTGCAATCTTTGCAAGTCGAACTAAGATCTCGCTTTACAATGCCACGTTAAATATTTTGTTTGTTTTATTTCCGGCCGATGATATATAATATAATAATATAATCGTTTTTCACTCCAAAGGAGTGTAAAGAGCAGGGAAAAAAGCTGCAGTTGCAGCTTGACAGGCCCCTGCCCCCCAGCACTTGACTTTCAAGCTTTGAATAAAACAGGCACTTGACGATCGTAGGCTATGGTGACTTTATTAATTTACCCCAGGAGGTAAAAATTGGTCCAAGTAGATCGAACGTACGTCTACTTACCGTTAGCTGCTGTTACTTTTTAATATAATATTTTCATATTTAGCTTATTATTAGGGTAACAAGAGGGGGAAAAAAAATGAAAGGGGACGAAGTAAGGCAACGCTTTCGTCTAAGTCTCCAAGTTCCTCAGCACGGTATATTTGAAGACATTGTTGAAAGTTCTCCATTTGCTTTTCTCTCTCTCACTCAACTGAGCCTTTTGCGCTGACTGGTATTCTAGTGCCTTTGTTTGGATGAAGCTGTCGTGCGTATTTCACAAAATCTTCCGGCACTGGCATGTTTTTGTTAGCAAGTTTTATCGCCAGGAAATTCTTCTGTTTGTCCAAGACTCTTACGCTTTCATGCGTTTCGTCTTTTTCTGTTCATATCATAGGTTCATATCCCCGGGTTAGCCCTTTTCGATTTCCGCCCTTTGCCGAGATGCCATTTGACGTGGGGTCTTCCCAAGCGAGATCGGAAACGTTGCCAAATTCGCGATCCTGCTCACGAAATCCTCTTTCCCGACTTTCGTAACCACTTTTAACACTGGAGTTAAATCACCTGACCACCCGATCGAACGCGTTCGTTTATTGCCCGAGCTCCCGTTTGGCGATCACGTGATTCAAACTCTTCAGACGGGTTGCAAAGTAGCCTCTGACGTCAGATATTAGCAGGTTGACGACATTGCGTGGTTTCGAGAGCCGATTAAACGAACGCACTCACTCTTGGCTACTTTTAACGCTGCTGCGAGTAGCTGGCGTCGAGAAGTAGCGCGCCACTTTCTCCGTCTTAGATACAATAGTAAGGGTGCAGGCGAGCTGGTGGATGTTAACCATGTTGAATATACCTGAGACTGGGGTAGAAAAACATAAAAGTCGAAGAAACAGAACGGGACAGGACGACGTCTCAAACTCAGCTAACAGGTTTATTCAGTCCTCCTCCTTATATAGTCCACAAACAGCCCACCACCAACACAAAGGAGCAACTCTAACCAGTTCAACCGCCAAACCCTCCAGACAGTCACTACCAACACAAAGGGACAACCTCTAAACAGTCCAAACGCCAAACCCTGTAATTCCAAACTAGCGCTACGGACGGCCTTCATGCCGATTCACAAAGATAACTCATATACAGATAAAGATACAGATAAAGATCCGTCTTCATCGCGCAACCAACGCAACTGTTCACGCCTTCTTGAGGCGTCGACACTCGCGAACTGATGCACTCGTTGCACTACAGACACAGAGTCGCCAGGGTGGTACGCGGGAGGTCGGCGGGAGTAGGTGGGAGTAATCTTGCTCTCCTCGCCACCGCGCGCCTCCTCTGAACTTGATCTTGAAAGGAATAGAAAGCAAAAGTAGTTCCGTGGGCGGGAAGCGATGTCGGCGAGTCGTCGTGTTCGGCTGACGCTGGCGGCAGACGACGCGACGACGCCTCGCAATGGCTCGGGCGATGCTTCGTTAGGAAAGCCACAAACACAACGTGAGTATTTATTCGCCTCACCTTATCTCCGAGAACGAAATTACTTTGCCGGGAACAGCCCTTGTCCCTGCCTACATTCTCGAGTGCTCGGTTCTTTGGCCATATCTGTCCGGCGGCGTGGGATAGCGTGCGGATCGTGCGGATGAATCACGAAAGAGAGCAGTGCGCGCGCGGTTCGTCTGCTGTGCGTTGTGGTCGTCTGCGTCTTATCGCCTCAGATGGAATGCGCCCACTGTCTAACGTTCGCCCGCACCTTTCTGTTTTCGCGATTGCGCCATTTGCGTCGCTTTGTCCCCGCGAACATGTGATGAAGCTGGGAATAGGACGGGGGCTCGGAATAAAACTTCGTTGATTAATTTTTTTTCGGTTGTGAGGGTGTCGTAGGAATAAGAGGGTCAAGTGCGTTTTAAGAGGAGAAACCACGTTTCACACCCAACATAAGTTATTGACAGAGCGAGAACAACGGGGCGTGTCTTTTCGAACGCCTGACCTCCAGCACGCGCTCCATGCCTTCGACCGTGCTTTGGCTTCCACCGTGCTTTGGTGCGCTCCAGGTGCACGAGACGTCGAAGCGTTGCCGAAGGCAGGAAGCTCACGCTGGAAACGGGGCAACCGGAGCTCCTCCCTGTCGTTCTCACCATGTCAGTGGCTAGTGAGCACTGACCAGGTATGATGGATTCGTCGGGCGTTATTGCGTTTATGTGTTATGTTATTGCGTTTATGTGTTATATACTGAAAGGACGACTCATTAATTAAAATGTCATTTGATAATTTGACACTTTCCTTCTCATCAAGCTTGCTCCGCAGATTTTCAATTTTTTGAATTATTATTCGCTGTCGTAATAATTTAAATCAGTGATTCTCAACCATTGATGTGTCGCAGACCCCTTGTGGATCGGCAGAGATAATGGAGGACCCCCTCTGTGGTGAAGGAAAGGGAAATGTATGGAATTATTATAATTAGTTAATAAGTGGATATATAACTTAGGGCTAGAGGGAAGTGACTTGTCTCGTTGACATACACACTAGAAAACTCGCCCGAAAATTGGAACGTTTCTTCTTAATCTGGAACAATACAACTTTCCTTGTCAATGAGGCAAAGCTTCGCGGACCCCTAGAATGCCTTTGCGGACCCCCACCTGAGAACCACTGATGTAAATAATAATAATGTTGGTAATTATTATAATGATTACAAAGGGCTGTGCACGGCATTAAAAGCTGTTAACCAATTAATCATTGTTATTTTTTATTAATCACTTGATTAATTAAATTAGTATTGTGGAGGTCGTCAGAATTGTTAAAGTATTGCGAAATCAGCCATTACATGTTTGCGGAACACAGTTGCTGATATTCATCTAGGCTTTGCGGTACAGGAAAAATTAGTTTGTCATTTAATTTTATTTGTTGGTTTGTTTGGCACACATACAAATGCCATGGCTGATAGCAGAGGTAGAGGAGGGGACAAATAAATCTACTCATTTTTATTGATGTAAAGTCACAAACACCTAAGTACGATTTACAAAGTAATTGAAAAGTGTGAGATGGGGTGATTTACATAAGAGTTTTGACTTAAATAGGAGAGAGAAGTTACTAGTTTTGAACGTGCTTTTAAAACACGTTTTCAGAGGAGCAGAAGGGTTCACAATGACTGAATTCTTATGTTGAGTTTGATGACAACAAATGATGCTCGTGACACTTTTTTTGCAGATTAATCAATTATGGAATCGGTCTGCGATTAACTCTTTCCTGACCGTGCCCATAGGCCATCGATCACCGGTGGTCGATGGTTTCCAAGCGCCGTCAAGAAATTAAATTTAGTGTGGAGAATCGTTTCACAATTTCATGGATATCCGAAGAACTAGTTTCGGTGTAAACATAGGTTTCAGCTCTATCACAAGCTGGTGGGCTATCGAAAATAGTCCTGAGAATGGTGGTTGCACTTGTCTGACATGGCTAACTGCTTGCACCACTTTTTAACAATAATGTATTCTTAACATATTTCAACTGTATTGTGGCATATATTTTAGACTTTAAGAGCTCTGGGGACACTTTTAATGATGTTATAGGCGTCGTTTAACAGATGGACGTTTTATGTTCCCAACAAGGCGAACAGAAATGCTAAGCATGAAGGTACTGCAATCAAGGCTATGACAAAACCAATGTAAAACACAAAGAAAGCACTCTGCTGGAATGTGAGGTTTCCTATCTGTGCTTCACCAATAGAAGCATTCCTTCGTTTAAAGATACACGTGTTACGGAGGCTAACTCACTGACAAGCCAAAAATAGACATCAGTAAGAGCGCACTAGCTTTCAGAAGTAATAGCCGTAGGTGTGGGGCACATTTTGTATATTCAGACTTTTTCTTTTGTCCTTTAATTTGACTTAGCTGTAAAGCTATGTCACATACATCATATTTTCAAGAAATTAAATATTAATCTTTTTTTCACATCATACCAACCTCTTGTTTCTATTAGAAAAACAACCATTTAGCCACTTTTTGATGTGTCATATTGCTCCATATGCAGATTAGTTGAGAAAATAAAACTGTTTGCATGGATTTTTTGAACATTGCAGTTTTTCCTGTGGTCAGGAAGCAGTTTGTTTTTATTGATTAGTCGATAGGTTAGTAAATTTTTTTAACGTAGTGATCTTTTTCTTTTTCGTTTCCTTCCATTCTCAATCACGTCGGTTCCATATCTGGTATGCGGGCCGAAAAAAATAATAAGACATTTCAACCTTGAAAATGCGAGAAAATATAGGCGAGGCAAAACAAGATGTGTGACAATCACGCATGTTTTGTGAACACCTCCCAGTGGCGTGGACAGATAAAAGCAGTGTTTTAACGCACACCACAAGTGACGACATTCAAGACGGCTGCGCCCTTGTGGAAAAGGTGTATAGCCCGGTTCTTTCGCTTTTTTGTATAGAGCCCCATTGAATTGAGAATGACTTAAATTCAGGAAATAGCAGGGGCAAATCTAAGGGGGGCGGGGTGGCGGGGGCGGTTGCCTCCTCCAAACAAAGTCGATCCTCGACCCCCCCCTCCCCTCTTCTCGGAAGGCAATTTGACATGGGTGATGGGTGAACCACCCGGTGCACACGAAAGAATGGGAGAATAGTATCTTTGCAAATACCCCCTCCCCCCAAAAACGGAGTTCTGGATCCGCTACTGGAAATGGTGGCAGGGTACAAAATTGTTGAGGCTTTACCGCCATGGCCTTTGTCGACCTGGCCCATCATTTTCACTGTGGGTGTCCGCAGAACTCTCAAATCGGATTGTATTCTTGTTTGTTTTTATTTTACCTCCAAGGCACGAGAGAGAATTCAAAACAACATTGGAAACGACTTATACAGGGAACTGGTTCTAATTGCATATCTAACAACTTATGTACATACATTAACAGACATACAGTGAAACCTCCTAAATCTAAAATTTGTCTATCTAACTCAGCCATGTGGCTCGAGGATTTTAATACGGCCAGGGCCATGGCCATACCTCCTAGCTCTGGGAATTTCTGCATTTCGAATGCAAGTCCAGCTAGGGTAAAATGAAATGAATCTGAATCGGACAGATAAAGGGGGGTCCGCAGAATGTACAGCGTTGTTCCTGGGTGCTCGTTTACGAGCTTTTCTGAGCTCGAGAGTCGCACCGAATTCCGATAGGATGTCGAAATTTGAATTGGCATATAATTATATGCCAAATCAAATCCTTCCCGTTAACTTTAACATGAATGGAATATTCATGTTGCACGTTTTTTAACATATTTTTATAGAATTTCAGCCCTAGACAGATTTCGCTTTGAAAGGAAACTTCATGCAATCGACAAAGATGGCTTTGTCATCTTTTCATTCCTCATGTGCCTGCAGGGGTGAAGATGCTGCAGCAGATCCTGCGGGATATGTACATCGAGCCCCAGCTGCTGGCGGAGCTGGACGAGGAGCAACGGCACATCCTCTTCTGCAAGATGCGGGAAGAGCAGGTGCGACGCTGGGAGCAGAGAGAGAAAGACACCAATGGCCTCGCAAACAAGGCCACCCTGTCCAAGAAGCCTGGTGAGCCAGCCAAGCCACTGTAGTGGACGCGTCGGTCTCGAGAGAATTGGTTTGCACTGTATGCTGCTTTGTTTGGTAGTCGGGCAAGAAGTTGACTACTCCGGCCTTAGAGTGTATTGTCCAATTTCTTGGCTCATTTTCTAAACTATGCTGTTGTCAGGATGTTCGGCACTATGTCCATTCAATGACTCATTTGTATGCCTCTAATATAGAAGAGAGGTTTAAATTGTATAAATACCACAAGTTGGGATAGAGCCCGTGAAACGAGAAGAGCTCACGTTCGACGTGAAGTTGTTACCTCTTTGCCCGGCTGTACTCGCTGCTGTGTCCTAAAATGTTTGGCCCAAGTGGGTGGCAATGAAACTGAACAAAGTGACATGTAAAGGTACAGTAAGTAATGAAATCAAGATGGTGGGCATTGGTAGACCCTTGCAACAAAAACAAGAAAAAAAAGAGCACCGGCACATGAACATGAACCAACAGCTATGGCCAAGAGCTTGTTTAAAAATAAAAACTATATGCTATGTATTATGAACAATTGTGTATCAAAGTGTTTGTATTAAAAAGACATAGGGAGGAACAGGGTGCATCACAGTTTGCTAAAAATTAGTTGATAGCTTTTCAAGGTTTTCTTGTTTTCAGAAATAAGAGACGACTTCGGATCTACTGGTGTGGCGAAATTAGTTCAGGCTCATCTGCGGCATTTACTTATGCCTTAAAATTTGGGGTTCATCACTGTCCAAAATGACTAAAAAGAAAAAAACAACAAAACAATGTTTGCTGGCGCAAGTTTTTTTTGTGGCGACCAGTTCATTGAGAGCAAAACTTTTTTGGAAAGAAACAGTTGTGTCTTTTTGCCATTTTGTCTTTACTGCACACTCCCTCATTGTGCGCGTACCTAAACTATGATATCATTGATGCAACTTTAGACTGGGAAGACTCAAGGAGTGCTTTGTAAGCACAAGTTTCTCAAATGCTAGAGCGGAAACGACGACGGCAAAGCAAGCATTGTCGAAAGCTTACAAAAAGAACAATAAACAACTAAAATCTTGTGGTTACCCGTGCCCAGCTAGTGAGTGTCGATATCTGCGTAGATATGCGACATTAGGTCTGCGCAGTATTTTTGGCGGTAAACCTTCGACACGTTAATGACGGAGTCGTCTCGCCGGTTCTGTCACAGGCTGCAAGCGCGTGGACTTTCTTCTGGGTGATGACGGCGAACCCTGGACATGGGTGATGGGGGAGCACCCTGAGGATCCGAGCATCGAGGAGATCGTGGAGAGGGAAACAAAAGACCGCGCACGACGGCTTGCCGCCAACGAGGCGCTCCAACTCAGGTGATCACCCTTGCCCGCATTGTTCTTCTTGCCCATGGAGGCAGGAAGCTTCCGGAGGCGACATGAGGCCACCAGAGGTTAAGCCAGAAGTGTGAAGGGACAAGCCCCCAACTATGACCCAAACCAAGAGACGCTATTGGATGAAAAGGAGAGCTGACTTGGTCGGCCTTGAGGGTGACCAAAACAGCTGTTGGCGCCAAGTCAGCTCTCCTTTTTGTCCAATGGCGTCTCTCGGTTTTGTTCATCGTTGGGGCGTGTCCCTCCACGTTTCTGGCTTCACCTCTCGTGGCCTCGTGTCACCTCCAGAAGCTTCCTATCTCCATGTTCTTGCCAATCTCTTATTTATTTCCTGGTGCAGGAAGTCTGCGACTAGAAACACACAATCCAAAAAAGAAATGTGTAGGGCTTGTGGCGGTATTGCTTTAACCTCTTGACTACCGAGTTTGTTCTCCCACATGCCCAATGCAATTTTTGGTCTTGGTAACACCTTAGCATGCTTTTTGAAGGATGTTTACTCATTGAAGGCATACTATTTTGTGGGTAAAGAGTTCATTTGACTCTGCACGCCTCCCCAACCTACGATGTATTTCTTGTATATTGTACTTTTCCCGACACCATACTATACAATGATACACTGATCTCGCACCCCGGGGGTCGCTCTTTCGAGTGGCCTTACTCGGCCTTTGTTTTTTGGAGCTGTAACTTTCTCGTTTTCCCAGTCGTCGAATACAGAGTTTGTTAATAATTTCTGGGTCTCGGCATTCAAAGCGTGAGGTTGAACAATGTAGGTTCGCCATTCTTTAGCAATGAAGAAACACACCAAAAACAAAAGTTGCGTGAAAAAAAAATTACCTACCACTAAAAAGCGACCCCATAATACAGTCGACTCTCATTAATTCAAACTCTCTTAATTCAAACTTGCGGATAATTCAAACTAACATGCAGGTCCCATCCTATGCCTCTCTATGGGAGGGAACTCCTGGTAATTCAAACTTTCCTTTATTCAAACAAATTTTCGGTCCCCCTCGAGTTTGAATTAACGAGATTCGACTGTATAAACCATTGTTTTTGTTACTTAATCACACTTGCTGTTACATGTTAAAAAAAAAAAGAAAGAGGTTTGCAACACTCTGTAACGCCGAATTAGAGTGCAGCTCTTGAGCAGGACGGGGCAAGGCTACTGAGGGGAAGGTATACCCTCCTCCCTCCTCCTCACCTGCTCATCCTCTCTGCTACTTCTCCCCTCCTCTCTGCTCTTCCTCCTCCTCCTTTACCTCCTCCTCCCCTTATTCTTCAAGGCCCTCCTCTCATCCTCCTCCCCCTACATCCTTGCCTTCTCCTCCTTCCTCCTCCTCCCCACCTTCTCCCTCCTCCACCTCCCCCTACCCTCCCCCTCCCCCTCGTCGTCCTCCTCCTGCCCGTGCGGTGCATCATGGGGAATGTCCCATAATACACCGCACGGGACCCTCGTAACGTCGCTCGTGACGTCACGAGGGTCTCGCGCGGTGCATTATGGGACATTTTCCATAATGCACCGCGCGGTTACACGGACGTCAACGCCGCTCAAGCCGGAAACAAGCACATAAAAACTGCGCTAAAAAAAAAAAAAATTACAGTTTAGTTGGGAGGGGCAGGGAGCACACCGAAATTGAAACCTTACTTAGCGTGCCCAAGTATGCTTGGGCGTGGCACTCGAAGGCTTAACAGAAGCAATAAACAAAAGTCTGCGGGCTCTCGTAAGTAAATTCAAATTAGTGAATTAATTTTTATAAAACGGGTATTTCTCGATGTCTGTCTTTGTGTACATCCAGCACATTATTATGGTGGAATGTAAAGTGAAAATTAGAAGCGGTAGCTAAATGTGGATGAAAGTGCTGTAGACATAAGATGTGAAGTTGCTTGAGCGTCCTTCGTCTTCTTGCCCATAGCTCAGAAGAGCCAACCTTCTCATTACTGGGGTGTACATTAGTGTGAATCCTGCAGTATTAAGGTGTAAGTTACTGTAGGAATAATTTCTAGCACACCCAATATAGTAGATTTTTTTTAAGCCCTCTTTTGATATGGGCAACTTTTTCGCGGAGTAGAACTTTGCAGTTTGTTTTATTTGAGGAGTTACGTATCTTGTTTCCGATTCTGTGGAAGTGGGTGCCTTGTCCCACAGAGCTGTGCTCGAAAAAGTTTTGCTGCGTAAGCATTACCTGCAGCAGATTGCATAATTGTAATAAAATATTTCTTAGTCACCGAGCCATGCTCGACTCACAACGTGTAGAGCCATACAAAATGTTCCAAAAGCAAGCGAGACGTTGAGCATTTAGACAATGTCGGATCGCTCTTCCTTCATGAACGGATGCCCTGTTCTGTTGTAGACGAGAAATTCGGATGGTGCAATATGACTGCAAATGTGGGGACTTCAACATGTATTTTGCACTAGCTATTACACTAATGCCTGCTGGGTGGTGCTCATCCAGGTCAACTTGAGTAAGGGCAGAGATTGAACCATGTCTCGGAAGAAAACACTGGTCGACTAAAACTGGGGCGTTTTGGCCGGTGGTTTACAGGAACCAGGAGGAGGCGGAGACTGAACCGGTGCCGGCCCTCCCTGCGACCACACCCCCGGCATCTCCACCCCGCCCCACAGCCCTGGAGATTGAGGTGGAAGGGGAAGTGGTGCAGCTGCGGCGCAAGAAGCCGCCCCTGGAGAAGTGCTTCTCCCTCGAGAAGGAGGTGGCGGCCCTGCTCCAGGGCTCCGTGGTGGGCTCCAAGGCCACCTCGCCTACTGTGGACCGTAACACCTGGCTCTCACAGAAGCAGCAGGAGATCAGGGTGAGCGGGGAGGGGCAAAGGCGGCTCTCGGAGGTGTCGTTGTTTGGCTTTCTTTCTTTTTGCCCGACCGTGAGCAGCACTCTGCCTATTTGGTCACCACCTGGGTTACACGCTGTGGGTGAAACTATACGCTGCTGATTTTTGTGCCGGCTGCCGTGACACTTTGTGTCTTAATACCTTTTATGTGTGCATATACACTTCGTGCAGGAACTAAAGGTGGCAATTCAAAAAACGCATGTAGCGGTGCTAACGGAGGAGCTGGCGTTCGACAGTGAGACCTGTTCAGCAACCTGCGGCTCTTTTTCGCGTGCGAAGCTGTAGCGGCGGAAGCGCACATGGATGGAACTTTGGCTTTTTGAGCTGATACGTTGAGGGTGACGTTGCACGAGGGCTGGGGCGGACCTACAAAGGACATCTAGCTGTTTGCCGCTTCTTATATATCCCAGAAAATAAATTTGACATCTTCTATCAATCGCACTGCTTGCTGGCTTTTGATGAAAAGCGTCAAAAGCCAGCATGCAGTAACATACGTTAGCGCCTACATATGCAGCGGCACTAACATATGTAGGTGCTACTGGTACAGAAACAAACTTGGAGTGCAAAGCGGCAGTGTAGAATATGTCAGCCGTGCCGACACAGTGGCAGACGTGATCGGGAGACCTAATTTCTCGCGTCGTACGGCAAGAGTCTATTGTTGTTGCTGTCCCACAAAACATTGGCGAGTTGAAAAACTAAACTTCGTCCCCTTGAGACATGACGCATGATTATTAGAGCATTTAACAAGGCAGCAGTTCATGGCTGTCAACCGTGCGCAACCGCACCGCTCCGACTTCAATGCATACCAATGTATGTGGCGTGGTTTTGTTTCACTGGGGTTCTCTCTGCCTATCTTCAGTAACGGCCGCGCGGCGGTACGCTGGTTGTGGCGCACGGAGTGTATAGTTTGACACCTTGCACATTCTGAGCTGCTTCTTTACTCAACATAGTTTTAGGCAACACACCCTACCCCGTACATCTGCAGTCGATGATTCGAATGGCGTGCCAACACTATCCAAATTTTCTTTCCCTTACCCACTCAACTTCTCTTATCCCTCTTTCTTCTGCCTGTGCGAGTCTTTATCCCGTTATGGGAGGATAATGTGCACGCACGGGCATTCCCGCTTCTTTATGTCTAGTCATTACAACATATTGGATGGACTGAAAACTTTGGACCCCTACTTCTCCCAACGTTTGCCGCTCGACGCTAATTGTAATCCTGGAACTGCAAATGAGAGTGAACTGGGCATCTAAACATTATGAGAGCGAAATTGTCTAGATTTTTAAACTTTGATAGCGTACACGTTGTCGCTTGTTAAATTACGAGGGCCAATATGCGCGCACCACAGAAGGGGTGAGGAGAAACAGAAAATGATCGGGAGGCTTGTAAAACTAAGCATTAAAAATTGAACACTAAATCAATAAAAAGTGCACACTAAAACATTGTTACTATATAAAACATTTAATTATGTGTTTGTTAACAGGGCATATAGGGTACCATTCCACAGAAACAAAAGAAAAGGCTCGTGATTTCGAAAGTTTACTTAATAACAGGTACGAATTGACAAAGTAGCGAGCAGATGTTCACGAGAACGATGAAGCCGCCACAGTGATGACTAACCTACCACGCTTAAATGTGCAGAACCGTGAGGAGAACCTGAAGCAGTTGATGGAGCAGCGGTCCAACGAAATTTACCAAGAGATCAAGGCCCAGCAACGCAAGAGCCTCGAGGCTGCAGAGCGAGAGAGCATGGTTCAGGAAGAACTCTGGATGGAGCAAGGTGCGACAAGCCGCAGGCCTTTCGTCGGTGATTGTAAAACTTGCCTAGTTGTAGTGCGGTGACTTTGGTGATCAGCCAAAGGAGTCGTTCCAGAAAGCACAATTGAATAGACCATTCTGGAAATGAGCGGTGTCCCCCATCGCCTTTTTGACTGATTACGGAAATCTGATGTATGGTGCGTGTGAAAGAGTACCCGAATTGAAGGAGCGGTTCATAAAACACCCATGGCTCCCCACATTGCGTGGCGCAATATGGGATTGCCGAGAGGGCTTGCGGGATTTTCTAGAATGGTCAATTGGGATGCTATAGGTGTGATTGTGGTACACAATGATGCCATTCAAGCTTATTTCCTGCTAAATTTGTCTCATTTGATGTTTTAATGGGGTGCAAAATGGGTCTTTTTTGTGGGACCAGTTTCAAGCCGCACACTAACTTCCACCTCACCGTCGATGGCAATGTCTGTGCTAATGTCTGTGCCCTCTGTTTTGCAGAGAAGCGTGCCAAGGAGGTGGAGAAGCAGATACGCGAGATTGCGCGTCTCGCACGCGAAGAGCACCGCAGGGGCCTCCTTTATGGGACCAGCCCCGTGGTCACAGCCGAAGCGAAGTCGGAGGACGCTGTGCCCAGGTCTAATGTGCCCCCCAAGGTTGTCCCAGTGGTCCCCCAGGTGGACGTTTCTCTCAATGGCCACAACGAAACTGCGCCTCTGCCGTCCCATGCTACCTCCAGGTGAGCTCCCAATTTGGCCTCATCACCCGATTTGTATCTGTTGGGGAAAGAATTTGCATTTTTTTAATTTTCACGTTGTACGTCTCACCAAAGGGGGTTGAGAAACCACCTCATTCTTTTGAAATATTGTGATTCCATTGTGCAATAGCAAAACAAAGAACAGGAATAATTTGCCGTGGGGTGGCGGCCATGGGAACTGAGCCATAATGCACACCTGGGGTTGAAATCAAGAGTGTTAACTTAAGAAGCTGCAATTTTCCAGGAAGATGCTCTTTCTGTTTTTGTTGCGTCTTACTATTTCGGAGTACTTTGGCCACAGAAGGTAGTAAGTTCAAGAGTTTTTCTTTACTCGTGCGAGTTGCTGCTGGCAGCAGATTGGATGACTGTCTGATCCGCCACCAAAAGATATAAATGAAAATGGTTTGGAAAGTGGAGCACCATTTTTTGTCAGTTTGGAACCAACTCTCTAGGGCTCGTCTTGTATCTTAAGCAGCAAAATGCTCCTCGTGACTTGCATCTTGTGGAAATCATCATCAAGCACCTGCCCTTCTTTTATTGTAGTCTCCTTTTGCTGAAGCGCTGGCAGTCAATCTTTTGGCTCACGAAAAACAATGAGGTGGTTGCAGCTCTTTCGGTCGTAACGCACTGATGCTTTTATCCATCCCCAGAAGCAAAGATGCCAAATTATTCAACAAGGCGGACATCATGGAATGGTTCCTGAAGGAGGAGTATCCCAAAGGTGCAGTCATGGACCACAACTGCAACAACCCGGCTATATGGTTCCACGGTGAGCGAGGCATCTTCAACTTTTCTCGTTCGTTTGATGCCCAAGCCCCCCTGCACAATATTAGAAAAGATGACTGCTTTGAATTCTCCTAGCGCGGAACCTCAACAAACAAACCCGACTGCAAGACTATATACTTAACAACTATTTTGTTCTACGCCGTCGAGACTAGCATATACGGAGTGGAAGTTTGTCTGCTTCTTGCTCAATGGTTGCAATGTCAAAACGCCGAGCTCTTATTGGCTGATTGAAGAAAAATAGTGGGTAGACCTCAAGGCATTTAGCATTGAGGTCTACCCACTATCCTTTCATCAAAGCCAGTCGGAGCTCGGCATCTTTCTGATGTCACCGCAACTCCTGTACAAGAAGCAGATGACTTGCTCTCTGCATAGCTTCCACAGTGCAGCAGCCCTGCAATTTTGCAAGAGCATGTGGCTTTGTCTCGCGTTTCATTCAAAATAGCGAGCCGCTTTGACGGAGTTGGGGCATTGCAGGAGGTATGCTAGCCTTGACAACGTAGCACAAAATAAGTGACGTTGAGTATAGCTATATATAACTAAAAATGAAGGAAATGTTGGCCGTGTTGCATCTAGCTAAAATAAATCAACTTCCAATGGCTTGTTTCAACGTCAATTGAATAATTTTTACTCTACCGATGCATTAAAGTTAAAAATTAGTGCAGGAATGGCTGCATTCTAAGAGAGCTCTTTTTTTCATGTTACTCCCCCTCAAACTGACATGGTTTTTCACCATGAAAGCCTTGGACTGCTTTCTCATGAAGGCACTAGAGAGAAACGGGTGGTTCCCGTTTCGACCCATTCCCAAAACAACCTTCCCGTTTGTACCTTCCCGCTTCATCCTTTCCCATTTCGCCCTTTCCCGAAACAACCTTCCCGCTTCGGCCATCGTTCGGTTAGTTTGTATTGTTCGTTAACAGTTGTTTAGGTTCAAGTGTCCAGTGTCTGTTCTCCTTGCTCACATCACTTCTCCCCCTCCCGAAACAACCTCGGAGACATGGCACCGTAAGATAAACGCTGTGTCAGGGAGGGCTCACGCGAACATTTACAGCTTCACTGATCTGATCAAACGGGATGGGGCCTTGACAAGGATATCTCTGCAGCAGCTGGCAAATGGTGGTGCCGTGCGGGCCAGGTGATTGCCGCAAACTATCACAATTGGAGTGCCGCCTTTCTGTGGCGCGATTTTCCTTCTCGACTTCCTCAACCAAGGCGACAGCATTTTGTGGTTTATGATCTTTGGCTGTGTACGCGACGGTTTTGTGTTTGAACTTGTAAGAAAATGAAGTCGCAATCATATGCCCGTCAGCCTGTCTGATTTACCACTTTTAAAAAGTATTCCAATTACTATAAGGAAGTTTTAGAATAACGCACGTAAGCGCTTTGGGTAACCTAAAAGTAGCGTCGCGATATAAAAACTTAGGCAACACTAATTTTTGCTTACTCAAAGTGCTTGCCTGCGTTACTCTAAGACTTCGTTAGGTGCTTTCGTATACCGTGTTTCTCCTTTTGCTAAGCCCTCCGCCATGAAGAAGCCGCTACTGCGCCTGCATGCCGATGGCCTTGACTGTAGACTTCTAGGTATCGTAGCGGGTTGTGGAGGAGCGTCGCGTGACTTCGAAAACGGTCTACGAAAGCTCCCTGTTATTGTACAGAACACGAAACCGTTAGCGCAAACAAGTGATTGTTGGTTTTAGCTGTTTGTCTAAAGAAAAATCAGAAGACGGCCATCAATATTACTAGTGTGTTTGAAAGTGCTCATCTGGGCCACTAACCTAAGTGGTAAAATGTGGTACCTTCTAATACCATTTCGAAGTAAAATTCAAAAAATCGCCAAGATCGTGTTCGTGGTAACGTTGTCGCGCAGTGTACGTAGTCCATTTCGTAATTACACATTTTGGGGACCATCTTGAAAGAAACATTTTAAGTGGTTCAAGTAGAAATATATTTCCTTGAAGCTTGTCTGAAAGTATTGCATATTTTAATAATATGTTTACAAGCAAAAATATTTCACTACATAACTGAATTGCTCGCCTGCACCTTTGCATTAATTGCATTAACATGATTTCGGGACATATTCTTAAGCAGAAAAACTGTGCAAACCATGATTAGAACGATGGGTACTTTTCGCGAAGAGGTTGAGATGTGCGGGGCTTTATACCAACGGGTTCCAACGGGACGAATTCAAACGTAAAATGTCTTGGCTACGGGTTCAAATATAAAGGGCGTTTTCGGAACGGGTTGAAACGGGACAGGTTCAAACGGGAAGGTCGTTTCGGGAATGGGTCGAAACGGGACGGGTTCAAACGGGAAGGTCGTTTTGGGAATGGGTTAAAACAGGACGGGTTCAAACGGGAATGGGTTGTTTTGGGCTACACCCGAGAGAAACATGCCTCCAACCTCAACTGCTAACCAAAGTTTCCTTTTCTAAGTCGGCAACCATGTTGGCACAGTATCTTTCCGATTCAGCAGTCTGCTCTTGCTAAAGTGTCCAGCAGCGATGACAGATGGTTCTAATGCTTAATTAAATGCAAACATATAAAGTTGGCAACAGAATTTTGAGGAAGTAACTACAAATGAACTAAGTTACAAGTTAACTTATTCCATTACGACTGAACTTACAGCTAACTATACTTTTTATTTGGAGCCAGCTTTCTCTCCAATGAGCAAACAGCAAATCTCGAGTCCCGTGGTCCGCACTCTCCGCTTCCGCAGGGTTCATCACGAGGTCCGAGTCGGAGCAGCTGCTCCAGCGCCAGGCGGCCGGCTCGTTCCTGGTCCGCGTACACGAGCGCATCCGCGGCTATGTCATCTCGTACTGGGCGGGCGACCGCTGCAAGCACTACCTCATCGACGCCTCCCTGGGCCACTGCCAGTTCTTCGGCTCCAACCAGGTGGTCTTCCCCAAGCTCAGGGACCTCGTGCGACACCACACTGTGAGTCCCGGTTGGCTTTGCTGCATCTCATTAGTCGCTGACAACCTGAGGAAGGCAGGGCGTGGCTCAGCACGTTGTTGCCTCTTGCTTTGCGATCCGTCAGTTGGTGGTCTTATGGGCTAGTGCCACAATCTCACTGGCTGAGAAGAGACAAGACTCTTTATACTCGCCACACTTTGTTTGACCCTGTGACTAAGTCCGGGCGGAGCTGTAGGCTGCCTTACGAGCCTCGTGCAGGGGTGGACTTTCCAATAGACAGAGTAGACAGCTGTCTAGTGCGGCAGAATTTTGGGGGCGGCGAATTTGTAGCCACCCCCAAATTAATAGGCTCTTTTTTTTTTCTTCTTTTTTTCTTACATCTAGCTTCAAATTCAGCTATTTTGGGAATGCTAGCTCCAAATTTAGCTACTTCTGAAATTTTTAACTCCAAACTTAGTTACTTCCCGTGGTCACTGACCATGTTGAAGATTGCCTAGCGTGCCAAAATGCTAAGTTCGCCTCTGCTTGTGGTGTTGCCCGATGCACAGATCGGTGCCCTGTACACAACCTGGGAATGTCAACTTTGGAACCGCGCACTCAATCGGTGTGAAGTTTGCAGGTGGTGTTTGTGGCTATATAGAAGGAAGGCTTGCAAGGTTTCAGGCCTGTGGACCAATTTTGCGATATTACACCTCCAGAACGAAGTAAAGCATAGCTTGGCATGGAATCTGCTCAATTAACCTGTCGTTGAGAAACAGTTTTAATAACCACATATTATTCTGGTGGAATGCTCACTAGAATACCTGTTGCCGGCTACTATAAAAATTAATTTTAAGAAATATAAAATTTCCAGCTAAACAAAATAGAAAAATATTTTTTCTTCACATTCACTTTTTTTTGCAAAAAGTCTCGATAAAATCATACTGAAATGATAGATTTATTAGAGGGGTGCTCTGGCCATTTTTAAGCTACCCAAACAAATTGCATTTTCTGAATACCCGGACTTTAGTCTTCACGGTATGCAATTTATTTTCTCGAAATTCAAAATGGCAATTTAGAAAACCGTAAAATTAAATGAAGATGCTGCCAAAACCAACATTCAAATTTCCACACGCTGTTCAGTGGTGTGACGTCACAAATGGTACAGACTTTGAGGTCGTGCAGGTATTGTTCAACAGAGTATGTTGAGCGTTTTTTGCGTGCTTTTCAGGGAATCAGCTCCAAGCATTTTTTTTTTTGCACCATCAATCATCTTCTGATCAGTTGGGAACATGGCTTACTGCTTATTTTTTACCATTTCTGTCGTCACACTTCAGTGTTGCCAGTATGGGCTCTCGGTTTGAGAAACAATGAAAACAAAATCAGAAAATTCAATAACTTTGCGAAATGTTTTTCTTTTCACACAGTATACTTGGGGAACTGGTACAGCCGTGTCCATTGGTGTGTTAGGCCAATTTTGAGGCAAATCACTGACCATGATAAAATCGTTAGGGTACCCTTTAAAGTGAAATTTATGCCAAAAAGTGGAACGGAGAAAAACGGGTGTGAAGTGCTCAACCCTCTACGTTTTCTTCAGCATTAGTGGACTGAAAATAATTTAAAAAAACTGCTGTGTAAACAAATGAAACTTTCTGGGAGTAGTACTCGCTAGATGTTGGAAGATGTAAATATGGCACCTTTTAAAATCTACTTTTTTGCAGAAATTTTTTCTTCTGGAAAATGTCTCCCCTTAAAGTTTGAGCATGACAAATTCACCACTTAAAGACATCTTTGAAAGCAGTTTCAATGCACTCTGTTCCTTGGTTTCATTATACAATTTTTTTCATAGTTAAATAGCACTCAAGAACATATACGTAGAATGGACTTCTTCCAAAACTGATGCGCCCCATCGCGGCAAAATACTATGCAGTGCACTCTGGGAACTAGTTGGCCGCTCAGTATCGGTTTCGACTGAGCAGCGGCTGAACGCGCTGCTTGCGTTTTCGATTATCCGACTTTTTACGAATGTACAATACAGTCATTCTCGAGCGATACAAAACGAAGACCGGGGCACTTTCCTTGCTTCCTGAAACACCGGATATTATGAGTGCGAATGCAAACGTAGTAAGATGTGGCTTAGTCACCTTACCTTTGAGTTCAATTTCAATAATCCCGTCTAGTACCAGTGAACTACAGCTGAAGTTTGATCACCTGGAGCCTTACACGTATTTTGTTTGCCAAACGTCCGCTTCTTGTTACTTCATTGGGCGAAAAGCAAGCTGCATCCTCACAGGAGTATCAAAGTTGAGCTCAGCACTGACGCATGAACTTTTAAGGAAACTCAATAAATTCGACCTCACTATTGCACCAAAGTTACTATGATGTCTTCTTCGTGTCATCATATATCTCCCACTCAAATTTTATGCTGATAGAAGATTAAGTTTTCGCAAATGCTGAGATCGACTAGCTACAACGGAGACCATAACAAGCGTCCCCTACTCCTCGCTAAGCCTTTTTGGAAGAGCTTTTACTGATGCCCAAGGTCTGTGCCTAAACGGTGTGTCTGAAATTATCTCAGCATACTCAGGCAGGAAAAAAGCAAAGAGATAACAAATATTATGGCCATTAGCAACCGTCAAATGCACTTTGAATAATTTTGTTCGTTTGGCGCACTGCATAGGGGTTCATGCCCATCCGGTGCGACATTTTTCACACAAGTGCTCAACTTTTGCATTTTTAAAATGGTTTGTATGTGTGAATATGCCTATACGATTGCAGGATAACGTTATGCGCATACGCGATGTTGAATATTAGTAAGATGCAAGTGGATGGGGACTTCGCTTCGTGCAGTGCTCCGGGTCAGTACAGATAAGAGATAAGAAGTGTGTTACAATTGAGATTTTCAATGGCGCCTCCGAGTTTTACCTCTCGTACTCAGGCGTATTAAGAAAACAGTAATTGCAAAAAGTAATATTTCGTCTATGGACGCACGAAACAAACAAACTTCCTGATCTACAACACTAATGTAAAGGCGCGAGCTCGATGTAAGCATACTTATTGGTTGCTACAGCTTTTTGATTCATACATAAGCAAGATCCCCGAGCTTCGCAGCGTCAACATTCCCAGCACTGGCTCGTCCACATACCTCGAAACGCTAACAAAAAGGCTCAAGTACAAAAATACAACAAGCATACCGTATTTACTCGATTCTAAGCCGGCATCGATTCTAGGCCGACCCCGCAAAAACGGCAGGGCCGAAAAAAAAAAAAAAAAATTCTCGATTCTAGGCCGACCAAAAAGTATAGGAAAAACACCATAAATTAAACACAGAACGGAATTTATCTGCAATGTACAGCACTATTTCGGTCACTAATCCGACGGCATGCTCACGGTTAATGTCCGCATTTTTTCTGATCATTCGTCATCCTCACTCGTATCTTTGTCACTGACCACTTCCCACAACGCGTGGTCATCCGTACCGTCCAGGGCATTCGAGATGCAACACTTTCGGAACGATTTTACTATCAGTTCCGCCGGGATGTCGTCCCATGCGGCCGCGATCCAGCTCGTGGTGCCTTCCCTTCCGCGGTCCTGAGAACGCCATTCTTGTTGCCGCACATGCAAAGAGCTGACCACGCTGCTTTCTCCAGCGACGCACATTTTTTTCGTCCACGCCGAAGTCGCGCTGGGCTTGCAGGTTGGACGAGTGTTCAGCAGCCAAGACAACTTTCCTCTTAAAAGCCGCGGAGTAGTGGCATCGACTGGTCGATGCCATAGCGTCGAGTAGAGACGAACGTTCCGTGCGTTCCGTGGTACACAGCGTATCTTCCCGAAGCGATGTAGACAAGATGGCGTCCCGCTGTCATGGCGGAGCCGGATCCTCGTATCTAGGCCGACCCCCGAGTTTCGGATTTAATTTTTTTGGAAAAACTATCGGCCTAGATTCGAGTAAATACGGTATGTTAAGACAAGCTATACGTCTCGGGCTTGTGCTAAAGCTTCGAGGTCTGGCCATTTAGTTTAGTTTAGAGACCACAAATGACGCTCTCGGGACCAGAAAACATGATATAACGGCTGTTAATAGTCCACGCTCTGTGTGTAATCTCTTGTTGGCGTGTCGATCGAAACCGAAACCATGCCACTTACCTCCCTGGCCAACTAGTTCCCAGGCTGCAACGTGCGCTGAGTTGCATGCAGGGCTTTATGGAAGTAGTCTATTCGTAACATCATTGCTGTGGTAAATGGACCTTTTTCGAGTAGAGTGAGCCATGTGGTGGTTTGTCTGTAAACTACAAATGAAGGGCAGCCCAACAGGACTTTGCTCGTCAAACAACATTGACATTGTGCCATTGAGTCGGTTTTCCTTGCTTTTTATGCCCCATGCTACTGACACCCAGAAAACAAATAGACAAAAAAGATCAAATATGTAGAAAGATAGGCGTTGACAGTGTTGGTCGTGTGGGATGTGCCTTGCGAAAATGAAGACTGGGAAGCAAGGCGAGGGGAGAGGGCGTGCGCATGCACAGAAGCTTACGGAAAAACATTCCATTCTCTGCTCTCCAGAGTAAATGATTTATTTTGGTTTCCTTTTGATTGCAGGATAATCCCATCACTGCAGTGGGACAAGAACAGCTCCTGAGCCCGTGTCCTAGGAACAACAACAACAGTCTGCCTTCCTTACTCTCGACGCTCTGATGATGCGTCAGATGTCGAGGAAGTTGCAGCCAGTGTCTTCTCTCCCAAAGTGCCAAGGAACGCTACGTCGCTCTGTGCCAGCGCCGAGGCCAACATCTGCCGAGGAACGGCCCAACAAGTCCAAAGAGCCTCGAGAACATTTTTTTTTCTTTGCCCAGTCCACGATCCGACGGAGGTTCGGCATGCCACCGAATTTCTCGGACCGTAACCTACTATACTATATATCGCAATTACAACTAGCCCCCAGTGATTCAACTGGCCAGGTTCGCCGTAACGCGACGGCGATTTGTAACATAGTGTACATATTGTTTTCTCTCTTGGAGGCGACCCCAGGAATGTGGCGAACACATTTGGCGTTGTTTGCGTCTATGTCATACTTTAAAGTGCAATTGCTCGCTGTGCTTGTTCAAATTACGTAGTGACTAGTGCGAGGAATGTGCAGGCATTTTTATCTTTTATCATTGGCCGGGATTCTAGCCATAACCTTTCGGCATTGCTAGCAATAGAGGTCATAGATATCTTTTTCGGAGCAACTGTAATGTTTTTAATTATAACGCGAGTCCTTGTGGTATTCCCGGCTGCTTTGTATGCTTGTCTCTCAGTGTGTGTATGTTTAGGAGTGAGGAGGGGGCAAGGGGTTAATACTAAGCAATGGCTGGAAATCAAAATAAGGCTGTAGGAATCTCTCGAGACAAACTTCCCTGGCGGGCTCTGGGGAAAAACGAAGAGCGTTACCTGCGAAGTTTCTGTTCTGCGCAAAACTTTGCAGAAATAAATGCCCGGCCAGCTTTTGAAACCTGTTGACCATTTCTTCTTTCGTGTGAAAGAGCAACTCCGGTCAGTATTTCTTAATTTGGGATTACGGCTGTTTTCAGCTAAAGCAGCGTCCCTGAATTACAAGGTGTATATATATTTTTTTTCGATATTGCATGTAGTCTTATATATGTTGCGGCTCAAAGCTTGGTTTCGGGGCATCTACAGAAAAACCGAAACTATCTGCTAGAGGGATAACATCCTGCGATGTGATTGCTGCGCCAAGGGGCTAACCCTGCTACATCTTGCCAAAATATGGGTAATCTGCACCAAGCCTGCGCCAGAGGACCAATTTCGGTTGCCTTTCAAAACCGAAACTAAACAGAGTACCGTAATTGAGCATGCATGAGCTAAATGGCGCAAGCGGCTGCCCGACACAAAGTACTTTGCATCAATCGTCCATCTTGTCTTGCGTGGTTTTTCCCCGCTGTCTCTCGTTCTGCGCTCTCGTCGTCTACTTTGCGTCTTCAAAATTTTTCAACGACGGACGCTCCAACACTAGCGTGCCAAGTACCAGCCATGCCGTCATGCTGTGAAACGAAACTAGGTTTTTCCGTGGCGGGAGTTACTTCGCGAGCTGAAGCACTCTCTTCCGAAAGCAACGACTGTGACGAAACTATATTTGGTCCCGCCCGCCAGTCACCGTGGTCGCACGACGTCTGGTGTTGCCGTCCCCATGTCGCTGCAGACATGGCGCTTTCTAAACTGAAACATGAGTACTACCACATGTTCATCAACATTCCTGTCAATTTAAATCAAACGCTACTACAAAAATCCACTTTAACTCTGACTGCTGTGTCAAAGGATTGACTGCCTAGGTTTCTCTCAGTGGGCTTTCTTTCGAGATGGAACCTGGTACGTGAAAATTGAAAAAGAAAGTTGAAGACAAGTGAGCTAAAGCAAAGAAGGCAATGTCTGCACGCTGAACCCACACAGCGCACTTGTCTCGACTTCAGTCGTTGCACAAAGCACTGCCAGAACATTTTGACCATGGCTCATAATGTCTTGCATTGATGCGCTTTGGTTTTTTTTTTCTGTGTGTTTAGCTTGTACCTTGCCTGCTAGCCTGGCAAGCACGCACCGCTGGACTGTTTTCGTCACATGCTAGACAGTTACATTTCGTATACAATTTTGGGAACCAGTTGGCAACTGAGCAGAAAAAGCATGGTTTCGGTTTCTACTGAACAGCTGTTGTCTCTGCTTGCACGATGAAGCATGTGCAAGTGCAAGCCTGCCGAAGTTGCCCTCGCGTGTATGCGTATATGATTGCACGATAGAGGTACCAGTCGGGACGCTTGCAATCCATTGTTTTACGTTTCCTTATTTCGACTAAAATCTGCACGTCGGAAACCAGTAAAACGGTGGTAAACAGCTTTTCAGAACTGCTCGGCAACGCCTACAGCGCTGTACACTTGTGGGATGTCTCGGCAGCATACCTCGGCAAACCTCACTCATGAGGGCCCTTACTCACCCTCACTCACCCTCATCTTCACAGGTGAGGTGAGGGTGAGTGAGTTTCTGAACCAGGAAAATTCATGAGTGTGAGGGTGAGTGAGGGCCGTGAGGGCTGTGAGGGCGGTGAGGGCGGTGAGGGCGGTGAGTGCGGTGAGGGCCGTGAGGGCCGTGAGGGCCGTGATGGCGATGAGGGCCATGAGGGTCATGAGGGCGGTGAGGTGTATGAGGGCCATGAGTGCATGAGGGGCGTGAGGGCGGTGAGTGGCGTGAGGGCCATGAGTGCGTGAGTGGTGTGAGGGTGGTGAGTGCGTGAGGGGTGTGAGGGCCATGAATGCGTGAGGGAAGTGAGTGGCATGAGAGGCGTGAGGGCCATGAGGGCCGTGAGGGCGGTGAGTGTATGAGGTGTGTGAGGGCCATGAGTGCGTGAGGGCGGTGAGTGCGTGAGGCCCCCTTCAGATCGAGCATCTTTCTCAGCAATTTTGGTGTTAATTGCGGGTTGTTCTCGAGCTTTCCCTAGATCGACACGAATTGCTGAGATCGGGTCCGGCTCGAAATAAGCAAGCAACTCGGAGCAATTCGAATGCGTTTGAAGCGGCTGCATCCTATCAGGGACGCAAATTTTTCACGTGATGCCTCGTGCCGGTGATGATGACACCGAAAGACTTGGTTCTGGTTTGAAATCGATCGTTTTTTTTTGGAAATAAACTGTTTCAGAAAGGTGCATTAGTATTCTTAACGAGATTTAAATGCATAAAAACATGTTTATAACGCGTAATTCTGTCTAAATAGTGCAAGAAAAATAAAATTTTATGATGACGATGTCAAATTGCAGCGGTTGGTTGCTGCGCGTGATCGCGGGCGGCCCGTGTTGCTAGTGTTGAGACGTCAAGTTTCTGGGCGAAATTGCCCCATCTGAAGCTGGCCTGAGTGGCGTGAGGGCCATCAGTGCGTGAGGGGCGTGTGGGCTGTGAGGGCCGCAAAGGCGGTGAGTGGCGTGAGGGTGGTGAGTGGCCTGAGGGCGGTGAGTGGCGTGAGGGCGGTGAGTGGCGTGAGTGGCGTGAAGGCGGTTTGTGGCGTGAGGTCCGTGAGGGCGGTGAGGGCCGTGAGGGCGGTGAGGGCCGTGAGGGTGGCGAGGGCGGCGAGGGCCGTGAGGGCGGCGAGGGCGGTGAGGGCCGTGAGGGCGGTGAGGGCCGTGAGGGCGGTGAGGGCGGTGAGGGCCGTGAGTGGCGTGAGGGCGGTGAGTGGCGTGAGGGCGGTGAGTGGCGTGAGGGCCATGAGTGAGTGAAGAGCATGAGGGCCATGAGTGAGTGAAGAGCATGAGGGCCATGAGTGAGTGAGGGCCGTGAGGGGCGTGAGGGCCGTGAGGTTCAGTGAGGGTGAGTGAAGGGCTGAAGGCGGGTGTGACTGTGAAGGTGAGGGTGAGTGAGGGGCTGAAGGTGAGTGTAGCTGTGAGGGTGATGGTGAGTGAGGGGCTTAGGTGAGTGTGGCTGTGAGGGTGAGGGTGAGTGAGGGCGACCTAAAATGCCGACCTCTGCTCGGCAGTAAAAACACGAGCGGAGAGTTCCGTCGCAACACAACACAAAGTGCCGTTCGTTTGTACAGCACTGAAATATTTTTATTTTTCTAAGAATATCTGCTCCAAAAGCCACTTTTGTTGCTCTGAAACACTGTTTTGGCTGCTCCAAAAGCCACTTTTTCTGCTCCAAAACGCTGTTTTGGCTGCTCCAAAGGCCACTTTTGCTGCTTCAAAACACTGTTTTTGGCTACTCCGAAAGGTGCCCCAAAATGGCTTAGGCCAATCACATCGCTGGGATGGCAACACTGATCATCAATCGTACGACTGCGACGTGCCGTCCCAAGGGTGCTGTGGTACGCGGTACAAGCCAATCAACCGCAGCTCCACCGTGATGAGACGTTGCAAGCGTGCTGCGCCAGTGTTCCTTAACTAAAAGCTAACCCGCTTGCCGCCCGCTAAAGACCTCGCATCTTCAAAATCTGTTTTAGTGGAGTATGCGGCTCCGCTTTGATGTAATATTTCGGCTGTGATCAGAATTCGTGCCACTAAAGTGATACGAGCCATTTATTTTGGTTTCGTTTTCGACCAGAGTTGATTACAGCGCTTTGTCTCCTTTCAAGCCGAGGATCTGCCAAGGGCTACTAGTGTGCTCCTTTGCCAGTAGCGCTGATGCCGTTGATGATACGGGTACAAAGGCTGTAACGTTTGTCCAGGTGAAAGCGAATGAATGACACTGCCCAAATACTAGAGGCGAGATGCAAATTTACCGCATCAAACGTCTGCAAATGCACACAACATTCCTGTTCGTAGTGCCAACAATCTTCTTCATGAAAAAGCTTCCCAGAAGCCTTGGTTTGTACTAATTCTGAGGGTGACTGAGGCCACAAGGTAAGATGGAAAGGGTGACACCAAAAAAGTTCAGGGAAAATATATGTTACTACCTATGTGTCCTATCCAGGCAATAAAAGGAAGACCGCTGGAGGACATAGTCACTTTTGATTCCGAGATGTCTCGCAAGAGATGTCATCCCAACAATATAATCGCTTGCAGGAGAGAACAGTCGCACAGTTAGCTGGCAAAACTGTTCTGCCAGCATCGAAGTGTTAATGCTGTTTTGTGGAGCAGCCTATGATGAAGATATTGCTTCCTCCCCTGTCGCTCACGGGATAAATCTCCCTAAATTCCTCTTGTCAAGGGAGTTTGGGCAAGGGCATGTGCATATAATTTCAAACTTCAGCAAAAGGAGTTTAGAGAATGATCAATGAACAGCTAGGAGAAACATTCGTCCAAGAGGGAGACCTGAACTTGAATAGCTGGAAAGGCCAGCCGTGCTCTACTGCTGTTGCAGGGAGCTTGCCCCCCTTTTTGCGTTAAGGGTTCAAAAACATTCTATTGACATTTACAAAAGAACAATAACCAATAAATAGAATTAAAAATGTTTCAAAAAATGATCAAACTAGTTCCGTTTGTACAACTAGCAATCTCCAAACAATTTTTTGAAAATAAATTTAGCTTTTTTTTTTACCGGTGAGTTTCAGATTTTATCGGATTCATATGGAAATGCGGAACCCTACTACTAGTGGGACAGGTAGTGGTGCAAAGAGATTTAGGGTGCCAAAGCCCAACATTGACGAGGGCAGTCACAAAGGCAATGTACAACTCGTATGTTAGAAAGATCAACATGTTGACTTGGTAGGCCCTTCGCCCTCTGAAAATATTATACGAATAGAGCCAACAAAACCAATGATTATCTTTTGTCCTTGACTTTTCTTTCGAAACAGTAACTTGCTTATAAGCACACTTTTACCCCGAGTCATTTCCCTTTCCTGAAAAATCTGGCTGGTCTAGCAGTAATTACTGCCACACTATATTTGTAAATGTTTCAAGGTGCACGGCGGCAGCTTAAGTGAACCTGCCTCGAGTCTCGTTGTACACATCGAGCCTGAACAGAAGCTTCTTCGAAGCACACGCTCAAACTTGCCAATTTGGAGAAACACCCACCCACCTTCAACGACAGCCAAGAAACACTTTTCCCCTTGGCACTATTACAATAAAGTGGTTCAGAAGCCTACAAACTTCAAGAATAATGCACACACTTGGAACTGTCCGGCTCATATAGTTTTGACTCGAATCAAATGCATGGCTCAATCTTAATTAGTGCTTGAACTTGATTAAAATGTATAGCGCAAACAGACAAGACAGAAGAGAGAAGACAAACAATCGTCAGCAATTGTGTGTCTTCTCTCCTCTCTCATCTGTTTGAGAAAATTTGGGTACTCAAGGACTCCCAGTTTGAGAACCCAAGTTCTAAAGGAATGAAAACAATCCCTGTAGAAGGGTAACAAGGGGGTCGAAGGACAAACACAAGTCTCCAAACACAGCTAGGCGACTGGTGCACGACCGAAAAAATTCACCTGGTCCTGGTATCGAACAAGGGACCTCCCCATTTCTAGTGGAGCACTCTACCGAGCTAACCAGGAGTTGTATGTCAGAACAAACGGGTTTTATCAGCTGCTACCAGTCTAACACCAACAAGGGTGAATGGCTTGCATCTTTTAAGGTTACGATGATAATGCAATTAAATGCATTTAACTGCATTATCATCATAGCCTCTAAAGGAACGCCCAGCAAACTGTGCAGCTACCAAATGAAACCATCGTCCATTGTACGCTTGGAATTTCAGTTGGGAGCCAAGGGGGTTGGGTTGCCTCCCTTTGTCGCCTCGGCACGAGTTCATTTGCTTTTCGTGTGAAAACCAAGTTTTTTCTGCCTCACAAGTTTCACCCCACTTGCATATGTCATAGGCACGTGCCTGTGCTCGGGAGTGATGGAGCAGTATGTGCAGTGCAGTGGCAAGGCAACCACCCAATGTAAGACAATGTGCAAAAATGTGAAACATGTGCCATTCTTCTTAAATGCTTCAAATCTAAATGGAAGAGAAGGTGTTGCATACCATGATACAGCACATTTCAAAATAACCAACAACACACTGTCTGCACATTACGCATGTAAACTGCATAATACTTAGCATGAACAAGAAATCGCTGGCTTTTCATACTCCTCTCTTAAATCTAAAGGCTGTCATCATATCTACCGAGAAGAGTGGTGGAAGGTGCACACTTGGGGCACTACTTGAGCGGTAAACCTTGCTGCCCGACGATACCATTTCAAAATAAAACTGAAAACATTGCCAACGTCATGTTTGCAGTAACAGTGTCATCCAGTACACGAAGGATCCATAAATTATGTTTGGAAGTGGCAGTGCACCAATTCCTACTTAAATAATACTTTATTTCTTTCTTTTCTACTGCAGGAAGTTGACACCAGGAGAGGGCAGTTGGTAACCTCTAATCGGGGATGGCAAACAAAATTTTATCCTTTTTCTGTAATATCCATAGGAGTTTCTCGCCCTTCACTTCCTCCTCGATCCGCCGCCAGCCAAGATCATTGCAATCCTAATGAAGATGTTCAGCGTGTCCAGGTAGATCGAGATGGACCTGCAAGATGACAAACACAAAGAATTGCCACTTTCCGGATTTACTTTCCGAAAGATATGGAGGCAACATAAACCCATCAAATCGCCCAACATTACACTTATAGCCTCGCATATTCTCTTTCCAACATAGAATTTAAGACCGTCAGTGATGAGCTAGGACGCGCGATTTTCGGTGCAGGCATGTAAAATTGAAGAAGTTAACTAATAATAAAAGTGACTGTGATCAACCAAAGGCATTCAACCTCGCAAAAACAATCTGCACCTAAAGAACAAGGGCTACGCGAAGGAACATGCACGACTTGCTCCGACATGTATTCCTCATCTCTTGAGTGCTGTCTTTTTTTAAACCAAATTGGGAGGTAGATTGCCCAGTTATTGCAAAAAAAAAAAAACGAAGACACACTCAAGCAGTCTAAAACCTTTCCAGGGTTCCATCGAAGCACTCATTGATGTCCATCTTCAACAAATATATCTTATAGTCGGCTCAGCCCAGCGGAACCAATCAAATGCCACATAAGTGTCACGTGACTTTTGGGGGGGTGCAGCAACATGCAGGGTGCGTAGTCTGTGGTATATTCGCAGCACTAATTTGGCTGGAATGGCTCACAGAGTCCGCTGCAGATCGTCGTAAAGTGGAACGAAGATGTATACACGCGCCGTCTCCCGTGGCTCTAAGGATACTTGTATGCAAAGTTCAGAAACTAACTACCCACGACTTGACTGGAGACGCAACTCACGCATTGATGGGATCATACGGCTTGAGGGCGTAAGGAGGGTAGACTTCGGCCATCTTGACGATGCGCTGCGTGTCGTACAGGAGGAAGCCGCCGAAGAGGACCAGACCCCCGTACATGCTGATGGAGTACAGGCCTGCACCGAGGGCCGTACTGGCAGGCAGGAACATGGAGCCTGCAGTGGATCAAAGTTGAACCGTCTCATACCCCAGTTAAAGTTGCTTACACCCTAAGGGACATGTGCAGGGAAAGATCTTTTTAAACAGCCTGTGGAAAAAGCGTGTCATCAAATAGATTTACAACAAGAAAGAAAATATTTCAAGCTACATTTACAGTGCGAAATGAATTTATAGTTGGAGCCTGCAGGAACCCGCGGAAAAGTGGTTGCTATAGTCACGTGACTGGCCGCTATAGTCATGAGATGTTTGCGTTCTTTGGGAGCTTTTTATAGGCTCTATAAGTTGTATAGTAATCTTTGTTTTAAGTGCAACAAAAAAGGAAGATTAATAAGCAACTTTTAGAGCCCATAGGAAGCTCCCGAAAGAATGCAAGCACCACGTTGTGGACCTGTGCACTGGACTTCGGACCGCTAAGTTGTGGTTCGAATGATTAGTGGGTAGACTTAAAGCCTACTTTTGTCTCCACTACACTTGTTGAATGCGTTTGAATGCAAGAGCCATACGCCGGCCCTCTGCATTCTAACTTGTTCGACGAATGCAGCAGAGGCAAAGTCAGTTAGCTTTAGGCCCACCACTTGTCTCCTCTTCTCTCGCAGTTTCTCGGTGCATTCCGAGCTGTGGGTTGTAATTTGGTTTGGAAAGGAACCTGGATGTCACTGCGTGGCCTTTTTGCTCTCGATTGGGATCGAAGCGAAATTGTATGTCGAATGTCACAGGATCCGTATTAATTATTAGGCTACTCTTTCGTTTATGCACAATTAAACCGATAAAAACTAGTAACAAGGCAAACTTTTGCCGAATCGAAAATTTAGTGCATTTAGCAAAGCCGAAGTTTAGCCAAACTTTTTTAAAGATTCGGCAAAAATAAATTGTTGGCCACACTTTTACATTTAATTTTTTCTGGCGAAAAAAGATTTTACGTTTACTTTTCCTAACTTAGTAAATGCAACATGTAATGTTTATTGACACAATGACCAAATAAGGTGATATTCTACAAGATAACTGCATCAATGTTATTTTGGCGTGTTAATTAGTAGTTTTACAGTGACTTCTTGAAGAAATGGTGTGATAACAAGGTTGGGTAGTAGCAGGTAGTCACAATATCGGAGCTTCGGTTTTGAGACCTCAATAAGTGCAGGCCTGCAAGTGTGTGTACTTTGTTAATATAAATGCAATACCACTGTGTTCTCATTTCCTCTGCGAGTTACCGGCCACTGTGCTGTGAGCGAAAATGAAGGCAACGGTTGCTGAGCCTCCTCCAGTAGAAAGAATATTATTGAAAATATGCATGTTTTTCGATTTGAGTCACTTGACGCCAGCTTTGCATGAAAGTGTGCATCCCATTTATTCAAGTTCCCTTAAAGGCCCTCGTTGAGGGCATTACATAAGGGGGGGGGAACATAACACGAGAGCACAGAACAGTAACAAGGACATATGCAAATACATGGGGTGCTGCAAAACAATGTGGCCTCGCCACGAGCAACGGCAATACACAAATTAATCTGGGTACATGGGGACCATAAGGGGACGAAAACATTGATACATGGCAACCAGTAAAGCACAGGACAAACAAATAGAGCGGCACAGTGGGATTAACAGAAGTGAGCACAAAGAGTGTTGCGAAATGCGATGGGATCTGTCTGGGTTACAGTAAGTGAGGGGAGGTCGTTCCAGTCTACAATAGTATGAGGGAAGGAGGAGGAGTTAAAATAGGATGCGCTGCCTGAGATGTGGGAAACGTGACACGGGTGATTTAGCCGCAATGAAGATCGCCTGGGGGTAGGAGGAGCGGGTCTTGGAGCGCAGGGAGGTAGTAGTAAATTTTGTGAAAAAGACAGAGTCGCGCTATCTTATGGCGGACGTTTAGTAAAGGAAGGTTCAGTTCGCTCTTTAGAGCGGATACACTAACCAACCAATCATATTTCTTCAAAATAAACCTGGCAGTGCGGTTCTGGACTGCCTTGAGAAGATTTAATAAGTATATTTGGTGAGGGCTCCAAATGGCCGCAGCATATTCCAGTTTGGGTCAAATGTATGTCTCATAAGCCAATTTTCCACGAATGGGGGAGCCGATTTTAGGTTTTGTCTTATGTAACCGAGGCAGTGAGACGCCTCGGCGCATATAAGCTCCATGTGAGAGTTCCAGGTAAGATCATTAGTTAGAGTCACACCGAGGTATTTATAGGATGGGAGTCTCCGACTAAGTTACTTTCTAACTTGACGAGAACTGAGGTCCTTGCCGTTTTCGTGAAAACTGGACTAACTTGCGTTTAGATTTGTTTGGTGTAATTAACCACCTGGTGCACCATGCCTGGATTTCGTCCAGGTCTCTTTGAAGTAGAAGATGGTCTTCAAAAGAAGCTATCCTTCGATATAGGATGCAGTCGTCAGCGAAAAGGCGGAGGTTAGAGGAAATTTTGCCTGGAATGTCATTAATAAAGATCAGGAGAAGTAGGGGACCAAGAACCGAGCCCTGGGAAACTCCCGAAATAACCTCAGCGCGGGTGGATGAGGAACTATTAATTGTGGTGAAATGAGTGCGAGAGGAGAGAAAATCAGGGATCCAATGTCTCGTTTTTAACTTTTAAAATGCCGCTTCTTGATGTTAGGACACACGCGGACGTTTAAGAAAATGGGGAGAGCTAGGAATGTTGGATGTGCAACGTCGAGCACGAGAAATGTGTTTAGTTTTATGCGGATTGATGAAAACCGCAAAATAAAGCTAATTAAAACGCAATATTATATTGTTTTGGCACAAACTACTTGCGAGCTGAAAACGGGACTGTTATAATTGTGAGGGGCGCTTTAAAGTACTTATCAGTCAATGTTGCAACTACCTCGTCGCATTACTGAAAAGATCAAATGAAGATCACACTCTCAAGATTGTACCGCACCATTTGTCACTTGCACAGTGGACTGCAACAGTTCTTGAGGCAGAAAATAACGAAGAGAACCACACTTGCAAAGGCGCACAAACAGCTAGTGTCGCCTGCTCCGCACCTCGCCGTAACCGCTGGCAGTACTACCATACTACACTGTATGACGGTAACCGCACAACGTCCATTTGCAATCCATGGCCCTGTCGCGTTATCACGCGCGTGCAGACGTTTGCCGAATTTTCGCCAAATCCTTGCCCAAACTTCCTTCAAAAGTAAGGCGTTTGCTGAACTTTGCCGAATCTGAAGTTCGGCAGATTCAGTCCATCACTAATAAAAACCCACTCTCATTTCCCACCAGACACATAACTAGGGTTCGGATAAAAGTACGCCGAATTCATTTTCGCAAATTCGGTTTTAACCGAAAAAAGTCAGTTTGTAGGTTCGGCATTTTCGGTGTAAACCGATAAAAACCGCTAAAGTATGTCTAATCCATTTTCTAAAATTCGGTTTTAACCGAAAAAGACCAGTTTTTTAGGGCTGCGTCGAGGTGGGTAGGGGACGGGGGGAGAGAGAGAGGGCTTTGCAAGGTTCGACATTGTGTGATGTCTTCGTGATTACCGTCTTCCAAAGTTCAACATGCAACAAAACAGGTTTTGGATTGGCCTTTGAGGCACATCTGTGTATTTTCTGTGATCAAGCTTAGTGTGTCAAGTTCGTGGTCCCCCCCCTCCCCCCAAAAAAAAAAAAAAGGTTTGGATGTGGGCTAGTATAACGTTTTTCGCTTCATGCACTTCAGAGAACATCGAGGACATTGAGGAAAGCCGTCAATACCTTTCTTAACACCCTCTCTCAAACTTCCCTTTGGTTAAAAACATAAATACAATGGATATTTTTATTTTTTTTTGCCATTCTGCTGGTTTCTGTACAGTCATCACCTCAAACGGTCACATTGTCAGAATAGGAAAGAAAAAGAAGCCCGCTAAAGATTATTCAACAAAATCAAAATTAACTGTTGGGCTAGTTGGCTACACATTGTATAAAAATTCAAAAGCGCAAACACCAAGGAAAAGAAGAGGGGACAGGACAGAGCGCTTACTCCAACTGGAAGTGTAATGCATTCCCCGAGGAAGACATAAAAGAAGAATTAGGCATGTGAAGGTAAAAAAGAAAAAGAAAAAATTATTGTTATAGTTTATAGATGCATTAAAAAAATTTTTAAACTAAATCTGACCACTTGACACTACCGAAAAAAGAATGTAATAAAAATTCAGAAATATAAACAAAATCAGCAGGTCAAAGATAAGGTTAGAAAACACTAAAGCGACCCGCGTTAAGAAAAAAGGTCGAGGTATCTCATCTCTTTCTCGGACAGTGCTATTGAAGGTGCGTTTATGCAAGCTCCCCCGAGAGACAATATGGTTTTCGCTTCATAGAGTTCTCGGGATCTTTTTTTATGGTAATGCTTGAGGATCTTAGTCTGTTGGAATATGGGTGTGCAGTGGCAGTCGCGGACACGTATGGCGAGATGTCCCGATGGTGATGATTTCAGAGAAAGGCGATGCTCTCGAAGTCTCACGTTCACACAGCGCCTAGATTGTCCGACATAGACTTTTCCACATGTGAATGGAATTTCGTAGACTACGTTGATGTTGCAGTTGACGTACTTGTGCGTATGCTTGACGGTGCAGTCATTGTTATTTTCATTTTGCGAATTAATCTTAGGACACAATTTTTTTAGTTTGTTTGGAGCTGAAAGTACTACTGGTACTTCATACTTTGAGCCTATCCGTTTGAAGTTGTGTGATATGTTGACGAATTGACGAATTCCTGCAAATTCGTCAATTTCGAGGTATGTCCTGACGGAAGTTGTAGCGGCAGCTCCACCACGACGTGATGTCATAAGGGTGCTGTGGCAGTGGTCCTTGACTAAAAGCTAACTCGCTTGCCGCCCGCTAAAGAGCAGATGGTTGCATTTTTAAAATTGTTTTTAGTGGAGTACACGGGTTCACTTCCTTGGAATATTTCGGCTGTGACCATATACCAGTCATTTATTTTTGTTTCGTTTTCGACTAGAGTTGCCATTTAAGTTTGCTTCGTACCAGCACTCTCATTAGCTTCACCGCTTCGTCTTGTGTTCTCGAAGAAGCAGCTGATGCGGAAGAGCATTAGCTCGGGAGTTTGCTCGGGTGGGCACTTGATATGTCCTTTGCCTACATTTCAAATATTTAAAAAGCAAAAGGTGGGCACTCACTCGATACTATCGCACGCCCTATACAGTAATTCGAGATAAGCGCAATTTCGGGATAAGCAAAGTACCGGAATTGTTTTACCTCTGATTGCGCGATGTTCTAAATAAAACTTCTAACAATTGCGGCAACATCAACTTCTCTGATAAAAGCAAGCTTGCTCTCAAGTGTCAGTGATTTGCACTTTTTGGGCTCAGCAATCTACACGGTCAATCGAGTCACGCGCCAACAACATCAGAGAATTCACAACCGATGACCGAATTGAACTCTTCACCCTTGCTCGTATGGTGCCGCAAGACAATCGAAACACCCGGAAAAAAAAAGACGGACAAGCAACAAAGAGCAGCAACACTCGAAACGAAGGAGACACCTCTGGGAAACACGAGACTCACGACAACGGACCACCAGACCGGGAAGGGAAACGGAAGGACCCAGGAGCAAAGAGAAAACGAAAGCCAGAGCAGAACAAAACGCTCAAGGGAAAGGGGGCACCGAACGCCAGACATCCCGGCTTGCAAGTGATTAGCTTGTCCAAATAAAATCGTAAAAACAAAACAAATAAAATGAAAAAAGAAAAAGAAGAAAACAATGTTTTTGAGTCACACATCTCTCCGCGTCTCCGTACACCGCACCTGCGGTTATTTTTTTTAATTGTTTTCTTGCGCTTTCGAGTTTTTTTTTTTTTTTTTTTTGTGCATGCGTTTTTTTTTTGTTTTTTTTTTTGTTTTTCGGCAGTTTTTGTTGTTTAATGTGTTTTTTGGCGATTTTCGCTGATCAGATTTCGAGATATCCGAAGTCCGTCATGAAAACCTTTCGAGATAAGCAAGGACAAAATGCATTGTGTCTATTGGAGCTCATGCCTTGACAAAGAAAGTTTACGACTTAACCACTATTTCGAGATAGCCGTGTTCGAGTTAACGAGTTATCACTGTATTTTGCGGTAAGTGAATCCCACTGTGCCACACCGATTCCTTCGTAAAGGCTGCCAAATGCAACGGACTTCAGCTCACCGAGGGAAGAGGCGAAGACGAAGCCGAGTCCAATGGCCAGCGGTCCCCCCATGTTGAGGAACTTCTCCGAAGGGGCGCACGCGGCCACCGTCGACAAACCGGCCACCACCCCAGCAGTGTACCAGGCTGCCCGGACCAGGATGGGGCCCCCCAGGAGGCAGAGGGGGGCCACCAGTGCTCCCATGACACCGCTGTGCAGCATCCAAGCCGCCTGCTTGGCACCCAGGCCTCTTTCGTAGGGCAGCGAGCGCACCAGCATGCCGCTGCCGATCATGGCCGCAAAGCTGGCACCAATTGCCTGCAATTGTAAATGTGTAGAAATTGTGCTGCACTAATTGGTATAACTTGTTTTGTGGACCCACTGAAGCTAATCATCACTTTTTTTTTTTTTTCCCTTCAGAAACGATAAATCCCATTGCTTACCAGCCAGGAGTTACGCATGACCATGTTCAGCATGGCTGGGTTTCTGCTCACGGCAAATGCAGATGCCGCCGTGATCACAATGCTGCCCCCAAAGTAGCTGTAGGTGTCACGAATCCTCTGCCTCACATACTCCGGCCATAACCTGCAAGATGTGCATGTGGCTTAGGTCCAACACTGCCGTGAGTGTCGACGAGTATATACAAAATGTTTCAGAAGCCGGACTCATCGGGATGAAACAAACTACAATGCAACAAATATAACAATTTAATCGGACGTTTCGTCTCCCATACAGGAGACATCACCAGTGATTCGAAGTTGGCAGGAATGAGGTAACCACAACCAGAAATCCTAATCTTTAGGGAAGGGGCTGGAGTTGGAGTTGCAAGCTGATGAACCACTCTGGATGCACCACGAGTGTGTAAACAGACTGGCCACTTTGATCGCTGTCATCATCTGAATGTATGGTACCTCTGTGCCATTACATGATGGCAGCCTTCTGGCAACTGATTAAGGAAGAAGTTGAAGATGCATCAAAGCGGAGGTTACGAGGCCTCTACATACAAGGCGTTAGTAGTACAAAAGGACGTGGAAATTGAATACAAGAGCCTGCATCAGCCTTTATTCCAAATTCAGGTTGAATCAACCTGTTTGCACATAGTTGGCTCTGAAGCCTCTTAAGGTAACAAATTTTATCGAAGGGTTTAAGTGGGTCAGCACATCATACTGACCGGTTGATTTTCTTTTGTCACCATCGAAGCCGAAAGAAGTGGAGAAGGTACTGTACAGTAGCGAACTCTCTGCCACTGACGCGTGAAAGTGACAGTGCCCGACCACGTTTTCATTACTGTCTTTAGTAAGGTAAAAGTTATGCTGACGTCTGCAATGCGTCGGCAAATTCTGAAAATGTCCATAACTCATTGTTGAGTTTGAAGTCCACCTACAAAATACAACAGGGACAGGGCAAGAAGAAATGAGAGGTGACAAGAGCAGGACACATACATGGATCTTTCCAGAGCTCCCGATTCGTTGGACATTCCAAGGCCATAGTAGCAGAGTGCTCCAACCCCAAAGGCAGATGCACCGGCCAAAACTCCCTTGCCCACATTGAACGCTGAAAAGAAAAATATTATTCACGGTTACTTTAAGACAAAGTTTGATAATGCAAGATATGCACTCGATCTGTAATTTCATTAGTTTGTTTTGTTTGTGACCTTACCCAATTTGTATGAACCTTTAATCTTATTTGCTTTCTTTAACAGCTGTGACTTGTTTCACTCTTTATTCTTAATTGATTTGTCTGACTGTTGCTCTTCTGGCATTGTAGAGTTTGGTAACGCATTCTACACCTTATCCAACTTTGTTTTAAAGTAATCATACATTTCTTCCTTCAGCGATGCCTTGTATGCAAATAAAGTATTCAAGGCGTCCGCACACTCTGTTAGGTATGTACACTTGAGCAACACTTTCCAATTATTTTGCATGCTAACTAGATCAGCCTTAAACCACAGTCTATCACAAATGCTGCACACACTTTGAACCAATCTTTTGTAAAGTGCTTAAAAGGAAGGGCACATTAGCCGTGGTATACGTCGACGGATGCAGTGCCACCAGAGCCAATAAGTTGATCCGTCTTCCTGTGGCTTGCCGATATGATGAAGCACACACTTACTAGCACAAGCTATCAACTGATCCGGTAAAATCATCGCAGTGCAAATTGTGTTGCTATGTCTCTAAAGGGGATTGACACGTGCCGTTGCTTAGCGACGCTGTTCACAAGTGCCGTTGTTAGGCAACGAATGGTTAGCAAACAGACGGACGAAGGTGGACAGATTTCTGAGGTTTCGTTCCGTACAAATGCATTTCAAACATTAAAGATTAGATTTACGAACCCGTGTCATTGGCAGGGGCCATCACAATCTCCTTGAGGGTGCGCCGCTTGGGCGCAACGGTCTGGAAGCGTGATCTGGCACGGGTAGCCATACTTATGGACGTCTGCACGGTCGGCCATCTTGATGCCACCGTCGGACCACTCAGGACCGCCTTCACGGAGACCCTGCTGACTGGAGCGAGGCAGCACTTCCACGCCACCAGCATCGTCGACAATTTCTGAAACACATGACTGCATCAGTGTACCCTCCAGGTCACATCTGTCAGGATTCTACAGGCATAGGGGACAGTTAGCACGAACGTAACAATGGCACACTTGCATTTTATTAACACTGAGCCATGATGACATCCTATATACTACTGCTTAAAAACATTTGATGTCGAGGATGTAGGATACACATGTGCCACCACACTAGCAGCAGTTTTGATGATTGTTTTTTTTTTCCTACAAAAGAAAGAAAACAAAAAAAACAATCCAATGCCGGGAACAGTTGTTCGTCTAAGTGTCGCGCTTTGTACGTGGCAACTATCAATGTTCATGTGTGTATGTATGTACTACGTATGTATGTTGACATTCCGTTCATGTAACGCCCTCGCTCAGAGCCCTAGTATGCTCAGATATCGAGAGGTCTACTTTCCTGCGGGTAAATGATCGCAATACAAACGCAATTTCGATTTTTTTTTTTAAATTTGTAATTGACGAGCGCAGGCACGTTGAAGCACAACACTAAACTTCATTAGTTTTACTCTTCTGGTTGACAGAGTACAGAAGAGGAAATATCATGCTAATGCTAGGAGGGTAGAATCTGACTTTTCGGGTGATGCAACAGGCAGATCACGTCTAGCTACACTTTTGAAGTCTCAATTTTACAGGAGATATAAAATGGCGCCTGAAAACGACCGGGCAACGTCTAGAATATGACAGGTGAACAACAGCAAATTAAAAATACGACGCAGTAAGGTTTCTCGAAGTTTCCCAAGAAGCATCGATGCAGAACTCACTCGCTTTAAAACGCCAAAGCCAGAAGCTGGTCTACGGATGCTGCCCAAAATGGAGTCCAAGCTTGGTTGTACCAGCTGCGAATCAGGAACCGCGAAACTGAGCTCTTAATGTCTTACTAACGAGCAAATGCAGTAATTTCAAGTGTTAAGGACAGCACACAACCTAAAAATGTTCCCCTCGATGGCGCCGCACCGCCGCTACCGCCGCTGCTGTGGCTGGAGCTACAGAGAAGCAAATTAAGATGGTTCTTAACAAATAGAAATCAAGTTTTGTCTTACATTACAAACTAGGCGGTAGTTAGCGCCACCTAGCTAGAGTTTTTTTTTTCAATGAAATGAGTAGTGTGTGAAATTTATAGTGTGTTTTTCGGAGTTCATTTTTTGCTAAAAACTAGTGGTTTATTGGAGGTTTTATTTTTTTTTCTTATTTCTTTGAAATTTAAAATATAATTTTACTTTGTTCTTAATTTTTCAAAAATAAAAACATAAATATTGTTCGGACACCATCGTACAATAAATACATAACAACATCACCTGTAACCTGCCTGTATCGAATAATATGCATGAAGCTGCATTTGGCATTGGCGCCCTTAGCTGCCTTAGCAGTGGAAATACGAAAGGGGGGTAAAGGTGGGTGAGGAGGAGTGGCAAATGCAAATCCCCAACCAAACTAGACCTGTGCGCCGGTAAGAAATCGCCGGCGGCGGCGCGCCGGTATTTGTACCTCCGGCGGCGGCGTATTGACGGCGCGGGGATCAACGGATCGGCGGCGGCGTGGCGCGGAAGAGGGAGGGGAGAAGGAGAGGGGGGAGGGGGTGTAAATTAGAGAGTGAGGGGGAGAAAGAAAGGAGTCATTTGAATTCGGAAAACAAGATGCAAATACCATACAAAGGAACACACTTTTTTATTTCATTTTTTTCTGGAGAAGCATACATTGCCTTCGCCGTGAAGAGTGCGTCCGTTAGAAGAATTACCAGTTCTGACGAATGGTACTTACCTGAAGTTAGAGCGGGAATTATACGAAGCCTATGGAAGCACTTACTATCAAGTTCACAGCTGCGTTTTCCTTCTATACCGGAACTGACGTCAACGTATCAAAGCTATTTTGAAAATAATAAGTAGGTGGCGCCATAGGCGTTCCCCCTTAGGGAAGTATTCTCCCCTTCCGACTTCATCTTTCCGAGTTAGTGGTTACACCAGTTACACCATAGCTTGTGGCTGCATTGAGATGGTGGGGCCCCCACGAGAAAGATAGAGTATAAGCGCTTGTGCACTCAGAACGCTTTTATTTCCCGTTCTGGTGATGGCACCTGGTTGGAGCTCTCGCGCTACGCACTACCTCTGGTGCCATGTTGAACCACCTCGACCTACGACAGGGAAGAGAATGTGATGATATATCCCAAAAAAGGGCAAGGATGTGGTGGGAGTGTGAACTTGATAGTAAGTGCTTCCATAGGCTTCGTATAATTCCCGCTCTAACTTCAGGTAAGTACCATTCGTCAGAACTGGTAATTATACTTCAGCCTCTGTCGCACTTACTATCAAGTTCACAACTGCTTGTTCAAAGCTTTCGCATGTGTTCTCAGCACCTGGGTTCCAAAGTGAGCCCAGGCATCCATTTGCCGTCGGTAAAAGCGGTTAAATGTCGCCTCGGAGGACCAGTCAGCTGCTGCTAAGATGTCGGCAAGTGGTACGCCGACCTCCACAGCTTTGGAGGTGGCTGCTCCTCGCGTTGATGCGCTTTGAAAACCGACGTGTCAATGCCCGCAAGCGTGTGTGTTTTATCCAGTGAGCTACTGTGGTCCCGCGCTGCTGGGCGGAAAGGCTATTGCGTAGTGAGCAGAAGCTGCGTGTGGGCGCCTCGTAGTCTTGCAGTCCGTTCGAGGTACATCTGCAAGCATTCCACTGGACACGATTCCCGAACCTCTTTGAATGCTGGCAAGAAGAGGGTGGGAAGGGGCTTAGATGCCCCAGAAGTCTTTCTGAGGCCAATGAGCACAAGCTCCCAACCCGCGAATTGCTTACGGATGTGGCACGTTGAAAGCAGGCACAAGTCTGACGTCCTGCCTGCTGAGGCAAGGGCTAATAGCATAGCTAGCTTGCTAGTGAGCGTTTTGAGGCTAAGGTCCTTGTTAGGACCCCACAACTGCAGGAGGGTTGTCACCTTGTCAACCCTCCAAGTTGGGGGGTATCAGGGTTTTGGGGGGGTTAGGATTAAACACTCCCTTCATAAGGCGCACCACTGAAGGGTGTTCCCCTAGACGGCAACCGTCAAAGTTATGCAAGATCTGAGACAAGGCAGAACAGTAACATCCTATAGTGCGATACGCCAGGCCCTCCTTAAAAAGGCTAGCGAGGAAGTTGAGCACCTGTGTTAGAGTGAGAGAAAAGGAATCAACAGTCCGCGAATGGCACCAGCGTTCCCACCTGCGCCAGCAAGAGGTGTAGGTGAGCTGTGTTCCCCGCCTCCATGATGCCTCAATGAGGTGTGCAGCCTGCTCCGAAAGTTGGCTATGTGTTTGCTGGAGTTGGTCAGTCTTCATGCTGCTAGTATCAGGGTCCCCGTGCTGAGCATCGGATGTACCTGCCCGTCGTGGCTGCGCAGTAGGTCGTGTGATTGGGAAAGAAGACGCGGTTCCTCGTACGAGTGGTACAGCAGCGAGGCATACCACGGCTGAGATGGCCAGACTGGAGCTACTAGAATGAGCAGACTGTTGGAGGTCTGCAACTTGGCAATGCATCTGCTCACAAGGCTGAACGGTGGGAAGGCATGGAGGCTCTGACCCGTCCCGTCGTGGCTAAGAGCATCCACTGCTGCCGCCTGAGGATCCGGCTTCCAGCTGTAATAGTGCCTCACCTGGTGGTTGGAGAAGTCCGCAAAAAGGTCCATGTGCACGGGGCCCCACAGAAAGTTGACCCTGCTGAATGTGAACGGGCACAGCTTCCAACTGCTGGCATCCATCACTCTCCTGGATGCTTGGTCTGCATCCGTGTTCATGTGCCCCGGAATGTGTTGCGCCCTGACTGATATTCCCTTCGCCCAACACCACGACCATAGCTCGTGGGTTATCCTGGTGAGCGAGCTGTCCGACTGTAACGTCTGCACTACTGGGGGTGTCTTGATCTGGCCCCTTGGGGTCTTCCTTGGTGCTCGGATCCACCACGCTAATTCCTGCCGCGTGTCCCTGGATAGTTTAAGAGTGGTCGTGTATGTACCTTTCTGGTAGAACCCGTCTCAAATCTGTTTTAAGGTTCCCGATATAAAAGGAACCCTCCGGCAGCACCATTAGGCATGCGTTCAGTTGTCCCGCCAGGCTTGCAACCTGGCGGGCCGTGATCCTTGATTGCTCTAGCCTCTGTTGTAGGTGGTCTAACAGGTTGACGAGTTTCCCTCCAGGGAGCTCGAGCGTCAATCGTTTCGAGCCTATCGATAGTCCCAGAAACAACAAGTCCTGTGCTGGTGTCAGTACTGACTTCTCCAAGTTTACGGCAAAACCCAGGTTTTGTAGGAGGTTCACGATTAGATGTCCCTGGTTTGCCAGTAGAGAGGGGGATTGGTCCATGACGATGCGAAGTCCCTTGAACCGGAGATAGGCCGCGACTGGTTTCAGTAGTTTTGTGAAAACTCTCAGTGCCGATCTGAGGCTAAATGGCAGCACGTTCCAACGATAGACCCTGTCCCCCTCTCGAAAGCCGAGCCAGGGGCGATCCTGGTGGCAGATTAGGGCAGACAGGTATGCGTCCTTCAGGTCGATACGTATCATGGAGTCGCCCTGCTGGATAAGATCCCTCACAGAGTGCCAACCCTCCATCTTGAAGTGGTTGTGTGGCACCGACTTGTTTAGTTGTTGGAGATCTAGGATTGGGCGCACCTTGTTGTCCTTCTTTAGTACTACGAAGAAGGGGGAGAGGAACTTCACTTCGGAGGGCGGTACCCGAGAGACCGCTTCTGCCGCTTCCTTTCTTACCAGCTAGGACACTGCCTCCCGGACCTGATTTGACTGCCCTCGCGTCGGCACGCTGTGCGACCATTGAATCGCTGGTACCTGTGCAAACTCCAGCTTATACCCCTGTGTTGTCTGAAGGACCCATGCATCGTGGAAGAGTAACCTCCACACTTCGCGGCAATATGCCAGTCGGCCCGCGGGCAGCAGTGCTAAGAGGTGCGGGCTTACACTTGTCTCGATGTCCTTGATGGAGGTAGGCCCCCTCGTGTAGCCTCAGGAAGGGGGCCCCCTGTGAAAGGGCTGCTGGCCCCCACTCCGGCTCTGGGCACTGGCCCTTGGGGCAGCCGAGCTGCGGGGCCTCTTGGCTGCTGGCTCCGCGGCGGGAGTGGGCGGTTGGCGTGCTTCCCGAAGGACCTTGATGGTCTCGTTCCGCGTTCGAAGCTGCCCCAGGAGCCCTCTCTGAACAGCAATGGGGATCCCTCGTCCCCACCATCATGGGCCACCATCTGGCGGAGGTCTGGGGCGACTCGTGCAATCACCCCCTCCCGGCGCTCGCGGGAGAGCAACGCAAAAAGCTGCTTGAGATGGGCGGTCGCTGCCCCCAAGTGGTCAGCCACCGTCCTTCTGTCAATGGCCTCCTCCGAGAGGCCGATCTCTAAGAGGCCAACTAGTGGCCCCATAGCGGCAGCCACTTCGTCTTGGCCTTCTCGGAGTGCCTGGCGAGAAAGTCACATATCGGTTTAGAAACGATTACAGCCGCACTGATCTCCGTTGTCGAACGAGAGGAATAAAGGTGCTAAGTGTGGCCCTTGTGACTGTTCAAGAACGCGCCGCGTCGTCCGGAGCCCCCAATACTGTTCAACTTTGTCCCACGTCGACCAATGGAATTTTCCCCGCTTCCTGACGAGGTCGGCGACGTCCACGCGAACTGCGACGCTGCAAACGCAAACCTCGCTTACCTTCACGGCATGAAGCGTTCCTACGATGCAAAACATCAAACAGCTCCATACAGCGTCAGGGACAGGGTATGGTACACGAACGGCCTTCTATACCTCGAAACTTGGCCTGCTTTTCCACGGACCGTACGTTGTCACTTATTCACCAACATGAACAATCAAACCTACACCATTTCCGGGTTTACCCCGCAAGGCACACCAGACTGCCGCCAAGCTGCCGCACATAGCTCTTTTTTATTTTTTTATTTTTTACGAACAATCTGCAGCGATTGACGTCGATTTCAACCAACTCGCCTTGCACCGTGGCAGACCCTCCGATTACAGGCGCATCACGCCAACGCAGACCTCCACGATGGCTAGACGCATAACAGAGGATCACGACAACATTAACAAAATGTGCGAGGCGCAAGGATTTTGAGCTCGGGAGTGTAAGCAAATACGCTGGCGGCGAAGACCCGTAAGGAGAGCCTCCCCGACTCAACCGGATGTGGGCTCGACTTCGACCCCCGATGCTGTATCCCGGCGTGGAAACGAGAAAGGAGGACCCATAGGAACACGATCTGACAGGAACAAGCCAGGCGTGTGGATCAAAATAAAATAGTTTGAAAGAAGCCTGAAAACGGACGCGAATATGGCCCTCTTGTGTTAAATTATTTCACAAAGTTTTCATTAAATCGTTTTGCAGTCCACAAAACCGTTCATTCCGTTATAACACTTTAAAACACAGGCGAGCTGGTGAAGAACTTCCATAGTAACGGGAGACACGGAGTGATAAAAATAACGGACGAGATAACAAGTCTCAAACACAGCTTTTATACCCGTTTTCACGTCAAGAACTTTAGTAAAAAGAGTCCGACTACTCGCGAACCATTACTAATTTCCACCTTTATGTGGAGAATTAAGATATATGTAGCTGGATTCTACTATATATATTATCAAGACGTACACGTTCCAGCGCCAAAATCATCGCTTTTTTCTCTGACAACCAAATCTCGTAAGACTTTACGTCGCGTATACGAACATCTTTGTTTCATGTATGTGCTCTCCCCCTCTGTAATGCCTTCAGACCCTGAGGGTGCTTTAATAAATAAATAAATGCTCAAAACTTCATTTTTTTAGAGCGCAGCTCTTAGGGGCCCGTTCCCGGCTTGAGCGGCGTCGCCGTCGCCGTCGCCGTCGCCGTCGGCGTAACCAAGGTCATCCCAAGGTCACGTGACCCCCGAGGTCACGTGACCCTTCCCAAGGTCATCTCAAGGTCACGTGACCCCCAAGGTCACGTGACCCCTATCAAGGTCACGTGACCCTTTGAAGGTCACGTGACCCCAAAGGTCACGTGACCCCCAAGGTCACGTGACCCCCAAGTCACGTGACCCCTCTGAGGTCACGTGACCCCTCTGAGGTCACGTGACCCCCGAGGTCACGTGGTCTCCTCCCCAAGGTCACGTGACGCCTCCCAAGGTCATCTCAAGGTCACGTGACCCCAAGGTGACCCCCACGTGACCCCTTTGAGGTCACGTGACCCCCAAGGTCACGTGACCCCCTGAGGCCACGTGACCTTGAGGGGACCCCCGTGACACCCAAGGTCACGTGACCCTCAGGTCACGCCTCCCCGAGGTCACGTGACCCCCCTCCCCGAAGTCACGTGACCCCCCCCGGAGCATATTAAAGAATGAGGGGAGGAGGAGGAGAAGGAGGAGGGGTCTACCCTCCCCTCAGTACCCCTCCCTCCTCCTCCTCAAGAGCTGCGCTCCAATTCGGCGTTACAGGGAGTTGTAAACGGCTTTCACTTTTTTTTTCTTGAAAAAAACGGGTATAGTTTATTTGAACAACGAACGCTCTTATATATACTTCAAGACCCTCACCACCAAAATAGAACTTTAAAAAAAAAAAAGAAGGTATTATTATACATTCTTTTGTCCCATATAACGCACCCCAAAACTTTAGTTCGAAGCACAGACGGCCATACATTTTACGAGGGGATTGATAACCGGAGCGATATAACTTATTAAACAGCTAAATTACGTATCAGGGTGATTTCAGATAAGATCGACCAAAGGATGGCTAGTCGACATTTTCAAATCAACTGATGTTTTTATATGTTATTGTCTAGTGTCTGGTATGAACGAATCCAAACTTAGTTTTGACTAGAAAAAATACTTGGGGACAGGAAAAATCGCAAGGCATGAGGTGGTGGACAGTTGCATTAACGCGCACTGATGGAGGGGGCCCGTTTGAGAGTGAATAACTAAAGCGATAACATTAGAAGAACTCTAATACGTTTTAGGCGCAAACTATGGGTATAGCTTGCTTGTAATATAAAGTAATCATATTTATTTAAAATTTATTTATTTTTCTAAAAATTGACAAACATGCCTGCTCGAACGACAAATGGCAAACTTTGGAGGTCTGTATCTCATGAAATAATTTAATCATTATGATATAATTTGCAGATATTATTCTACTAATATATAGCTAATATTTAAAAAATAACTAAGGTATCTGTGTGATACAATAGTTAGGATATATTTAGTCAAGCATGGAAAAAAATGAAACAAAGAAAAATTCCGATGCGAATAAAAAAAAACATTACCCTCGATTTCTTTAAAATTTAGGCAACCTGTTATACTCTATTTCGGCATTCATTTCCATTAAAAACATGTTGCATCATTTTATTGAGAAAGAAGATACAACTCCCCAAAGTAGGGTCCTTTTTCAAAGCCTACACTTAGCAGTGTTTTCTACAAGAACTGACTCTGAGTTCCAGTTTCATGAAACCAACACACATCTTTTATATATTTTTATTCAGATGAGGCCAATGATAACTAAAGAAATCGTTCACACACTTAAATTAAGGAGAAACTACTGTGTACAAAGAGGTATCATATTACGGACTAGTGATCCGAGAAAAGATCATGCAGCCATCGGCCACTAGGAACTTTGTTTACTTTATTCTCCTGCGACACTATATGCTATTCCCTCTTCCGCTCTACCTTCATCTCTCTCTCTCTCTCTCATATATATCCCTGATATATATCCAGAACAAAAACATGTTCAAGCATTCCCTTTCTGCGTGGTAGTGTTCTGTGGCTAGCAAAAATCATTTCCTCGCTAAGCTCACGATTATGGCAAAATAGTTGCCGGAAACCGCAGACGACACTCGTCGCTAGTTCTGGCAAAACGGCCGATACAATCTTTTTTTCGCATTTCCCCGCTCGCTGTCATGGACAAGGGGTTTCGCTTCCACCAGCAAAACATGGCCGCCGACGCCTGTTTACTGAGCAGTCATGCCTGTCGCCATCTCACTCGCTGGCGTCACGGGCGATAATATCAGGCACAAAGGGGCACACCAACCGGCAGCATTATCCCCAAATACTCGAGCCTCGCGTAAATACATAGAGTGTAAACGCTGTCGCCATGTTATCGTAGTAAGACCGCCCCCCCCCCTCCCCCAACGGGGGACTGCAGTACGCGACGGCGTACTAACAGAACGGCGACGATATCGACATCGCGGGCTCCGAATTTTCCCATAGTTCTACTCCACGGGCATTTCTCGAAACGCTTGATATTGTGTACGCCCGCCTGGAAGGATTTCAGGCGCGTAGTTAAGATAAGGCGGTTCTCCGCGGCAAAAGAAAGCAATTTCACAAAAGCTTAAAAGCGGCGGCGACGCGTGTGCGGTGAACGCTTGTAGTTTTGGTGTAGACAGGGTGTGTGTGTTCTCGTTGTTGACACCAGCCGGCGATAAGGCACTGCAGGCGGTAGCTCAGTACAGCAAGGGCTAATCCGAGTGACCATCAACGTAACCCCACCGCCAACCCCTCGCGAACCGGTCGCCGACATGGCTCAGGCTGTGTCATGAACCACGTGGTAGAAGCTCGGGTGCTTTCATATCAGCGCGTGGAGGGACGACAGTGCGATTCCGGAAAGTCTTTTTCGAAGGCCGCTGACCACAATTTTTTGTCTGGAGACTTTCCCTCTTTCTTCCTTTGACGTGGATCAAGCTTTGCCGACAGCCTCAGTTGTGACCTCTCTTTTCAAATGTACGTTTGCAGTGAGTGAGCTCCTCAGCCTCGGACTTGTCACTTGTGCACCCAGTAGTTCTTTCACTTGGCAATTATATGCCATCAGTTGGGGTTTAATTTCTATTATTTATGTATACATTATGAAGACGTCCTGGAGCTCCGAACGAGTGTTTTGTGCAGATTACTTTTGCAAACACAAAAAGACTATACCAAAGCAGCGGAATTTTCGAAGTGTTGGCGAGTTGGACCTAAACTCGTTGAAGCAAATTCTTCCGCCTGACTGTTCCACCAAAGTGAGTGCGACGGTCTACCTGTGCTACCATTGCTTCATGCACATCACTAAGGAGATCTCGATGCGAAGCTCAGAGCAGTGCCCTGACATACTTGTGCCAGCTGAAGAAGCAATTGAAGATCTAAATCGCAGCATACTACCTACAGATGTGTCGCCGCTGAGACAACCAAGCGTCGTAAGAAGTCGGGACAGGCCTGCCTATGTCAAGAGAAAGCAGACAGAACTGGAGCAGGTTGCTGTCAAGAATATACGCTCAAGGCTACGTATTGCGTACGACAGGGACGCACCATCGGGGTCGTCCGAACCAACATGCTCCACATGCACTGAGTGGGTGGACAACTTTCGGCAGGCCTTTGAAACCGCCACCTCTCTCCGGAAACGTTGTCAACTGCTTACACTCCTGCCGTCAACACTGACGAAGAATGAGGTTCAAAAGATGATTCCACAGGCCTCAATGTACCTCATCAGTAAATCCCGAAAACTCAAGGAAAAGCATGGCGTGTGGTATGAGCCGGATCCTTACACGAGGTGCAAGGTGAGCCCTGAGAACCTGTCTGCTGCCCTAGAGTACTTCACGAAACACGAGCTACAATGTTCGCGCCAAAGTCCCAACCAGAAGGACGTCATCTCTGTCATGCTCAACGAAGAGAGAACGTTCGTGCCAAAGCGCTTCATGACACGCTCAATACGAGAGGCCTTCCGTATATACAAAGACAAGCATCCCGATTCCGGCGTTGGGCTAACGAAATTTTATTCGTTGCGCCCTAGATGGGTCCAATGTATTCCACACCAGAAAGTGTGCGTTTGTGTGCGCTGCGCCAATTATTATCTTTGTATTGCCGGTCTAGAGAACGTTACAGGCTCAACATTCAACACTGGTGAAATTAACTCGGCATTTCTGTGCGACCCAGCAACAGAACTGTGCCTTCAAGGAGACTGTGATCACTGCCCAAAAGGCCAGTTTCTTACACTCCAGGAACTTGATATCCCGGAGGATGAAGAGATTGTGCTTGCAACATGGGAGTCCGACGACCTTGTGAAAAAAACTTTGGAACCTGAGACTTTCCTAAAAGTCATCCAAGTGACGGTTGGAAGTTGGGTACTTCACAACCATATCCGGCAAACGCAAGGTAAAGCGATCTACGATGAAAAACAGTGCATGCAACGCGGGAGCATTGTCTTTCATTTTGACTTTGCTGAAAACTGGACCATCGTGCTTCCTGACGAAGTGCAAGCATATCACTGAAAAAAAAAAAAAAACAAGTTTCGATATTTACATGTGTAGTGACGACAAGAAAATCTACAAACAGCTTTGCCATCATCAGTGAGGACCTGTGTCACGACGCCGCTCACGCTTGCTTGGCTCTAGAAAAAGTGAAGGAGTGGGTTGAAGACAACGTTGCGGTATACTCGTACGTGACGTACGTAAGTGACGGCGCCGCCAGTCATTTCAAGAATCGCTACCAGCTTCACCAATTTGCAAAGGACGATTGCCCACAAGCCCAGTGGTTATTTTCTGCATCTGGACATGGGAAAAATGCATGTGACGGAGTTGGCGGACTCGTGAAGCACCAGGCCACGCTGAACAACCTGAGAGAACGTTCAGTAAGCGCAATTCAGACGGCCAGGACAATGGTGAGCGTTCTATCAAAGAAACTGAAAGGCGCGCATCTTGTATATCTGGACGAAAATGAGGTTGTTCGGTATCGTGAACAAAAAAAAGAAGAGTGGCTGACGGTGCGCGCCTTCCCTGGCATTCAGTCTTGGCACGCGTGGCGGCTCAGCAAGTCATCAACAGAAGGGACCTGTGACGTATATGTAGCACGGACAGTCGGATCTGCTTGGAAGCAACTTTATTAAATGGGTACAGCGAGGAAAACCTTAGCGTAAAGTGCCGAATTTGATTTCCCAAGGACTGCTCCTTTTGAATGCAGGGACATCTTATTTATCACATTTTTCTTCACGGGGTATTTAACGTACTGTTTTTGTTGGTGGTTACTAATAATTTTTATCTGATCACTATAAAAAAAATCCCAAAATGTTATCCTCGAGCAGGATAAAATATATCGGCTTGCCACGATTCATTCATACACCGAGAGCATCGAAGCTGCTCCAGTTAGGCACTATGGCATCCGTCACCTGAAATTGTTTGTAATCGTAAATACACAGCCAACCTAAATATCTTACTATTATGTCTTTGTTTTTGTGTGTGGAAGTAAAGTTATTTATTTTACTCTAGATGTAAAATATACCGGAAGGTACAACTTCACACTGCATCATCTTTTCTCAAATCATTAGTCTCTAATATGATACCACTTTGTACGCTTATGTAAAATGCTGTATATAGTTTCTCCTCCCTTTTACTGTGTGACCGATCGCTCTTTTTATCAATGACCTCATCTGAATAAATGTATATAAAAGATTTGTGCAAGTTTCATGAAACTGGAACTCAGAGTCACTTCTTGTATAGGACACTGCTAAGTGTAGGCTTTGAAAAAGGACCCTACTTTGGGGAGTTGTTTCTTCTTTCACAGTGCAATGATGCAACATGTTTTTAATAGAAATGAATGCCGAAATAGAGTATAACAGGGTACCCAAATTTAAAAAAAATCGAAGGTGGTGTTTTTTTTTTATTCGCATTGGAATTTTTCTTTGTTTGATTTTTTTCCCATGTTTGCCTAAATATATTGTAACTATTGTGTCACTCAGATACCTTATTTATTTTTCAATAATAGCCATATATTAGTAAAATAATGCCTGCAAGTTATGTAATAATGATTAAATTATTTCATGAGATACAGATTTCCAAAGTTTGCCATTTGTCGTTCGAGCAGGCATGTTTGGCAATTTTTAGAAAACTAAATAAATTTTAAATAAATATGATTACTTTATATTACAAGCAAGTTGTACCCATAGTTTATTTGTAAAAAGTTTTAAAATTTTCCTAATTTCATTGTTTTAATTATTCACTTTCAAACTTGCCCCCTCCATCAGTGCGCGTTATTGCAACTGTCCACCTCTCCCTGCCTTACGATTTTTCTTGTCTCCAAATTTTTTTTTCTGGTCAAAACTAAGTGTGGATTCGTTTATACCAGACACTAGACAATGTCATATAAAAACATCAGTTGATTTAAAAATGTCGACCAGCCACCCTTTGGTCGATCTTATCTGAAATCACCCATCAAAGACCACAAAAAGAGAACACAGGTTTTGCAGTAGGGGCAAGAAAACCCCGATTATTATTGTTATTATTATATTTTTTTTTGTAGTCAGTAAAATGTACATTACCTATTTTAATAAGTTGCTCCACACGGCTATTAAGCCTCTCGTGAAAGTTAGTACCGCTACCGCCTGATCGACGTCTGAAGTTTTCGGGTGTCTTATATGGGACAAAAGGTGTAAGAATACACCCTTTTTTTTAGAGTGTAGGTCACTGAAAGCCGGACACTCGGACAGATCCAAATGATTCATGGTCACACCAACCTGCCGCGCAGACGACCCCGCGTGATGACTGACCAGCCACATGCGATAACAGGCAACTCCATCAGAACCCTTACTAATATGATACACGCGTGACGAGATGTCCCTACAGCGTGCAATTCGCTTAACGAGTGTCGATGAAACGATCGTGTCGACAAAACGTGTGTCCGTGAAACGTGTGCCCATGAAAAGTTGTCTGCGATACGTAATTCCACGAAACGAGTTTCGACGAAATGAGAAGGTTCAGTACACCGGAAAGAGGGTTGACCTTTCTGATTTGTGCTGAGGTTTGAAAACTAAGAACCCATTTGCAACTGATATAAAGTTATGAGAAATTCCATGGTAGTAAGGCGCACACACACAACATTCTTCACAACCGGTTTTTCCGCAGGAGCCGGATTAAACCTTCAGCACCTTAAGCGCAACTCTAACAATTACATCGTGGTGATGGCCCGCTTCCAAACAACGCATCTTTTGCAACTCAACTGCCTCACCAACCCAAAACATACGGGATTCTTTACAGGCGTTATCCATCGCAGACGCAATTACACGCCACTCTTAACTATTTTCAAGTGACAGCTGTCAGCAGCCAACAGAGGCTTGGCTGATTCCTTGCCGCACCTCCAGCACAGGCCCTCTTCCGTGTGCAACAGTAGGTCTATAAGTACTTAATTCGACTGTTGCGATGGCAGGGTTGTGCGGTCCAATCGACAAGGACCGCACAACCGTGTCAACGTGAACATAAGTCTCGTTTTAAGAAAAGTCTCGGACAACACTGGATCAATTCGCGACCCGATACACACACCCTGTTTTTGAATAAAAAGAGAACCATCAAAGTCTACGGCAGTGGACCCTAAATGAAACTCCAGAATGCTGATAAAACTATCTACATCAATCCTAGTGGCAGACTGCAACTTCACTATGTTATCATCACACCACCTCCTGACCCTTATTAACAGCTCCGACTTATCCATAGAGTAATATAAGTCTTTGATGTCTACAGTTGTCACATCGCACCTTCTCCCATGATGCGGATTCAATATTTCAATTAATTGCTCAGAGTTTTAGAGTGACAAAGGATTGTTGCTCCACTCCTGTCAGGCATTTCTGGATAAAAACCGAAAACACCGTCTGCCAAGCTCAATTTTCGTTCACAACCATTTTAACAATTACACCAGGATGGGATTGTTACAGTTGTGCTCAAGGTGTAAGGAACGTATGTTTAATTTGGCTCCTGTGGAAAAAAAAGAAAAAAAAAGAAAAAAAGACACGGTTCTAAAGAATGTTGTGTGTGTCTTGGAATCTCTCATGACTTTATATCAGTGGCAGAGATGTTCGGTGTAAATTTAGTTTTGAAAGCTCAGCACAAATTAGAAAGGTCCTTTTCGGGTGGTCCTCAGGGTGCCAGAAAAAAAAACAACAACAAAAAAACACGTGCACAACACCTGCCGGAACTATTGATGGCGTCCGCCTCAATTATCTCTCTAACAGTCTTATCTTTGTGCCTAGCGAGAACAGTGGAAGAAGCAAGTAATGGTTGGCACCTGCAGTCATGCGTGGTTTCAATTGACTTTGCAGAAAAAGAGAGTGTATTTGCGGTCCGCGGCGGGGCCACGGACTGGTTAAGACGTAGTGCGATGACGCAGAGTGTATCTACGCTGAGGTTCTTCGATTAAATCAGTTGTAAGCAAGCGCTCTGTGGTGTTCTTCCTCTGTCTATATATGTCTTATTTTCACACACACTACCAACTCGCCCAACAATCAGCAATGGTAGGAGAGTTCTGAGGGAGACCATGCGTATTTTGACCTCTGGTAATTTTGTAGGCACACCGTCCTTGGCATTAGACAGTGATATGAAGCGTTTTTTGTGTCTCTATAAGGTCTTGTTTTGTGTGTTTTCTAAGAATTGTAAGGGCTGTGCTGGAGCTGGAGTTTCCTGTTATCGCATATGTGGCTGGTCAGCCCTTAAGCGAGGTCATCAGGGTGGCTGGTTTGTGTGAATCATTTAGATATGTCTGAATCATGAATCATATGGGTTCTGTCTGAGTGTCCGGCTCTCGGTGACATTGTGAAGAGGAGGTGTTTCTTTTTTGGTGGTGAGGGGTCTTGAGGTATATGTAACAACGTTCGTTGTTCAAATAAACTACAAACTGTGTTTGAGACTTGTTGTTTTGTTCGTTTTTTTACCATTCCGTGTCTCCGTTTTCTATGGAACTTCTACATTTATGACATATTTGCAGGAGTAAAAATGAGAGGGAAAAAGCATACAGACACAAGTTATCTATTAATTTTTTATGCATAATATAGTAGGCAAAACTCATACAGAAGCAGAAAAAAAAAACACCATAACACCCCCCCCTCCACAAAAAAAAAAAAAAAATAAAAAAAAAAAGATGGCGGCGCCGGCGGCGCGCTGGATTTATTGTACGGCGGCGGCGGCGGCGGCGGCGTGCTGGCTCTGGGGATTCCGGCGGCGGCCAAGGGCGGCGAGAGCAAAACAGGCGGCGCGGCGGCGCGGCGCGGCGGCGCACAGGTCATCCCGTGCGCCGACATCCTGGGTCCCGAGTGAAAGATAGCGAAAGAGAGCGGCAGAACACGAGAGAAAGAAACCAACGTTGCCAGCTGAAGGACGAAAGTCGCAATGGTAATCGCGAAGACTGAAAACTCTCATCAATATAGACAGTGATAATTCAACGTTGGAAACTAAATTCTGAGCTATTCTAACGCTTATAAAAATCAGTATACTCATTACGCTGTATTAACTTTCCTTCTGTTGAAATCTCGGAAATCTGGTGGTTGCTCGGTTTCGTATTCCTGGGGCGCGGCTGGGCGCGGCCACCCGCGAAGTCGGTTATCTGGCTTAGTTTAGTTTTGACGGGAGGCCGTGCATGTGCGCGCTATGCAAAAAGAAAGCTTCGAAAGGAACGCGAATATCTTTCCACCGGTAAGTTCGTGGATTGTCGAAGTTCATGACACTGCTCTGATGATATAATTATATTCGTGAAATCGTAGGCAGGTTGGTAACCATGTGTGGGTCCCCGAAGGTCTGCCTGCAAGCTCCGCCGCTTGCGGCAGCCAGAATGCATGGGAAAATGGCGGACCTTTTCCTCTAGAGTTAGTATGTATGATCTCTATGCAATGCGGAGAGCAAATCATCTTGCTCAGGAGTTGCGGTGACGTCAGAACGACACCGAGCTCTGATAGACTTTGATTGAAAGGTTAGTGGGTAGACCTCAATGTTGAGATTTAGTGACGTTTTTGCTGTTTCCGGTGGCTTTCTGAGTCAGAACCATGCGCGTAGGTTAGGACGGTGCGGTTTCGGGCGACCGGAGAGCATCTGCGTCTGGTGACAACTCAAGAACGAAGTGGAAGTTCCACCCCTTTCCACTTCAGCGGAGCGAACGGCTCAGAGGAGGTCGCTTCCTCTCCAGCGTTCGCTCTGCTAAAGTGGAAAGATGTGTGAGGAGCTTCCACTTCCTTTTTGACCGCCCTCAAACGATTGGCCGGGAGAGGCGCGCCCTACTACGTCACAGCTTGTTTTCGTACGCCTTGTAATGCGCGCCCAGAAGGCGCTAGGAATCAGCGCGACGTCACAAAATACGCAATTTCCGGGAAGCGCACGACCTACGCGCGCACAAAAACGCGTTAATTTAAATCGCGCTCAACCACTATTTTTTTTTTTTTTTTGATTAGCGGATAAGATTTTGGCGTTTTGACATTTTCATAACCCCTGGGCAAGAAGCAGACGAACTTAAACATCTGGAGGCTCATAGCTTCCCCCTCCTTCCTCTAAGATGTAAAAAAAAGTGTGTGATTCAAACTGGAAATAAGAGCAGTTGCTTTTGTCGTGACCCATACGAAAATAGACCCGGTTCTCAACGAACCTTGAGCTCCCTTTGGCTTTGACTTTGACCTTGAACTTGAACTTTGACCTCCCTTCGCGGAAGTACAGAGGCAAGCTGCGTGCCCGCGCGCACTGTCGAACCAGATTTTTGTTCCGGCCCATTAAGCTCTTGCGGGGAGCGGGGAGGGACAACCAAAAACTGCCAAGTTGCAGAGCTGGTAAGTACGCCAGCCCCCTAGTAGCTTTGCCAGTGCTGTACCAAGTGACGTCACATCCGTGACGTCAGTTGATCCAGCTCCCGTGATGCATTGCGCTCTTCGATGGCTGATCTTCGAGCGCTTGCTGGTATCGGCCCTTTGGAACGAAAAATATAGCCATCCGTTCGAAATACAAGCGTGCAATTCTCTTTAGCAGAGTGAGTTGATCATGTTTAACTTATTTCTGAACGTGAGAGGTGGGCACTCTTCGAAGAGAACTTCACGTGGGCGTGAGTGAACGGAGTTTCAATCCAGAGTCATCCACGCTGTAGGAATTCCAATCGCTGTTAGTCGGCATATAGGCTTGCTCCTAAGCAATGCGGAAATCTATGGGAGGCCATATTTCTCGAATTCTCTAACAGTAATTGTGATGTTTGTATGTTTATACAGCCTAGAACTTAGTCTGCCTCAACGGGCGACTTGTCTTCCAGCTGTAGATGAGAAATTTAGCCAGTGCAGTACAACCGCTCGTAATACACGACCGGTCGTGATACACGACCGCACGCCGGTATATATGCTCATCCAGATCGAAACGGGCAGGGATGGGGGGGATTGAGCCTAGGGGACCTATGTTGAGTTTTGTGGACTCGCACGGCGACTAGGGAGAGGGAAGTGACGTTAACAACGCAGCAAACGCAGAAAGTGAACTTCGTTTTCTTCTGCGGAAATTCGTCATGAGCGACTCTCACCAATCAACATCCAATCTGCGTTTGCTGCGTTGTTGACGTCACTTCCCTCTCCCTAGTCGCCATGGGAGTCCGAAACGCGCAACATAGGGCCCCTGGATCCCTGGGTTCTGCAGCGCGAGCTTTCGCTCCACGTGCTCCGAGCTGGTGTGCGCTAGCTCACTCGGCCACCGATCCCCCTCAGATTCTAAAAGCAGAAACGAACACTGCGTGTTTGTTGCTGGCATGGCACTGCGCCGATCGGCACAGTGAAAGAACAATATCTGTTGTGTTGCAAACTGCAGATATAACGAACATTTAGTAAAGAATACATTAAATGAGTTATTGGGTAGCTTACGAAATCCCTTTGCTATGTGGCAAGGGCATGATAACTGTTTTGCAACAAATATCATGGCAGTCCCATACAAATAATATTACCGCCAAAGCAACTGTACTGTTATATTTCTTATGGCGTAATATCAAAAATTGTCTGTCCAAAGAAACCTTATATTTTGCACATATAAGGCCTATTTTTGATCATGCGTGTGTTTTATGGCATTCCAACGAGCAGTAGCCTTGTAATGACCTCGAAAGAGTTAAAAAAAGAGAAGGGGGTTGTCATTGGCAGTAGATCCTTTCTGAAATTCAGTCTGGCCGCTTTGATCATGGTCATCTGATCATGGTGGTAGGGAGCTCTAATGTGCCTAGGTGCAGAGCGGGGATCGCCTGCAAGGTCGAAGGACATGGGAGACTGAAGATGGCAGCTCTCCCAGGCAGGGGATGAAGGAGGTGATGAACACGGCAGTAGAAATGTTGACTGTGAACAAAGGGGAGGAAAACCTTCTGGTGGTACATGCGGGATTCAATGACATTTTAGGTATAGGGGAAGAGACTTGGCCACACACATCGAGGAGGTGTGTGAAGCAGTTGAGGGTCATAATTTCGGGATGGTACACATTGTAATGTGTACCGTCCTGGAGGTCAGGGGCCGAGGAGTAGGCACAAAAAAGGCGGTTCAGGGGGCTAACAGGGCCACCAAGAGACTGAGTTCTAAGAACATATATAAAGTAATGAATGTGAACAGTGAGGTATATCAAAAGAGACCGATCTCCCGCTTCAGCCAAGACGGCATCTACTGTGCGGAACTGATAGGGATGCGTATGGGGCGGGGGATGGGCTCTATAGAACAAGGGATTTTTTAGGAGCCGGCAGGGCCCTCGGGTAGCTGAGTGTTCAGATGCAAATAGGGAGGATGAGAGCAAGCCTCGCAGAAGAAGGAAAAGGCAGCAGCTCAATATAGGATTTATAAACATGCAGGGTAGCAGAAATAGAACAAAGGCTTAGCCCTCGCCAAGATGGCGACTGGAAAGAAACTACGCCACGGCTGCTCCCGGCAATTTCGTGTAACTGCAGTGATCCTCCCGTTTTTGTGTGTCATCGCGTTCTCCCTCAGCTCGTACCGCACCCCAGCAACCGGCCGCCACTTCTCCGGTGATTCCGCCCAGTGCTCATTTACTCCAGGGCATCTTCTCGTCCCGCGAGGCCTAAGCCTGACATCCAGCCTCCCAGCAACGGACTCTGCTCGCCGTCGCTTTACCAGCTCCGTCAGCACGGCCGCTCTGCTGCTGTCATCTCTCTCGTGCGGACATAGGGCGTCTTTACTCCTCAGTGGTGATGTTGCTCTCAACCCTAGCCCTTCAGCACCGGCCTGCGCACGCTGTGACAAACGTGAGCGACCATCAAGCGGCCCTGTGCTGTGATACTTGCGATCACTGGTGCCACCGAGGATGCGTTTACATGCCCCTTCCAGAGTATATAGGCGCCTCAGTCGCTGTGACACGCCGTGGTCCTGCTTTCGGTGCACTCTCCCTCCATTCTCCGACGACATTTTCGATAAACGCTGACTCCCTTTCGGCCAGCGTTGGCAGCGGCTGCGTCCGCCGATCTCCCAACAATCCTACACACGGTGGTGCTCCGGGAGTTTCATCACCTACCGAGCAACAAGCAGGCATCAACAAGACAACCAGCTTCTGGTATAATAACTGCCGAAGCCTAAAAATGCTGGACTTTCAAACTCTCTGTGCGTCATCTCCACAAAACATGACTTTCCAGCTCACAGAGACCTGGCTTGATCCCAGCGTAGCGGACGGCGAGCTTCTTAGCCTCGACGACTTCACCATTATCAGGAGGGACCGAGAGGGTATTGGAGGAGGCGTCTTGATGGCGATTTTGTCACAGGTCTGTGTAAACCAACGGACGGACCTCGAGCACCTGGACTTGGAGGTACTCTTTGTGGAGATACCATCTTCCCCGCGGACCCGTACTTGTATGCTTCGTCTATTGTCCGCCGTCATCGCGTGAGCAATCATACAGGCTGCTCGACAGATCGCTACAGAGCGCATCACAGAAGAACTATATTAACATTCTCGTGTTTGGAGACTTTAACTACCACGTTGACTGGCTGACACACGATGACCCCATCCCCTGCGACTGCGCTGATGACACCCTACTTGACGCCGTGACGACTGCTGGCTTTGCCCAGGTATGTTCTGAGCCTACGTACACGACGCGGAGCGGTGCATCCAGCTACCTGGACCTTGTGTTTACGCCCGACCCAACACGGGTAATGTCGTGCGAGGTGTCCCACGGTTTACCGGGAAGTGACCATCGTGCTATTGAACTGTCCTATGCGGTGACTGTGCCTCGAAAGGGGTACTTTGCACGGAAATTATGGAGGTACGACCAAGCAGACCTGGGCCACTTGGCCATGCTTGCCCATATTGCACCCTGGTGCATGACATCTGGTGGCGGGGACAAACTGGCCAATTATGACCTCTGGTGCGATTTCTCCGCTGCAATTCAGCGGGACTCTGTACCGTGTGCCACCAAAAGTACAAAACGAAAACGTTCTCCCTGGATAACTCGAGGCATTCTGAAAGCCGCCAGACTTAAGCGGACCCTATTTAAAAAGGCTGCCCGCACCAAATGCCCAGCCACGCTTCAGCTTGCAAAGGACCAGCAACGTAAAGACGGCCATCTATGTCGCTCACTTAAAATATGTGCAAAGCATTGCAAGAAAGGCCAAAGATGACCCCAAAGTGTTTTGGTCGTATATCAGCCGAGTGAGAACAACATCCCAACGGCCTTGTTTCGCCCACCAGACGCACGTCACAGACAAACCGCTGGAAATCGCCGAACTCTTCGCTGACCAGTTCTCTTCGGTCAACGCTAGGTTAACATCAGACTGCTTGGATGGCTCCGAGCTTGATGACCATCCTCAACTGCACATGCACAGTTATTTCTCAGACGGGACTCTCCTCCATCGCCTTCTCATCTGAGTCACTACGGGAGGCCATTAGTAAAATCAGGCCCACCCAAGGTGAGGGACCAGATGGAATATCACCTGCTTTTTTCAAGATGGTCTCACTTCACGCTCTATCGTCGCTGGCAATGGTTTTCCAGGGCCTTCTGGATGAAGGCATTGCGCCAGAGTCCTGGCGGCGGGCCCTTGTTACCCCTATTCACAAGGGACATGGGAAACCCTCCAACGACCCCCGAAACTATCGCCCTGTGTCGATTACATCAATTGTGTGTCGAACTTTTGAGAGAGTTGTCAACTCATGCCTCCTAGACTTCCTCGAAAACACTTCACACATATCGCCATCGCAACATGGGTTTCGAGGAAACAGGAGTTGCGAAACTGCTCTCGCTACTCTGTCCCACTACATCAGGAACAACATGGACAACCGAGTGGCAACAGACCTGGTGCAGTTGGACTTGACGAATGCTTTCGACACCTTCAACCTAATCATCCTGAGGCGGAAATTTGGAGGGGCAGGCATAGGGGGCCCTTTGCTGGTGTGGCTGTGTGGTTTTGTTGCAGACCGCAGCCAGCAGGTAGTATATTCGCGACTCCAGCGACCTATAGGGGGCGCCACTACCAAACAAACATGGCGGCTGAGTCCAGGTTGCGTCGGCTCGGCCGGGCCGCCTGAACAGGTGGCGCGCTCAATTTAACAGATTTTCTTCTGTTTAATGCCCAATTTTATAGGTATTTGAACTGAGACGGTTAAGGTGCAGCCGGTGCAGATAAACTTGCAAAGCATAGTTTTGTTTTGCCGGTGGTTTTTGTTCTTTTAATGTCAAACTTTCGTTTCGGAGATTTCGTTCAAAACCGAAACTATGGGCTGCGGAGAGGCGGCAATGAACTAATCAGTTTTGATCATCTAAGGAAAGCGGCGATGACTACAGAATTGTTCCACAGTGGGTAACTTTTCAGCTAACTCGCATGCGTCGACCATGCGACTTATCTATCCGCGAAATCGATCTTTTGTGCGTATCCGCGTTTAAGAAACAGCTCCAGTCGTCTGCTCGGTCACAGGCTGCAGGAAAATTACAAAAATTAAGCAAGTGCTTTTTGAGCCAAGGAGCATGTTAACCCGCTGGCGCCCCACTAAGCAGCTGATACTCGTATTTCAATTCAGGTTTTAGTAGCAATCGAGAAGTCATTTCGACGAGCGGGTTGTGTATTATATTACGTACTATGTCCCACTAAGGCGATATTAGTATATTCTTCGGGTTAAAATATGAGCTTAGTTGACTAGCTATTAGGTGAGCTGCTGAATAAAAGTATATTTGACAGACAGAGAGGTATTACTTAAACTTAGCCAAATGGTTCTATAGACGGCAGCACGGAGACAAACTGAAGAGAGTCTTCATCGGACATTCACGCGGAACCTTTCTGCATTGAACTTTGCTTCGATTCCTGAATGGAGAAAATGAGTATTTTTTGTGGCCGGTCAACCCGACCAATGTAGACGTATTTTGCTGCTGGCTTCGACGTCCTCGTAATGTAAATATTGGAGGCGCGACAGGTCAAAATGCCGTGACAACATCTAACGTTGCGAGACTCGTCCCCCACCTTTTGAAAACAAATAATTTCCCTCATTCATCATTTGCAGCGAGCAGGTTTTCCTGAATCAAGTGATCGCGAAATCAGCCCAACTCCTTCAGTGTGGTCCAGAGGCCTTTTCGGCGAAAAGCAGCCAAGATGAATAGCCAACGCACCGGCCGGCGTTAGTGGCTCAAATTAACTTGAAGCTAATCGAGCGCGACCAAACTCAAGGAAAGCAGTTATCGAACCTTCCCATTCACTTGGCTGCAACATTGATGCACCCTCCAGTGAAACACCTCGTCTGTCGTCCTCAGTCCACTGTTCTACATCCTTATAAAGAAACCACTTATCAGTTACCAAGCAGTCGTCACTTTGATTGTGATTAGAGACAGACGAGAAATCAAAACGTTTTTCCGCGATTCCTCCCCATCCAAGAAATCGAAAGCACGCGACCGTGTGCTGTGGAGTAAACGGGCTTTCAAAGGAAACAATCTACTGAGGCTTCACCACACTAATGACCGCTCGGGCAAACTTAAGAAATAATCGGACCTTCGTCAAATTACATTGCTCGCCACCGCGCCGACTACAGGTCTCCGCGAAAGCCACCACTGGAGAGACGCGGAGGGGCGCGGAGCGACCTGGACCGGCTGGTTCCCGGTTTTCCCGCTTGGTGGCGTCCGTTTTGCTGGAGTCGCGAATAGGGGCACTCGCTCTGATGAGTGGAAGGTTGAGTCGGGTGTACCGCAAGGCTCGGTTCTTGGACCGACCTTGTTTCTTATATACGTAAATGACATGCCGCAGAGCGAGAGGCTTCTGGTGGTCCAGTATGCTGACGATACTTCCATCCTGTCGCCCGCCTCTGACCCCAGCAGCTGTCCGCACCTCCAGGACTACCTTGAGGAAGTGGAGCATTGGGCCCTCGCCAACCACCTCCACCTGAGCCCCAACAAGAGCGGCGTGATGCGTTTCAGTGCCAGCAGGAAAACTGATCCACCCGCATACAGACTTATGGGCGCCAACCTGGAGCCTTGCAAGACGCTCACCATCCTTGGAGTGGTGTTCTCTCCAACGCTGGATTTTTCAGCCCACATCGGTGGTGTTGGCACCAGGTCCCGGCGTATGCTGGGCTTTGTCGCACGTGTAACCAAATCCTGTGAGCCAGGTGCTCTACGCACTCTGTACACGGCAATGGTGCTCCCAACTCTTAAGTACTGTTGTTCCGTGTAATCCCAATCTCAGCAGCACCTGGTCGACCGCATCGAGAGCATCCAGCGAAAGGCATCTCGCACTATTTGCTATAGGGTGGGCGGCAATGCCTTTGAGCCGGACACAACGTACAACGACCGGCTGAAGACACTTGGGTGGCGTCCCCTTCGACACGGGCGGCGAGTGTCCCGCGTGAGCCTGGCGTGCCGGGTCCTGGACGGTTCTTTGACCGGCTCGTACCTCACCACAGTTGTGCGAGTTGGGAGGAGGACCGGACAACCCGAAGAGCTGCGGGGGATAACGATGCGCCACAGTTCTTCGACGCTCCCAGCAGCCATCAGAGAGTTTTTGAGACTCCCCCTTAATGTGCGGAACCCTCTGCCGACCAACAGAACTGAATCAAAGGAGCTGTCGAAGGTGTATGGGGCCACATTGGCATCCTTGTGATCAACACTACCTCTCTCTCTTCTTCCCCCCGTCCCTTCCTTTCTGCAGTGGTCAGATTTAGTTACTATTCAGTCTGTTAAGTTATTGTTTTTTTTCCAGGTGGTGGTGGGCTGACATGCGCTCCGCGTAAGGGTTCTCACCTATCTGTACAGCCCAGCACACCACCTGCGCCCTTGGAAGTGCAAATAAAATTATTATTATTATTATTATTATTATTATTATTAAAGTGGGAAAAAATTGTGTAACAATTAAATTATGAAGATTTTGTAGTGTATGGATTGGTAGAGACGCATCTTAGAGATATGAAGGAATCACTCTATTTGGCAAGTTATTCTTGGGTGGGATGCAATCGATGTGAAGGGAATGGAAAGCAGGCGTGTAGGGAGTGGTGAAAGGACAGGGCTCAAAAAGGGTGTTGGAAAGCTGCAGAAAACCCATGTGGTTAAAAGGCAATATTAGAGGTTTAGACTCGCTCATAGAATTTTTTTTATCTGAAAACGGGAACTGATTCTAGAGAGGAAAATGCACAACACTTGACTTGTATTTTAAAAGATGTTGGAGAAATTGGCCCTATTCGGAAAATAATTATCGTAGAAGACATGAATGCACACTTAGAAGACTTCGACGGATACAGATTCAACAGGGACGATAGCAAAAGAATTTTGCGGTGCTCTTGACTTAGAGATGGTTAACACCGAAGTGAAATGCGATGGTAAAATAACTTGGGAGAGAAACGATTCGCACTCGACAATTGATTACTGTCTAATGCGTGGCAATTGTATAACAAATTAGGACACATGGAAATAGATTAGGAAGGCACGACACGCGTAGGGAGTGATCATAAGCGGCTTAAAATAATATTTCGTGCAGCAGAACCAGTCACAAATTCTTGAACGAAAAATTAAATATACCTTAAAGGATGCACAACTATAAGAAGTATCAGAACGAATTGAGACTATAGTATCCAGACAAATGGTGAAAGAATGGACATATGACGATTTAGTGATAATATAGTAAGGATGCAGGCGAGCTGGTGAGTTAACCTTGTTGAACAACCTGAGACTGGGACAGAGGTGAACATACAACTGGAAGGAACAGAAAAGGACTGGACGACGTCTTTAACTCAGCTACCAGGTTTATTTAGTCTGTCTCCTTATATAGCCCGCAATCAGCCACCACACAAAGGGAAAACCTCTAACCAGGTCAAACGCCAAACCCTCCAATCAGCCACTACCAACACAAAGGGGCAACCTCTAAACAGTCAAAACGCCAAATCCTCCAATACACAAAGTAGTACAATGGCGGTAAGTTGGGCGAGTTGGTTGAACATCTTCCAATGTGAAAACAGTGCAAATATTTGACAAAAGACGAGTGAAAGAAGTGCACGGACAAAGCGCTTGGCCTGATGAGAGTGGGCGTGGACAAAAGGCGCCACCACCGGTCTATTTGTCGGTTTTTATCTAATCTTAGGACATGGTCGGCCCCTAAACACCTTTATGAGGAACTCTGCCGCACCCACTATCAACGTCAGGGGGGGGGGGGGGGGGGGGGAATGTATCCCGCCGATCTCAGCCTAGATGCCTGAAACAATAGACTGTCCTCACACATATGGCGGCGTGATCTCAGCAGAGAAGTCCTCATACACGCCATATAGTAACCGCCCTCTTCACAAGCTTGGAATGCGCTGAACCGAATGGAAGAACGCCCTTTTTTGAACGTGGCTCGTAGGACCGACATGTATGTTACGGCTGCATAGAAGCCTCAGGTCCAGAAACTAGTGCTCCTCCTGAGGGTGTCTCGAACTTATAGGATAAACCGGGGGAGCACTTCGTAAAGCAGGCCAAGGAATTGAAACACACGCCTTGAGGGCTAGGGCTCTGGTTGTCATTGTACAGCAATAGGTAGTCGTCCACATACCGAAACACTTGCCAGTACATACTATAATAACATGAGAACACGATCAAGAGCAAGCGAAAGTCGAACAAAGTAAACCGTCAAAACATTCTACAATAACATGATTTCATCAAAAAAGGATTGAACGTTAGGAAGCACTACCAGTGAGTTGGGGAGCAGCACATTCCAGTCACTGATTGTATGGGGGAAAAATGAATATTTTTGAACGTCAGTACGTAAAAAAAATTCTCAAATCTTTTTCTTATTTTTTTTATTGCTAGTCCGAAGAGAACCATAATGAGGTGTCAATAGGTGTCTTGATTTATCTATCCCCATGCTACGGCAATATAGATTATGCATAAACTAGAGACGAAGGCACTTTCGTCTTAGTTATAAAGGTTTCCATCCGAGCTGGAGCTTTAATTGATAAATACTATATTGTGAAAATTATAGTTATTTAGCACATATCTCGCAGCCTGATTCTGAATTCTTTCGATTTGGTTTATAAATATTTGGTTGTGCACGGATCCCAAATAATACAGGCATAGTCCAGAAGTGGGAGAACGTAAAAAAAGTAAAGGGCTTCTTTTAAAAAGCTGAAAATTTTCTGAAGTTACGACGCAAAAAATGCAGTCGCTCGCTCGCTCGCTTGCTCACCTTTCTCCCTCCCTCCCTCCCTCACCAGAATTGGGAGGACGTAATAAAAGTAGAGGTTCTTTTTTAAGTGGGTTAAACATTTTCTGAACTTGCGACGCAAAAAATACAGTCGCTCGCTCGCTTGCTCACCTCCCTCCCTCCCTAACTCACTCATTCCCTCACCCACCCACCCACCCAATCGCTCGCTCGCTCCCTCCCTCCCTCCCTCCCTCCCTCCCTCCCTCCCTCCCTCCCTCCCTCACTCACTCACTCACTCACTCACTCACGCACGCACGCACGCACGCACGCAGGTACGCACGCAGGTATGCACGTAGGTATGCACGCAATCATGCATGCATGCATGTGCATACTCAGCTTGTTCGCAATCCATTCTGAGCGTCTCCGATCGAGCTAATCAGATAGGGTTAAGATATGCTAACATTTTTATTGTTGTGCTTGTTGGTTTGGGATTGCTGCTTGGACGGTCTTTCTTCAACACCTCCCAAGTGAGCGCTTGTGTCGTCTACTTCTTCCAGCTGGTTCGTCGAAGTTTCTTGCACACTGTTTTCATATCCCTTCGGGCACACACATTGCAATAAATGTGTTTGTGGAGACGACTGTTGTTATTCAAACGGCTGACGACGTAAGAACGTCCTCGGGACGTGTAACATAAAATATACGTAATATATATTCAAAAATAAACAATATACGGGAACAATCTGTTGAAATATCAAAACTGTTCTGTTCAATTAAAGTACAGATATTTATTTATTTATTTGCTTTACCATCAAGGCCCGAAGGCATTACAGAGGGGGAGAGCAAGGTTGGAATTGGTTTAAAACAATGCAATGTATAGTTATTCACACAAAAAAAAAAATGGTTAGGGCAGGTTTAAAAAGTAGAGAGTCAGTGATGGATGCAATTGGTCCGGGAAGACGTGGTTCCAGTCGAGGGATGTTCGAGGAAGGAAAGAAGAATGGAATGTAGATGTGATAGCGATAGGTACCTCAACTTTGTGCTGATATAAAAGGGGCCGGTGAATCATTTTTCGCGAAGCACAGAGTTTTAAAAATAAATTTTGTGAAACAAAGAGAGGCGTGAATGCTTCCGTCGCAGAAAGAGGGGCGGGAGGGACGGTAACCGGACAAAAGCTCACCGGACAAAAGCTCACCTGTTTTTTCACTGACCCGGACAAAAACTCACCTCATTTTTTTTTTGCTACCCCGAGTGAAGCACGGGCTGAGATAAAGTACGGACGCGATGGACATTTCACCATTTTTATGAGAACTGGCATCCCATCCCATGCAAAGGTGTCGACAGATAAGCCATTACAGGCAGAGAAGCAACGATTTGGGACCAACATTTAGGTCACTGAAACTGAATGGAGCTGATAAGATCAAGCTTGCTTGACTCAAGGTATGTCGGAGCACCCGTGTGCCACGCCCAAGAAACTTCGTGAACCGAAGTTTTTGAACCCGAAGAGTGACCGGAGAACCGAAGTCACCCTTTCTTGACCTCGCTTTTTCATTGCGCTTATGTCACGCTAAACGCGCACATAAAGATTAGGCACAATGTCTCTTCATTACGAATGCATGGGTTTAATTTAATTTATTGTTGTATTTTAGTGTCGTACGCATGCACCTAAGTTGTCTGCACACGTGTTAAGACCGACATGAAATTTTCTCCTGGTGAGCTTTTGTCCGGGTCTGTGAAAAAATGGGTGAGCTTTTGTCCGGTGAGCTTTTGTCCGGTGAGCTTTTGTCCGGGATTCAACTTGGGAGGGACAAAGTTGATTTCATAGAAGTGACGCTGGATGTATAATGATAATTAGAAAGAATAAAACGAGAATGGCCACCAACGCGGTGATGAGAGTGGCTTGTCCGGGATCCCAGAGAGAGGTTGCATATTCTAACTTTCGGTCGAACTGGAGTTTTATAAAAACACAAGCTTGAAGGAAACAGGTGCTAATGAAAAGTTACGCCTGAGGTAGCCCTAGCATACACTCTTAATCTAAGAAATGTCAGCGCGTCTACTTGCTTGCAAAACACTCAGACAGTCAATCTCTGCGATCTGCGAAATCAGCTCAGCGAATGATGAGGCGGAATATCTGCTTAGACTTAAAAATAAAGTTCGCGCTGTGGCATCACTCAATACAAAGTGTCATGCTTGCATTGCGTCATGCCACAGCGCAGACTTAATTTTTAGATCTACAGAGATGTTCCGCCTCATCATTCGCTGACCTGATTTCGCAGATCGCAGAGATTGGCCTTCGAGTGTTTTGCGGGTAAGTAGACGCGCAGGCATTTCTTAAAGTGTTCGGTTAGCATTAGAGGGGATATACTGAAAATGTGTTTTCCATGAGAGGCTAGAAGTTATATGTACACCTTAATATTTTTAAGAAGATACCGCGTCAAGCTGAGCTTGATTAAGATAGTAGTTGCGAGTTTCATGTGACTGTCGGTCTGGATGAGCATCGTACCGGCGTGCGGTCGTGTATCACTACTGCGTGGTGCACGTTAAAGACCCCAGGCTAGCGGTTGTACTGCACTGGCTAAATTGCTCATCTACAGCGTGTGACTCGTCGCAACTTTAATGGCTGACCAACTACACGCTGTATAAATATCCCCACAACCCAACCTTTTTGCGAGATACACGCATGGACTTACATTTGTTAGTATCAAGAGTCATAGACCATACGTCACACCACTGGTAGATAGCATTAATGTCAGTTTGAAGCACGCTGTTATCATGATCATTAAGCGATCAAAATTACAGCCAAAGTTTTCTCAAAATGACATTATTTTTCGTACCGGAAATAAACGGGTCATACAACGAAACGAGAGCTTCCAAGTGAGCTGGCGAAGATTAAACATGTTAAGACCAAAAAGTACCCGAGACCGGTCTACAAAGTAATGCACTGTCTATAAAATGACGGTTCATGTAACTCACATAAACAACAAACTTGTTCAGTAAATAAACGAACTAAAAAAAGTCGTTTCACCTGTAAAAAAAAAAAAAAAGAACTTATGAAGAGGTTGGACAAATCAACACAGTCAACGCAGCGAGAGTTCATGGTGACTTGTTTAATACGCATAGAACAAGTTGTGCAATCAGTTTAGAGCGGTAGAAGTAGAAGACAAAAGTAGGGGATATATATATATATATATATATATATATATATATATATATATATATATATATATATATATATATATATATATATATAAAAGATAACTGATTTGGCACTTACCATAAATATAAAAAGTGCAGTTCTACGCGGGGTGATATGTTTACCCAAGCCGCAGCCTTTTGGCCGTGTACAGTCATCGGAAACCCAGTTCTTTTTTAATGTTTTTAAGAATACTAGTTTTTCCCCCACAATTTCAAAGCAGAAGTTAAATAGTTTTACAAAAATAAAAACATCAGGAAAAAATATTATTTTAACAAAAATTACTAAAAAAGTAAACCGAAAAATAACAAAAAAAAAATTAAGGCAAGTGAGTTGGCAAGCATTGTTTTACAGGTTTACATTTTTTATACATAGTACCGAGGACGCTAGCGCACAAAAACACATAATTCATGTACACGCGAAATAAATTACGACTGCCAGCAGTATTTGATAACATAAGAAAGGAGAAAGGAGAAAACGGTCTCGATTTTTGGACTGGTGTAATTCAAATAAGAAACACATTATGATACCAACAAAACAAGCAAATAAAACTTAGAGGGCGAGTGATAATATTGGCCAACGTAAACTGAGGGATTTAATAGTGTTAATAAGTTGGCCATTGCTCACCACCCTGCACTTTGGATTGCTTTCATTGGCTGGAATCTTTCTCCAGCACGCGATTCGTGAAATGTTTGCATTGCTGCTTCTCAAAGAAAGCCAGCTTCTTCCAGAACGACGAGTCAACGTTGACCAGTGATGTATTCTGCCACTTCTGCGTTTTTTTATGTTCTTTTTTGTTTCTGTTTTGCCACGCACACAGCACACACGAGGTCTCCATGCTCCCTCCAAACGTGGCAAAGACAAACGAAAGAAGGAACATCTAAAGTTTCTTGATTCGACGCACTGTCTTTCTCAGGTGGAAACGATTATAGTCTGTTGCAGCTTAAGTAAAGCAGGACAAGCCCCTCCAAGCCTCTACTCGCCATGACATGGTAGTTCCCCCCCTCCCCCCTTCCGCCCTCCCTCTCCAGCGTTCCCTTTGTTAAAGTGAAAAGCGCGGAGGGCCTTGTGTCCTGATAATAGGGAGTATTCGTAGATCGTTTTCGCCGTCCCGCAATGCTCTCCGCAACCCGCTAGGATACCCAGAACTCTACAGTCAAGGCCATCGGTGCGCAGGCGCAGTAGCGGCTTTTTCGTTGCGGAGGGCTTAGTGGAGGAAGAAACGCGGTCTACGAAAACTCCCTATTATATACCTACAACAGACCGTGATGCGCATAACGTATAGTACATTATGCGAGAAAAGGGATTATAATCAGATTAATTTGCGAGGAAGAGCATGGCGTTTCGCCGTGACCCAACCCGTCACGCCATAGTCAGGGCTGCAAACGAATGACAGGTAAGAGCCACGGAATGCGCCTTGTATCACGCTGAAGACCGACGCGCTCACGTGATATCACGCCGTCGATGGCGCTGCGGACGACAGGGCGCAAGCGCAGACGCTTTCATCTCTCTCGAATCTTGTTTTCTGCGCACGCGCAATGACAAGTAAAAAAGAAATAAAAAAAAGCACGGAGTGGGTCTTGTGTCTCTTTGCACACCGCACTTGTTGAGCAGCCAAAAGAGCGTTCGTCATGCACGGCGTCTTGAGTCTCTGCTTGGCACCTTCGCAATCCAACGCGATGCGCTTCGGGAATTCGCACCGCGAGGCAGAAAACTTGGCCGAAGGGTGTGGAGTAGGGGGTCTCATCTGCGCACTCCGAGCACCTCGTTGATCCACGTGACGTATGGCGCGACTCTGGTGAAGACGGTTGGGTAGTGGGCGGAACCGCCGCACGAGACGCCGAAGCTGTAGATGCCGACGATGGTCCACAGCCCTCTCTGCTTCGCCATCAGTGGACTGCCCGGTAGGCCCTGCCAAAAACACGCGCAAAGAAGGGTTTATTAAAAGTGCATATGTTCTGGTTTTGTTACTTGGAAACTACCTTTCTTAGGTGCTGTTGGAAATGACTTTTTGTTGTTTTTGTTAGGTGACGTTGAGGGGTCTAGGTAGCGCAAAAAGGAAATAATTAGGGAGTTTGGTGTCCCTTCAAGCCGCGGTCATATCACTATGGGTAGACCTCAAGGTAACTTACCTTGAGGTCTATCCACTATGCTTCAATCAGAGCCATTCAGAGCTCGGCGTCGTTGTGAGCTCACTACATCCCCTGCAAAAGGAGCAGACAAACTTGCGCTCCGCATACATGATAAAAGACAGGTTCAGACACTGCCTGAGGCATGTGATGTCCCTGTCCCATTGGACATACAAACACCGTCCGCAGACACAGTCGAAGCACACATATGTATAAAACAAAAGATGCTTCGAATATGCTCGAAACGTGTTCGCAGACAATTATATCAACATGTCTGCTGCGAACTTGCGTGTGTTCTATGATCTATGAAGACTATGAATGCAGTTTTAGTATTGTCTCGAGGGACGCTTACCACACACTCTTCTCTGTCGGCTTTCTCCACCTCCGCACAGAGGAAGTCTTCGTCGGAGATGCCCAGCGGGTAAGGAGACAGGTCCACTCCCGCGAATGTCTTGTTGCACACCGTCACCGGGATGACCCTGAAGCGCTTCTCGGTCATCGAGCCGGGATGGAAATCTGGGCAGAGGAGGACTCCGCGGTCAGTGCGCTACTTTCGTGGTCAGATACAAGTTAATGACACGCCAGGAACTCTTCTCGCATCCGGATGATACACTAGCCACGGTTCCTCCGAGAATCGCAAAGAATCCGGTACCAAAGTTATACGGGCAAAACCTGATGGAGTCTCCTCCTCTCCCCCAGTCTCTACTCGCATTACGTATCGATCAAGGGCGCAGCCATAAAATATATATATATATATATATATATTGCTGTCTTCGCATAACTCGTCATGACTACTGGCTTCCTTGGCTGGTCCGCGGTGCGTTTCGATGCCTTGGCTGGTACGTGGATTGTTTTTCCCATTTTTAACTTTTATCTGACCACGTTAACATGGTTCACCATGTTAACGATGGCTATCTACAGTCAAATACAAGTTAAGGGTGCGCCGAATGAACACCAGCGCGGACCAGTCACGGCACTGAATCGCTCCGCGGAAGAACCAGGAAAAGCAAAAGCCATGACAAGTTGTGACGTCACAGCGAGGTGTACGTTGTGCAACTATTTGTGCATCGCAAAGGAATAGTGTCTGGCGGTAATGAGGATGTAAGAGGAACTTCTGGTTCATCCTCTGTTTGTATGACTATGGCTATCAGAATAACTATGAATAATGATCAGAATAAGCACGGCAAGGAGTATACTAGGTGGAGTAAGTATTAATCGGGGACATTGAGATCAACTAGTGTTTCGTGCCGGTTTGTTACATTCAAATAAGAGAATAGAAGAGTTCAGAGAAAGGTACTGGATGATGACCCTGTAACGCATTGAGTGTGGTAATGTATCGACCTGCTCCGGGATAGCTGCAATTTTACTTTGAACTCCGATTTTTCGTTGATCGAGTTTTCGGTTGTGACAATTCTTGTTATACTTCGTACTCCGTGACGATACATAAAGGTGTATCGTCACGAGGCTCATCGCCCTTTATACGTTCGTTATATCCGACTCGAACCAATCATACGCAATGAATGTGCGACGATCCTGGTTTTTTTTTCTACGCGTGACTGGTCTATGCGGAGATAGCAGACTATCAAAAACGACGAGCGCCGTGACTATACACTTTTTAACTCTGCTTGATTGGTTCCATCGAATCGTAGCGTAGTCTTCAGTCGAACTTAAAGTGAAACGGAGCATATATAGACCAACCCACTGTTTACAAACAAGCCCACGTTTGCCCACACCAGGTGTGCGCATTGCGCGTGCGCAGAAACCAGATTCGCGTAAGGCAAAGCATCTGCGCATGCGCAGTGCCGACAGCAGCGCCATTGCAGTGGTGTGACGTCAGTGAGTTGAGTTGGTCTATGTATTTTCCTCTCGAAACTTATTTCTTTTCTTTCTTTTTACAAGGGCGTTAAGCTGGCACAGCGTGTCATATCCTGATCAGTTAAAACTGTTTCTGGGAGCCAGTGTCTCTTTAAGTTGGAACCGAAGACTCGCTTCGGGAGCTCTCAATGGCGCAGCTATACGTCCATTCAAGGGGGCGGCGCGCCCTTGTGGAATGCGTCTCCGACTGTGGTGTTCAGCGTCCTATTACACCACCAATACATCGAGAGTGGTCACCGAAGTGGCAACAAACGACGCCGCGAAAGCCGGAGAGTGATGCTGTCGGATGTCGCGATCCTGATGGTTGGTCCTATAGAAGTTCCGACAAAAAAGCACAAGGGAACACGAGTGTCGCTGTCGTCGCAGCGTCCCAGCTCCTAGCCGCCGAAGCTTCCGTGGCGATGTCAAGCTGAAGAACGACCTGCAGCAGAACAGACGTCTGCCACGTCCACCACTTCTGCTGTGACACCGCCAGGATCGCGGCCGGCGCGGCGACAACAAGTTTTATGGCGTCATCAAGCGGGCATCGAAAGACTACTTTGCAGAACGCGGTAAACACACAAGTCGAAAACGCGTTCCAGGCACTGCGTAGGTAGACGTCTTTTTTGTTTACTCTCGTTCCTAGCCACCTGGTCGACATATCCGACATGGGCGAAGAAAAAGAATAAAACAATTCAACTTGCAAATAGTAAAAACAATAGAGGTTAGGCAAAACGAGAATGGGTGGCATTTACGCTTCTATCCTGAATGTCAATTCTACCGGCGGGGCGACGGCAAAACGTTTTCGCCGATACTGGATGTGACGACATTCAAGATGGCGGCGCGCTCCCCAGTGGAAGAGGCGTGTGCGGCACGCACCTCGCTGTCTGTTGGACCAGCTGACGGCGTCCAGGAGGCTTCCGTCCGGGACCCTCCTCTCGTTGATGACCCGGGGCAGACAGATGGGCGACAGGGAGCTGGGCGGAAGTGGAGGCACTAGCCGCACCACCGCCACGTCGCTGTAGCCGTCGGGGGACCGGTAGTCCGGGTGGGTCACGGCGGTGACGACGCGGTGCACCGACGGCTCGCCCGGCATGTTCAGCTCGGCCACGCTGCGAGCGCTGTGAGGGGATCTACGGGTAAGCTATACATTCCCCGACATTATTTAGCCGCTCTTACACTGCAAATACACCATACGAAAAGAGTCTCTGCTGACACTGTCTGAGCCGTGCTTCTTCCTTGTATATGACAGTCCTGTCACACTGGTCATACAAACAAACTGCGTGAAGACATGTTCCGAGCATGTCTATGAAGCAAACATGCTTGGAACATGGTTGAGGTGTTTCCCAAGATAATTTTGTCTTCATGTATGCAGCGATCACGGGGTCTGCTTAAATGGCAAACTTTAATGCCCGCCAGTCGTTTCGAAATAAATTGCGAAAAAGCGCCGAAGTTGTGTTCGCCCTAACGGTGTCGCACACTATGAAAACGGAACGAAAAAAAAAAAAGAAAATACAATTGCAGACGAGCAGGTGCACGAATTTTTTGTAATCATAAAACCTCAAATTAGGGTAGAAAAAAAAACAAAAAAACACAGTGCAAGCCCATAAGCTCTTGATAATGGCAAGGCAGAAAGAAAGGGACAAACGGACAGCCTGGAACTCGGCTACGAGGATTATCTTTATATCGTAAAAAAGATAGCCCTTGTAGCCGAGTTTGAGACGTTGTTTGTATTATAGTTTTTTTTTTTTCTTTCTTCCAGAGTGTGTGTCTCTTTCCCCACCTCAGACCATCACGAAGAATAGAGGGAGTCGGGAAGAACCCCTGACATTTTCTGTCCGTCCCGCACATGGCTCCCACCTTAATATGAAATTCAGAATATGTCTTGAGAAGATGGTAGATATTAAAATTCACCATAATTTAAATCGTGATTTTAATCCAACCACTTTTACCATCATGATTTAAACCAAATCTTTACTGCAAAAACGATTCCAAAAATGTTTACCGTTTGTCTATCATTTAATGCTTAATACGTGCCTTTGTTTTGTACTGAAATCTAAGAGTCATAAAGCAAGAAATATCTATATCAGGCTGAACATGAACGGAAAACACTTTTGAGCAAATCGGAGCATTCAGCTTTCTTTTTACAATTCGTTCGTCAGTCACGTGATGTCCCATTTCAAGTAAATCAGAATGCGAAAGAAAAAAAGTAAAACTCAAAAAGTAACGTCTAATTGCTAGCGAATCAGAACGTGAAATAAAGGCAAATAACGTAGTTAACTAAACATATCAAGCATATTTTTGTTCTAGTAGGGCGGGGCTATATCGGTAAAAACTTCTTAATTAAACTTCAGGTCGTGAATCACTACTGCGCGGTGCACGTTAAAGACCCCAGGCTAGCGGTTGCACCGCAGTGGCTAAATTGCTCATCTACAGGCTGACTAACTTCTGGCCGTATAAACATACACACAACACAAATAATTGTGTTGTGTGTCTTTACCTCTTTACTACTTTTTATTGTATCTTACTCTTTATCGTCATCCTCTCTAATCCTGAGCACAAATTTCTGATTTCCGCTGAGTCAAATGGATAGTATGACACGGTACATAATATGTGACCACTTAAGATTACCATTCTTACATTTAAAGGAAAGGTAAAAAGGCACGATCTGCCGTGCGGTACTTAGCGTACGTTGTTATTATAAAGAAGTTGATGCTATGCGTACCCGCGATCTGGGCCAAAGCATTGGGCTGCTGTGAGGACATGCTGACTGTCCAGGAGTACACCAGCGCAGCGTCTTGCAGGGTTTGCTTGATCTACGATTGCCACCTGTAGAAACAACATCTAACTTTGACAAAACACATACATAAATCTTGAGCTCGCACATAACGGTGCAAATACTTGGAAGACAAGTTTCAAAATACTGGGACAAGGTCTTTGTCCTCAAGAGTGCCTAGCAGCGTGACATGTCTGCAAAACAAACAGAGTGACTACAATAGGCCAGTCGAAGACCTTCGAAGAACGTCTTACCAGAAGACTCGGCAAGCGTTTTAGTTGCATGGAGAGCTGCGCAACGACATGCAATTCTGAGCAGGCTGCTGCCTGAAGACACCCTGGCACCATCAATATGAAGGTGGCAATTGGTATATTATTACACTTTTGAGTAGCCATATTGAAATAATATATATTTATATATTAACTCTGAAATCACTGGAGACTCCAAGGAGCCCATTCGCAAGGGCAAATGATGAAAAACATCCAATGCCAGAAACATGCATACTATCTGAAGAATGCAATCGAGAATGATGGGCTTGCTTGTTGTTTGTGTAGCGGAAAAACTCTAGTTCCTCTAGCTCGGCAGGGGAGTGAGAATGAGAGAGAAAATAAATGAGGCTTCCGAAGAGCTTAGCAGTCCTAAAATACGGCGCGGGTTATTCCATCAATTTAATGTGAAAAGTAAAGCAGGGAGTTAGAATGGTGCGAGAGGGGCGAAGAAATGAGAAAGAAAAGGAATGAGAAATTGGGCAACGACGGAGTGTTCGAAGAAGATAAGTACACCCAAGTGGGTAGCAATAAGAAACTGCAAGACCGCGTAAGTGTAGATTCCTTCTTTTTTGCTCGCTAGCCTTAACCACTGGGAGTTTCCGGCAGCCGTTTCGCAACAGGTTGCTTTCCGTGGAGATTTATTAGGCAACTCACCATCCAGGGCCAAGCGGGAGGGTCCTGCTGTGGCTGGCGGCGCTGCGAGGCCAGTCGCCCGGTCAGACCTGTACGGGTCATGTGACGACCACGAAATAACCCGCCGGGCGTTGGTCGTCCGTGAAAGAGCCCACCGGGTGCTGGTCGTCCGAAGTGGAAGGGCAAGCGTTGCCGCGGACGGAAGATCCTCCTCGGGTCCACGTAGTAGGCGTCTTCGTCGTCGAAGAAGAGCTTCCCCATCCTCGTGGCTCCCTGGCGGGACTCGGCGTTTTCGTGCCGGACACCGCAGACTGCACGGCGGGACGGAGGTAAGCAGACAACGCATTGATTACACCCGATGCCCTATAGATGGTGCGTTTTAGCGGTCGGTATAAATGGCTTCCACGTGAGGTCATTGCACCATGTTGGTGGTCATTCCTATACTTGTTCTTGCTGAGCAAACACCATCTTTGGTGCAAAATGGATGCTGAAGAAGGTACCCGCTCAGCTTTTAAGGCCACCATAATGGGAGCTGATGTGACGCCAGTGCAAGCCATGTATGCACCCATTCTGAGGCTTTTACTTGATTCCTGTCTAGCACCGCAGAAGCTAAGTCAGTCCGCGAAATGTCAGTTCCCCACTCACTCTCAGAGGCTTTCCGCAGGTTCTTTTTCATCTAGATGCACATACACACGCATGACTAAGCTTATCTCTCTCTTTTACGCTGCGGCCTCGACCTGGCTGTTCACGCCTAATTTGAGCTCTTGCCTTTTACGCATGAAAGGCCTCGGTCTTCTGATGGAAACAAGTTTTTCCCGGTCCCTGGTTGACCTTGTAATGGTCATTACTTCGTTTCATTTTTACATGGATTGGAACGAAGAATGTAAGCTCAAGTTCCCTGCTTTCGAAAGCTCCTCAGCTGCTCGGATACTCCTGCCACAGGAGCGCCAACCAGACCTCGCGCTTGTAGCCTTTGCTGTAATCTGTTCTTGTGAGAAAACGTATAGCCTGGGCCACAGTCATTGACAGCCTGAAAAACGCAAGGCACAGCGAGTCTTAAGGATTTTATTATCGTTCAGCAGCAAATGACATTGTTACTTTAATCGGTAAGAACTACTAAGACCGGGTCGCGAATCAAGAAGCGTTTCTTAATCAATCGGTGACTACAGCGTGATAAACAGTAAAGTTTCTCCAGCGACAACAGAAAAAGCAGCCATTTCGACGACTCAGCATTCCTTGTTAATACAGATCATTCACAGACATGTTTTTGGTGGTCAGTTAGTGACGTTCAAGCCCAAAATAACAAAGGTTGTTGACGAGGTGAACATAACATGTCTCTAAGGAGTGCAAGTCGCTGGTTCGCCTAGTGCGACGATGCTCGAATACGAACTTTTTTCGAATAACCGAGCGAAAGGAAGCCACTCAAGACAGATGTCAAAGAGCGATGAAGGATAAAGGAAGGGGCGAGGGAAGTCCCGGTCAGAAATCCTCGAATATCAAGGGTGCAACGTCATAGCGGGGTTGCGGCAGCAGAGTTTCGTCGGGGAAAGCGAGGAGTGGAGCTATAGCGTCCGGAGGAAGGATGGACGTCCTGTCTTAGGGTAGCGCATACAACACTTGCTGCTTTGAGGCCGCCGAAAAAAGGAAATTCCTGTCAGTGGTTGCACGATCCAGCAGTCGCAAAGGAGATGGTCTAAGTGTTAGGTTTCGATTTTTGTTTATAGCTCTTATTGTGTTTCGTACGCCTTTGTCCTGAAATCTCAAGTTTAAATCGCCCAACCATCACCCGTACAATTTGTATTTTTAGGTATTTTCAGGAGACGCGTCCAGACACACGGTTCCCATGGAGAGCATTCCTGTATAGAGCACCTGCACCAATCGGGAGGTAAACGGTGAGGTATCCATATTTCATTCGCTTTGTGCTCGCTCCTCGAAGCGATGTTTGTGCTTGTTCCTCAAAGCAATGTTTCATCTGAGAGTACTTAATAATTTATGACAGAGCCAGAAGACCATAAAAATGAGGTCAATCGTGTCTGTACTGTTGTACGGGAAGGATAGCTCAAAGCCTTAGACCAAGAGACATTGCCAATATTATAGATCATTAATTAGCCTACCACCAAGTGATAGGGCGTCCGGATGATGATGATGACCTTCCCTCGTACAGTTTCACGAAGGTTCCACTTCAAATGTGTGATTCTGACTGGTTGGTTAAAAAGTGAATTTTAGCATGCCGTATATATCGTATGCTACACTGAGAAAATAACTTTGAGTGGTAATGCTGAAATTGGGAGTTGGTGTTCCCTAAAAGATATTCGTCCTTGCAGGCATTGTTGAAGAAAAGTGTACAAAAACGGTTAACCTTTTTCTGAGGCTTCCTGTGATTTTTTTTTTTATTTTTTAATTTTCTTGGTTTAGTAGATACTTTTGACTTTTTGGCATTTTGCCTATGATTGTGTGCAGAACCAGTGTTCTCTCATATTATGCGAACCTCTACGCCTTCCTGTTCTCTCTTTTATCTTGCTTGTCCAGATCAATGTCGTGATTGCCTCTTGCAGGATTCGCTGGGACCACCTCTACAGCCATCGTGGTGTTGTAATTGCACAATCTGGTGCTTCGAACTAAACTGAAGAAACACGTGTGATATAATAAAGCAAACAACTCTTTGTAGGTACCATGTCAATGGTCGGGACGTTTCGCCAGGGCAAAGGTAATTAGCTGGACGCATATGCCATCGAATAGTGAAAGTGCGGTGGTAAGTTATGCTTGCGGTCAAATAATATTCCCGTTTTGTTTACTAAGCAAAAAAAAAAATCTTTATAGAAGACCCAAGCAGGAGGTAGCTTCAGAAGAGTCCATGTTTTTATTAAGGTCCGATAAAACTTTGAGTGTGTTGTCATTAACCTTCATTTCAATGCGGCTAGTCATCTTCAAAAAAGTACAAAGACTTCCCGCCGTCACCTTGTGATAACAAACTTCAACCCAGTATAAAAAAAAAAAAAAAATAGGAGGATGGATGGAAAATATTATTTACTGCGGTGTGTGCTGGTCCGGATGTTTGTAATAGCAGCGAGGACGAAACCGAAATGTCATGTCAGTTTCTTGTACCGCGTCCCGAAGTTTTTGATGGTCCTCTGAGACGGCCAATTCTTCGGATCTCAATGCTGTTTCCCCCTTTGTCCAAGCAGCAGCAGTCTCAGATGCATTGTTTTGCCAACCCTCCCAGGATGACGAAGGAAATATTTCATTTGGTAAAAATATGCTAGGCCCGATTTCTATACCAAGTGCTGACTGGAGCCGTCTGTAAAACTCCTGTGTTTGCAGCTGTCGTAACACCTTAGGTCACCGGAAACAACAAATTTCGTATGTGAAAAATATTTATGTTGCGTATGTCCGTCACCACAACAACCGAGCGTTTCGTCACTCAGTTATGCAGGTCACTGTTAGGCCTTTCTCGGCGTAAGCACCCTCAACGTAATTAAACGTGTGAGTATATTTCACGTTCCACTCAATCACGAAGCCATCAGCAGTTTCCGCACGTCTTTCCGAGAGTCTTTAGTTCTGTTACTGTTGGCGATTCGTGAACCGACATGTTGTCCGGTGTTGCAAGCCCCCGGCAATGTTCTTTAACTTTTGGTGATCCGTTTAAACAGGTATCTTATAGGAATGGCTCCCGGATTAGCGCTGTGGATGAAATCGTATAGAACCACTGAGTACACGGATCCTTCCTATCGGTTCGAGTCACGCATCGCGTGTTATTTTATTTGAAGTCACCATTTTTTGTTGGTATGACCTCTTGGCGAGTGGCTGGCTTGGCGGTCGTACAGTTTGTCTTGGGGGTATCCACAGGGGAGCGAAATCCCAGCACCGCCGTCTCTTACCATAATCGACAGCTTATTCACCAATAAATACTCTGTGCGCTCAAGCACCAAACTTCAGATTCTTTTTTTAAGACAACTTATTTCAAAGTTTCTGAAGCTAGATATGAAAGCAGGCAGATTACTAGGGTCGCATGACACGGTGAAGACGTTTATAATTTCAAGAAATAAGTAATCGACTGACATAGTATGGTAGGACAAAGTAGATGGTCGGTCGAATGTGTATGTTTATGGAAGCAGGTCGGACTTAGCCTGTCGACAGTATTGAATCGCTAAACTTTTAATATGTTATATTATCAACTCGACAAGAGCAAGAGGCAGACCTGCTGAAATTTTATTTAGGTATAGAATGCAACGAGCAAATGGAAGAGATGTTGACATGACACGTCTGGGAGTGTACGGTTGTTTGTGGTTACCGAAGTCTAGCTCCTCTAAGAAGATGGAGGGGACTGGGAAGCTTCACACAAGATGAAGGGGACAGGGGGGAACTTTAGTGCTCATCTGGCTTCTTAAAATAATTAATACATCCTCAAAGAACGACGGGAGCGTTCAAGGCCGGCCAGCGTAGACGAGATGCGATGAACGGCTGGAGAGCCAAAGACCGCTCTACAGAGTCAAATTTTAAGAACCAAGGAACCGAAACACACAAAAAAGTTAAATCACCTTACTCAACGCTCTCTGGAAAGGCATCTCTCACCTAGCTGTGGTCTAAATAGCGCCGATGTGTCATACACGTTACCACGAATGAAGACGCTTCAGTAAGGTCATACGACTATATTTGCAGCTTGTCTTAAGGGGCACGATCTGTGTTAAATTATTTATGTTACGTATTTTGCTAAAATTTAAAACTTGCAACCGGCACGTTTCGGTCACTTCGCAAAAAGAAAACGAAAGAAGAAAAGTCTTGGAAAGTACGGAACAACAGAAGCGGCTGCTGCTTTGCTAAGAAAGTCTCTTAGCGAAACGTTTGCTGACCTTCGGACTTTCCGAAGAGGGTTTCCCTTTCAAGTTTTCCGTGCTCTTTTGAAAGAACCAGTAATCTGATAGTACAATTGTTATTATGGGACCTATTACGATTATAGTTCTGTATCTATAAAAGTGTAGAGATCATTCAACACATTTTATGCATACTGCTAAACCCGCTGTCTTAGATAAGTATGCCATATTCTTCTCAAAAAGACGGTTAATATATTTTTTAATGTACCGTGTAGCACTTAGCACTGTATTTTGTACCTAAACGTACAAATTATATCCGAAGTGACATTGAAATAAAGATACGTCCTTGCTTCAGGAAACCAAGTTTCTTTTTGCAATCGAACAAGACTGACATCGTAAGTTGTTCGGACTAGATCCGCACTGGGCGGATATTACTAAAGGGCATTACCGGCGTTGGCAGTACCGTCCGTGTCCGTGTCAACCGAACACGGACAATTCTCTTCGCCCTCGTCCCGAGAGCCTGGCTTCGGCGCTACAGGTCCAGGACTAACTGGCTCCGGGTTAACCGGTTCCGGATTGACTGGCTCAGGATTAACTGGCTCTGGATCAACAGGCCCAGGAGTAACTGGTTCCGGTTGAGCTGGTTCTGGTTGATCAGGTTCTGGTTGATTAGTTCCTGGTTGATCAGGTCCTGGAGGTACCGGTTCAGGATGCGCAGGGTCAGGATGAACGCCGGGCTTTCCGGTTCCTTCGGAGGGTGGCATGTCAACGTCGATGGGTTCTTGACAGCAGACTAGGGACGTGGTCTTCTGCCAGTCGCAGATGATCGGGTGCTGACCGCGGCGGATCTGTAACTGCGCCGGACGACACTGCTCCACGGTCACGCAGTGGGGCTTGTCCGGGGGGCACTTGTTTCCATGGTCGTCTTCGAAGACCACTTGCGCTCCTGAAATGAAGCGGTGTTCCACTCATTCGTATCCTTTGATAGCCTATTTTCGGCAGGTCAGACGTTCATGTTCAACTCTCACGAGGTCCAAAAATCGCAAAGCTTAAAACTTACACAGGTATCCGACAAAATTGCGCCACCACTCGGGAGACTAAGGCCGCTGCATAAGGCGTGTTTCTTTCTTGTATGACGCTTCTGTCACGTTGGACATTGCCTGCAGACATCTTCCAAACATACATATGCATAAAAAAATCCTTTGAACTTGCTTGGAGCACGTCCGAAGATACTTTTGCCACCATGTCTGCAGCAAATCCTTTAGCCAGGGTCACGCTGCTGGTACGTCATACAAAAGACAGTCTGCGAAGACGAGTCGCCGCAATATCCGCGGATCGAATGCCGCCTGCCAAGTTTTCTACCTGAACTCATTGCCATGCGGCATTCGGAGCCCGGATATAGCGGACTCGCGTTCGAATCCGTCTGCAGACTGTCTTTTGTATAATGCAGAAGGAATGTGACCCTGCCTTAAAAAAAAAAAAAAAAAAAAAAAAAAAAACAGTAAACCTAAAAAAAGAAAGAAATTATATTTGCTTAGGACAAGAATGTCTCAGAATGAATGTTCGTCGAAAAAAACATTTTTTTTCCCCCAATATATATGTTACATTACGATTATTTTTTTTTTTTTTCGATTTGCAGGCGAAACCGAAATTGTACCTCTTTGGGATAATGATGATAGCGTTAGTATCCAAGTAATGTGCGCTTTGAGGTTGCTGAACCTAGAGTTTCTGTAAACACTTTCAGAAAAAAAGGGTGTATTCTGACACCCATTGTCCCATATAAGACACCCCAAAACTTCAGTTCGACGTACAGCGCATTGACGTCGACCTGACGGTACTAACTTTTACGAGGTGCTTGATGACCGGGTTGTACAACTTATTAAAATAGTTAATGTATGTGTTACTGACTAAAAAAAAATAATAATAGTTTTTTTTTTTTTTTTGGCCTTGCTGAAAAATTTCAGTGTTTTTTCCCTGTGGTCTTTGATACGTACTTTAGCAATGTAATAAGTTATATCGCATCGTTATCAAGACCCTCGTAAAATTTGGGGCCGTCTGCTCGACTATAGTGTTCTGTACGTCAAACTGAAGTTTTGGGGTGCATTATATGAGACAAAACGGTGTAAAGTGATACTTATTTATTTATTTTTTTTAGAGTGAAGGTTCCCTACGGGAGCCAGAGTTACGCGTCTGTTTTTCACGTGCCGCCGCGCCGCTAGATCGATCACGCGAGGAGCAAAGAATCCTATGCCGTGCAGGAAAGTCACTGATATGGTCGCTTCGCCGACGTTGCACGCGCCCCGGCGTATGCTCCCCTGCTTTTGCCTCCTCCTCCTTTCCTGTTTTCCAAGCGCGGTGGCGCGCGCGGCGCCGCTATTCTCCGAATTTAGTCAGGCGACGAGCAAAGAATCCTCTGTGCAGGAAAGCCGGCGCTACGGCCACCCACCAAGGATGAACGCGCAACTCTGGTTCCCGTAGGGAGCCTATACAGGAACTCTCTGCACCTCAAAGAGTTCCTGCTTTAGTATTGTTTTAAAGATGTATGAGCAGGGGACTGCGGCTTAAGAAGACACGCTGACCTTTACTGCATTCACGGGAAAATAGGGACTTTTAGCAAACCTTTACCGTGTTCCGCGTGCCGCACTACCGGACCCTTTGAAGCGTGCTTCAAAGGGTCCGGCGCGCGCCCCGGTGTCGCGGTATCATTCGGCAGAGCGCAAAGCGCTCTCCCGAGTAGCCCGGCCGTCGGAACATGAACAAATTAATGTTTGCACATAGGTGACAACTATGCCAAGTCAAGGGCATATACATGTCAAAGTAATGCTCAACGGATACGTAGAGAGGCACCCCGATCTTTCCTTAGACTGTCTCCTGCCAGCACATATGGGAAAAGCGCTGGCGCAATACTCGGAAACATGCGATGTACAAGGCCGGGAGAATACCAGCGTACTTTCCCAGGGTAGCAATCCTCCGCAGGAAGGTATACGAGGTATGTGTCTCAACCTTGACCGCTTGATATGGGTTCACGCATCGCTTGGCACCCCGCAGGTAAGACATCATTAGCCGCACGCTCAGACAAAGAAAGCAGAAGTAATACAAAAAAAAAAAAAAAAAAAAAAAAAACCAAGAAACAACCACCCGTTTTCCATTTCGCGATGCATTGCAACACGGAAGCTCAAAGAACACTGAGCGCGTTCTCCTCTACATTTCACCTTATTATGTACCGCAAGAAAGGCTACAAGCGCGAGCTCCTTACTCTATACTCTGTTTTATATTTAGCGTGCAACGCTGTCAAAGCTACTGGCGCGAGCGTGGGGCTTGATCTCGTTGATCATTTGCACGCGTTCTCGCGCAAACAAAACCACACATGAAGCCACGCGCTCGTGTCTGTAGCTTTGACAGCGTTGTACGCTAAGTATGAAACAGAGTATAGGGCACATCTCGGCGGCACAAGCTCTCGTGCATTAAGGGCAGCTGCCAACGCTATGAGCTCGCCACTTCTAGCCTTCGCTGCGGTGCAACATAAGGTGAAATGGAGTATAATATCTTTTCGATATAACGAGGACGAGTGAAAAAAATGAACTCGGTGACCAGTCGTCATGCCACGCGCTAAAATGAAAGACAAAGAATAAATAAAAAAGACGCGGCTGTTTAGAAGATTGCAAGAAAATAGTTGCTCGAAAGGAAAAAGAAGAGAACCTAGATTTAAGAAAGGAATCAACTCAAACCACTGAGAGCGTCTGCAATTTAATGGTGGATGCCTGCCGCGCCGGCCGGTTGCAAGTGCGCATGAGTCGCGTCAGCTCGTAGTGCAAACGAGGCCAATAAAGCACGTGACCCCAATCGAAAGGTTTGGAAACACTCTGTAATCTAGGCACCCTAGGAGAAGGCCGATACGTGTATAGTTTTCGTTATTGCACTTCAAACTTTCGAATCGTTAGCTGCAAGCTTCCCCCCTCGGTGACCTGGAAGAGAAAGAAGGATGGCGAAAATACGGAATCTGATACACATAGAGTATATAGGGTTTTTGGTTTCGCTGCCGAGCAGATAAACCGTTCTTGGTTTGGGCGGGGCTTATGGAACGTCCGACAGGCCATCGCGCCCGGAGTGAAGATGGGTTTCGATCCATTCTTTAGCAGCGGACGATGGTTATCATCATGGTTATCATAGACAAAAAGTAAACAAATGATAGAAAGAATGAAAACACCGAAGGAGGCAACGAGATAGATAAAATGAAGGAAGAGGCGGAGGAGGTTTCATGGAACGCACAGGACCCCAAAAGGCTAACAAAAGTGAACTCATTGTGGTGCTATACGGTTACGATGGAAGTAATAGCAGACGATCGTCTGGTCGCGGCAGATGCAATGAACTGAGCTTCGGAAGGCTTGTTTTGCTTTTTGCTCGATCGTTTGCGTCGAATTTACTCGGATTTTGGTATTCATTTATGCCTCGAGGGGAGGAACACGGTGCGGCAAATGGAGTTGTAATTTTACGAGCAGAGTTATTTCGGCGTGAAAGGGGGACGCTGGCCGAAATTACGGTTATCATCATTTCGAGTATACGTGTAAAAGAACACGAAAAAAAGAAAGAAAAAGATTTGTATTGCTTAAAGCAAGGAGTACAACAACTTGGTTGTTTTTAAAACATTTTGTGTTTTACTAGGTGTTTTTCTTGCACTTCCGGTTGTAACATGAGATCTGCGATTTTTGTTTTCGTTTCCTTTCGGCCTTCCCGAAATTTCGTGAGAGACTGCACAAAAACTACAAGTTAATTCCACTTGACATTTTCGGAAGCAGATACGTGGCAGCGTTATTGTTAAAAGCTTCAATGTCTGCGTAGTTGTGCGGAGAATAATTATTAGTCGATGCTCTTTAACGAGGCGTCTCACTAAACGGCCTACTTGAGACATTTGAACTTTTGTGTTTATGGCCGTCTTCTGTACATTTGAAACTACATTTTCGTGGGTCTGCTTTTCCGCAGAGCACTTGAAAGCGCATCACCGCAGTCTGCGGAAGAAGTTTATTGAACGACGAGACCAGAAACGTGCATAGAACAAAAATATGAGGTCTGCGACGGGACACTAAGCAATACCTTTCGCAAGTATTTTGAGGAGCGTAATTATGACACTAGAGGAATGAGGTATTTCGTCCTTTACCTTGAACGAGACACAAAATGCTAAAAACGCATGAACAAAGCGTGGTAGTCTTGCTGGTGTCTTCAAATTAACTTGTAAAAAAAAGAAAGAGAAAAAAAAAGTTCGACGCTAATTACAATTTTTTTTTTAGTGGTGATCAAAACTTTGTGATGACCGCCACATAATGGGTAACATGATTCTCTATATCATGTTAATTTAATCAAGTTCAGATTGTATGTAGTATGCAATACATTAGACTTCTGGCAAAAATACTGGATCAGCCTGTCTTCGGACAAATTCTTTTTTATTTTAATGTTATGCGATTCTTAAACACATGACTTTGAGTAAAACAAGAAAAGAACGAGGTAAAATCTAGATCTCTTCGTTCTACTTAGATTAATAAACTTAGTAATTCGTTTCCGTGGCCGGATTGCCCTTCGCCCCAATTGATTGCGACTGTAGAACGCAGGCAAAATATATACATCTAGGTCGAGAAACGGGACTATGCAAAACAGTAAATAAATCGAGCCGGTATAAATAGAACGTGATCCGACGGTACGTTAAACACACTGCTATCGGTTCCTCGTGCGGGGAGGAATCAAAGCCGCACTAAAAGCTAAAAGCGTCCATAAAACCAAAGTTCCTTTGCATAAAACCAGGCAATCTCATCGCCCATCTCGACGCCGGCTTGACGCCATCTTGACGCCACGGTTGGGGATGTGGCGATAAATGACCGCAGGGATTCAGAGAGAACACATTACTGCGCTGCAACACGCATCCCGCGCTCGGTTTGTTTCCTTTAGATGCGTAATCGACGTTCTTTTTCTTTTTTTTTTTTCTTTTCTTTGAACGTTGAGATATTTAGCGTGCCATTCAAGGCGGACAATCTTTCCTGTTAACAGCCAGTCTCTTCCGAGTGCCATGTTAAAACGTGCTTCTTGTTTTTTTTTTTTTTTTTTTTTTTTTGCGCGTTAAACGTCCTAAAATAAAACTTTTTTTTTTTTTTTTTTTCCGAATAGAAGCGCAAGATAAACGTTTCAATTATGTTTAGACGGTAAAAAGTTAGTCAACTTTGAAACGGCATCTTGGGTCTTCGCTGCTGATGTGCAATGTGGACGGTGCTGTAACACTGCTCACTGCTCACTGCGTGCTTTACTTTTACTTACGTAATTCTGATACGATCTGAACTGCTTTTAGTAACATGAACGCGTTACTCAAATGAAGTAACGTATCAATGCTCGTTAATCATTCTCGTGAGAAAAAAAGTCAACTTCTTTAATGACACATGGTATCTAAAGGAACACGTCAATTTACGCTACAGATCCCGCGGCACCTTTATCGCCACTTTTCTAGTTAAAAGTCACTAGGGACCGACTCGTCATGTCCGTTCTTGCGTTCATTCTTTTCAGTAACGCGTAATTCGACCGACGTGTTCACCTTCTAAACTTGGCTTCTTATGTTCACGTTTCGTGCATCGTAATTGGATCTCCGGAGCTGTTATCGGCTAACGACGTACTCTCATTGGTTGTGGAGCCATAAGTGGATGGCTGCGAGTCGCCCCGCCTCGTGTTTCTTAAACTCTCAGTGACTGATATACAGTTGAATTTGATTGTGCACGGGCTTGTATGGGGAATAGTACTTGACAATTACTTAGTGACAAGTACTTACTTAGTACTTGACACGTGTGGCACCAGCACATTAGCGCGGTCGTTAACTACGCGACATTGTGAATTCTCCCGTTTGTCCTTTTGGCCCATTCTTGACGCGAGCCGCAAAACACAGAATGCGCTGGGGTTAGGAAATGGCTGACATTGTACTACATGCATTTCCCGACATAAAACACCATATTACCCGGACAAATAGTATACCTAAAGTATATTTTAGTCGTTCAATTTAGCAAAATTTAACCAAGTCGTCACTTCGCCACCCTAAAGGAGCAACGTATTAAACGCGTTAGGTACGAGTCTGATAGGAACAATATATATGAAAGGAGTCCGTCTTAAATAAAAATAACCTGCGTTGTTCGCGTTCCATCAATAGGCTCAAACATTATTCCGCTTGTTTACGGGATTACTTGACACCAAACCTAATTGGACGTTGCATCACAATTAATGGTTACTTCTAGCGATTATATGCTTCAGGTCACTTAGTGTGGTTTTAAATCTTATTTTAAGATTCTAATATGATAAGCGCAGCACGTCTATAATTAAAGGCTTAATTTAGCAATTATTTCAGCTTGCACGAACCTTTCTTGTTTACACTTCCTTTTATGAAACGATACAACGTATTGGTTGAAAAAGTAGCAGCCTTGCTTAAAAGGCAAATATAGAGTAGTTCAATTACAATATAAATTAAGATATAAGTAGAAATAGAAGGCTAGCACAAATGTATACAAACTTATAAATAATATAAGCAGTCACAGATAAAAAAGATAAGGCGCGAAATGTCGCTTTTTGATTTATGGAGCACGAAGTTCGATGTACTCTACCTTGCATTTTTGATCGAGAGAAATTAATATTTAAACGTTTTGCCGATTATATAATTACATACTTTATATAAATACATACTTTACAAAGAACTCTAAATCGCATAATAACGGCGCTGACCACATCGTCATTTTCTTATCGTAAATTGAACGAAGAGCGCGAGCAAGTCAATGAATGACCGAGCGATTGAGCCCACCGTTCTATAATACCAATCCACGTAATTTACACTTTTTTTTTTACACTTAATCTTTCACGACCGAAATACCGATAGTCACTACACACGTATACATTCATCCTCGAATAGATCATTCATTTAGACTTTAGCAGTTCAGATCGCATCGTAATTAATTTCCTGTTTCCTTCCTTAATATTACCAAACGAATAGTGACTTGTCGCACCAGAATCTGAATAACATAAATTCTGCATCGTTTAAAAAAGGCGCGATTAAACGTTTATATTACGATGATCACACGCATAATTTTGTAATTATTGCCTTCATTGTTCTTATTTCCTTCCACATCGCTTATACAAAAACTGTCTTCAGACATGATCGAAGCATTCATGTGCATGTAGCATACATGCTTCCAACATTATTGAGGAGTGTCCGCAGATGTATCTGGCATCAGCAAAGGTCTTCGATCCGAAAGCCTTTAGCCCTTTCAAATAATGCACTTGATGCCAAAGAGTTGTGATAAAGTGCATCGAGAAGCGAATCAGCTCGCGATCTCTCTCTAGTGTGCGCTTACCACTCGGCAATGCACTCGTTCATCGAGTTTTCGAAGGGCTCTGGTCTGGACTTTGGAGGCCTCGGAAATACCCGTGAAAAGGCAGAGAAAATTAATTTGTATTTTTTTCTGCTAACGTTGTCCCATCTATATACTTTTGAATTTGATAAATTTCACCCCTCCCACTTTATGTAACACGTCTTCGAAAGACCATCCAGAGATAGAGGCATAAAACAAAATAAGGTTAAAAGGAACGCAAATTTTTTGTATTTGTTGTTTATAACTAATTGAGGCGTCTTTGCAAGTATATTTAGTGCGGGGAAGCCCCATACTTGACCTGCGTTATAGATGCCCAAAATAGGAATTAAAACAAAACGTATCTCCATGATGAAGGTATTCCCAGAGCCATCTGCCCGAAGCGCCCGAGGCACACGCAGCAAAAACCCGCGTTCAGCTGAAATTATTCATTGGGGAGCCGTACATCGTTTGAAGCGCCGACAAGATGTTTGCGTTCCCGCCTCGCTTTATTAGCGTTGCAGTTTTTTTTTCAGAGCATCGACGGCGTGGCCGCGGCACTCCTTCAAAAGGTCGCTGAATGCGGGCTCTACTTTTTTTTTGTTTGGGTTTTTTCCTACGCAGCAGCGCGGTTGGCGCGGAAGAGACACTCGCCCAGGGCCACGGTGTGCCCAGGGCGTTGCCGCCTGTGACGTCACGCGATCCCTTCTCGCTCCTCGAAGCACAGCCCACCCAACTTTGACCTACCGATGGGGATTCCCCGAGATTAAAGTGCGTTTCCGGGACGAGGTCATCGGTTCAGCGCATCTTAGATAGATCGGGTTTATGATAGACGCACTCCGGTTATAAATACGACGCAGTTTTTTTTTTTTATCTTAATAAGGCTGAAACGTTTTGCCGTCTTTCGAGTATCCCATTGAAACGTCGTTGTCTCTGTATAGACAGTCATTTTGGCTGTGTTCCATCTGATGTTTAATAAAAGAAGTAAAAATTTTGTTTTCATATTCTGGGACTGTCTACTTTAAATTCGAGGAATGAAGAAGGCGTATGATTGTATAAGGTCAACAATTATGAAGTCACACCGACAAAACGCATCGAACTACAAGATACACCTAGATATTATAACATTACGCGATAAAATATATAATAGACGCGACCACGCACACAAACGTCACGGGACGCGTAGCTGCACCCTCGTGACTGACGACGTGGTGTGCCTCTTTCTGTATTTCAAGTTTTCATCCCGTTACTTGCAAGCCGCAAGAAAAAAAAAAAAAAAAAATATGGCACGTGTCCGAAATATGGCAAGCTGTTGGAGACCTCGCGTGCAAGGGATGTGCCAGTGCAAAATGGCAACGGGGAAAAAAAATAGAGAAAGAAAGAGAACGAGAGAGTGACACCGACGCGACGCGTAAGTGGAGTCGACAAAGCGGTCCCTGCCATTACTTGCCGCACATCTTGCTGACTTTGATTACGGGGAGTGTTCTCGATGCGGAAAGCCAGACATGGCGAGGGGGTTTTCGACCCAGGGAATTCCCGCGTGACGTCACACTCAAGAATTGTTTTTTTTTTCTTTCTTTTGTGAGCGACGTCGAAGACATTTGACAGGTATTATAGCATAAACGGCTTCCATAGACGTCGCATCAGCTGCAATTGCAGTGGCCTTGCTGCTGAGCGGGTACCTTTTGCAGCATACAGTTCGCACCCTCCAATTGGTATTTCTCCATCAGAACATATAAGAATGACCGCCAGCACGGTGCGCCGATGTCATGACATCACGTGCAAACAGGTATATAGTTGCTCGAGAATTCTTTTTCTCAGCAACTGCGGCAGAGCTGCGGCAAGCGCGCAATGCCCACGAAGTACCCACGTTACAAACCAGAAAGACAACCTCAGTAAAAAAGAAGAACAAAAAAAAAAAAAACTTACTTATTTTAATTTTTGTCATCGCACAGTGCCACACGACACGCGGCAATAAAAGATGAGGGCATTCGTGAGAGATGTCGAGATAAATTACCCATGTGTATCCCCATGCTATTTGAGGAAGAAAAAAACGCTAGTGCATGTATATGTTGCTTTTCGCTATGGATGCTTTCCAAGAAGCACTTTCAGCGTCACGTCGCTTACGCAATATGGCAATCATCTTTAGTTTCGAGTAGTATCTGGGCAGACGTGTACGCAACGCGTGACGACCTAAGTGTTTCTGTGCGAGCGATTTGTTTTAGAAGCCTAAATGAATGCTTTCGTTACTTTTTGCGCAACAGCAACGAGTAAAGTTTTTAGTTAGTTTTTGATACAGTGACAATTGTAACGGTATTTAGCTACGTTTTCTTGTGAAGAACTTGTACAAAGTTTCGTCCTCATCGCAACTCTCGATGTATTTGCGTCACGATCCAGAAGTAACGAACAAAAAAAAAAAAAAAAAAGAAAAGAAAAAAAGAGCTTAACAGCATAACCGCGAGTACTTCTGAATACGTAAACTCGACTGTTTGTATTAATGTGCCTTCGCAAGGCCAATAAAAAAGAAAAAAAGAAAAACGAGCATTTCTTAACTGATTTCTGAGGAATTCGTCCTGCCTTTTGTATTGCTCTTGCATTTCCTACCTTCACATCGGTCACCAGCTACTCTACATCGTTTCCCCTAAGCCCCGACGCAGCGGACACCGCACGCTGATGGGGCAAATTGGGCAGCGTCAGAAACGCGCCATCATGAGCTGTTGCTTTTAGGCTAAAGTTACGCGTTCTTTTTAAGACTCGTTAACGAGTAGCGTACCTATTGTCTGTTGCAACATAGGAACTGCATAGGAGGCCCCGCCCCCGATTGGCCAGCGAGAAATGACCTCACCATACCACGGTCAGTACAAAGTAACTATTTTTTGTTTTGTTTTAGGGAAAGAGAGGATAATCCGTTAGCGCCCTTTATTTAAAGACCGGCGCCCACAAAAACCAAATCATGATACATTGAGCGAAGGGTTATTTTCTGTAGTCGGAACCTATTTGGCTATACCCATTTTCTCTGGACAATACAAAACAAACAAGCACACAAACAAACAAGCACACAAAAAACAAACAAACATTGAAACAAACGAACAATCTGACAAACACACTATTGTTCTTATTTGAGTAAGCAACGCGGAACGTGTAACCACTGAATTATTTTTCAGTTAACAACGTGCACATGCCCGCGTTTCTAACAACGTAAGCATGTACATAAAAACAAGAAGGGCAAACATTGTTCGCGATAAACGTTCTTCACTCAAAGAAAAAACGACATTTATGACATTTATGTATATGCATAGCGGAATTATTGTTTCCCTGCCAGAGTGTTTGTATTTAATCATTACTATAACTAACTCACTCTAAGAAGTGCCTGCGCGTCTACTTACTTGCAAAAGAATGATGAGGCGGAACATCCGCTAAATGAAGACTGCGCTGTGGCCTTGCGCAATGCAAAGCGTCATGCTTGCATTGCGTAATGCCACAGCTCAGACTCAGTTTGATGGTCTAAATTGATGTTCCGCCTCATCATTCGTTTAGCTGATGTCCTAGATCGCAATGATTGACTCTTTGAGTGTTTGGCGGGTTAGTAGACGCGCAGGCATTTTTTAGAGTGCAAGTGCACCAATGAAAAGACTGCGGCCGTTATTGATAAATTTAGATAAACAAATACATATTTGCGCAAAAAGCGACATTTACATTTTGTTCCAAAGGATGCCACATTATCGCACTGTTTGTCCTTCAAAAGAGAAAAAAGAAAAGAAAAAAAAGAAAAGTTGAGAGCATAAGACGCGTAGAGGTGTTTGACCGGTAACTCTTTACCGAACTCTTTAAAAGGATAATGCCCCGTCGGAGTTCGAACAAAAATCCGACGAAGCGAGCGTGTGTGTGCGATCTAATGCCGGTCGTCGTCTCAGAATCTGTAGCGAAATCCAGTAGTCCGGTCACGTTTAGATCGTCTAACTTCCTTATTGAAAGCCGCGCTTTGAGCCCGTGGCCAAAGTATTTCAGAGTGTCGTCGGAATCCCCTTTCCCCGTCCTTCGTAATCCACTGCTGAGGTTTGTCTGTCCTTTCTAGTTCATTCTTTGCACCTGGATAGACTCTCAAGCCGCGGTCACAATGCCAATCCATCATTGGATTGCATGCTTTGGACGTGTTCGCGGAGAATTATTCTGTCATCGTGTCTACAGCGAACGCCGCGTCTTTTGTATGATGGAGCAGCGTGACCATGGCTTACGAAATCTGGAGCTTATAATTTTCCGCGAATACCCTCCGAAGAACCAATCGCTGCAATCTACAAATAGATCTCGGCGAATTACGAGGCTGAAAATTTGTTTAGAGAGCTAACAACAGTCTGGGCTGAGGCTCTGGGTACAGTGAAATGTCAGACTGCAACATTGCAACCCAAACTGTTCTGTTTTATTTGTAACGTGAAACTTTTTTTTTATTAGGTGTTCGACATTTCATGAAGCTTAGACAAAAGCGTGGCCGAGAGGCTCGACACTAATTGGCTGACGGGTGGGAGAGGAGAAGTGAGGTGATCGACGCTGATTGGTTAACGGCAGGTCATGTGACCGGAGGGTTAGGCGAGGAAAAGCTCGACCACCTGTGCGCACTGACGGAGAGGAACTCGCGAGTGTATGAAATGGCTATGAAAGAACGCCAGGTTTATCAGCCCAATTGGGGGTAGTATTGCTTCATTCTAAAAACAACCGTCAAGTGTACACATGGTACGCGTTAAACTATGAAAAGAAGAGCGCCGTGAACGTAGGAGTCTGGAAACTCGGAGGATCGGTAAACGTTTGTGATGTTAAGACGTTTCCCGTATGGCAACACAATTGTTTAGCAATTTGCTATAAATTATTTAGGTCTGAGCGTATTATCAGCCTCGTCATTAGGCCAAGCTTCCCCCCCCCCCCCCAGATTGCAGCAATTGACTCTTCCTAGTGCTTTGCCGGAAAGTAGACCCCACATCTGTTTTAGATTATGGTAATTGTTTTTAGCTAATCTTTTAAAATTTGAGTTTTCTCGTGTATTTTTTACGAGTTCAAAGTATTTAACTTATAGCGTGGCCTTAAGCATAAAGTCAAATAATAAGAAACAAAATAAAAGGGCTCTATTTTTGTTTTATTTTTGCTTTAGATTTTAATGTAGCGGAGAATTGTGTGGCTCTAAGACTGAAAATGAAAAACAAGGTTCGTAATCAGGTTCTCAAAACTTTCGGTGCAGAAATATATCTCGAACCTGCAACTAACTAACCTACAAGCGGTGAAAAGCACAATATAGTTTATGTTCCTTTTTCTTTTAGTATCCAGGAGAGCGAGAAAGATATGACCCACTGGCCGGCAGAATAATTTATCATTCAGGATTTCCCTCCTCTGCTGATTTCAATGAACTCACTCACTAACTTTGCACATCTCAACAAATAACAAATAAAAAAATAAAAAAAAAAGAATAGACGCACAGAATACATCAGGCATGTATGATACCAATATTTTAAACTCCGGCGCCTATATTTCTGTACTTGCATTATATATATATATAAAAAAAAGAAAAAAAAAAAGATTTGAACAGTTTCAATGGCTCCAAGAAAAATTGCTGCCCTGTACAGTGTCCGATAAGAAAATTCTAAAACGGGCGAGGGTTTTATTTTATTTACTTTTCCCACAAAAAGTTTTATCGTTGCGTTTCAACTTTGGATATACAGGGCACGAAAAAGAACTCTATGTCTTGCACGGCTCTAAACATTCCTAAAAGTGGTCGATGTATAAACCGCGTGACTTCTCGAAGATGAGTGGCTTAACCTTTTAAGCCGGGGGTCACACTGCTATAATACATCATACAAAATACAATCTGAGGCGTGTTTCTTCCCTGTATAGACGGGGTCCCGTAGATCGGTCATGCAAACACTGTCTACAGACATATGTGTGTCATCATATCTGCAGTGACCACCGCGTCTTTTACATGACGTATACGAATAGCTGGATAGCATACCCCAAGCAAATCATCGGTTCCGAGCGAACACATTCTCAAAGATACCGGGATCTATACTGCCCAGGATGCATTCCAAACAGCAATCATAGGTCTTCATTTCATGACCTTAACCAATGAGAAGAGTGATCGGTGCCGTGCCCCCATTGTAACGCAGTCTCATCAGCTAGAAAGTGGAGATATTTTTGCAAGTTGAAGATACCGTTATGAAAGAAGCTTTAGCAGGTTTGCCATTGCACGCGTGCTTTGCAGACACGGCCGGGGCCAAACACTTTGCTCGATCACGCCCATATATGTGTACTGATTTTTTTGAAAGTATATTATGTAAACGGCCCAAATTGAACGTTGTCGTTTTTGTTTTATGGCTGTTTAGATAACGGGGCGTTCATAAAGTGACGTCTTGTGTTTCCGCTGGGGAGTTTGGCCAGTGCAGTATACGGCTGCTAACCCGAGTGACGTTTTTAACGTGCACCCTACGCAGTAGTGATACACGACCGCACGCCGGTACGATGATCATTCAATCTGAAACAACTTGGGGGTCGAAATTAGCCATTAATAGCTGTATATATATCTTTATATTCATGGTGTTCTAAGGCTTTGACGACGATTTTGTCTCACTCAAAGCTCTTGACGTCGAGGCTTGTACAGAGCGCCGGACAAGCTACGAGCGCGAGCGCGTTGTACGAGGCGTTAGCTTCCCGAGCTAGTCTACATAAACCGCATCATGCAATACCTTGACCCCGCCACGTTTACAGTTGGGGTGAAATGGGGTTTAGTTTGGCTCAGGGTTGGGCAGTATTTCAAATACAAGTATTTGAAATACGTATTTCAAATACAAGTATTTGAAATACGTATTTCAAATACTTTGTGTATTTTGCATTTGTATTTAATTACAAATTGGGCGATGTATTTGACGTGTGTATTTAAATACTAAAATGTGGGTATTTCAAATACAACTGTAATTAAATACAATTTTGTGGGCGAAAATACATCCCTCAAATTTATTGGCACTGTCCAGAGCAGTAAGAAAACTACGCTCTGCACCGAATGCAGCGTCTCTCAATCAAGCACAAGCGTTTAGTGACTTCGTGATAACGGTGCTAGTCTAGGGCAAGAATAGTGATGAAATCGACGTTCACAGGCAGACTGGCTAAATAAGTGCCTGTGACAACTTGTGATGCTTTCCAGCCTGATTTCCATCCATATTTTTGCCTGGAACATGCACGGGTCGTCCAGATTTTTGTAACTGGTGCGAGTTGCATCAATAAAAAATTCGCTAGCTAGTGCTGCGCGTCTTGGTCGTCTCGGTTCTTTGTTGGTCTATAGCAAAATATAATCGACAAAAAAAAGCTGCTAGACGCTCTTTACTTTTTTCACCTGTTACGTCCAAGTATTTGGAAAAGTATTTGGAGGAGACGAAATACATTTGGTTGTATTTGTATCTTGTATTTAAATGCTTTTTTGGAAATGTAATGAGATTTGCAATTAAATACATTTTTGACGAAGTATTTTGTATTTGTATTTCGATACATATTTGCATGTATTTTGCCCATCCCTGGTTTGGCTCTTGGCCTCAGCACGCGTAACATTCGACAATGAAGAGAGACGTTTGTAATTTAGCACAATCAATGCAATAAGTACTGGAACTCGTACGCGTATATATTTGTCTTGAAGCTAATCCCAGGAACGAATCACTGCATCGCCTCCAGTATAGTGTGGACAAGAAAATAAACAACATACACAAAGAAGAAAAAACGGGATTCTCGTAGCGTGAGTTAGTTTCTTCAGCCAGACCGTAATATGCTGTATATCAAGCATCTTACAGATAGTAAAGAAAATAATGGGAAGCGTTCAGCTTCGTAAATATTATAAAATAAATAATTGATGACGCTTATTATATCTAATTTTTGCTTCTGGGAGAAACGCTAAATTGAATCAATCTTCTTGAGCTACATTTTGTACCGAAAACAAATTCCCGAGTACCGAGCCAGTAAGTTAATATCAATTACGAGTTAGGCAGATACGCGGCCGCGTTTCGAAACACGCGTTGAAGTTTCATTAAATTAGACGCAATCTGCCAAACGAGCTCCTTTGCATTTCCAGACCACGCGTCCGTTACGAAGCCCGCTATATATAATCAAATATCCACGCGTAACTACACGCCGGCGTTCAGAAAGGCCCTCATCAAACGAGATCACCGACGAACCGAGATACTGTATACTACCGTTTCTACGTACGCCGCCAAACACCATCGTTAACTTACTCGCTTATACCGATTCTACAGAGCAATGTTCCCGCAAATCGAAGTAAATCGAAGCTCGCTATTATAAGTCACCGACAACTTTTGGAGACGAAGGGTGTGGTTTTATTAGCTCATACCCTTTTTGCTTCTTGACTCGCTCATTGACATCTCCTTATCGGACACCACTCAAGCATAGTGGGAGCACGTTTACTTTATACGTGTGTAGGCCTCGATTATGTCTGCGAAGAGCGTTTGACTGATGGGGCAGGGTCGTCCACAGGAAATAAACCCACCTCGGGCAGTGTGTGGAGGCCGTGCTTTACATGATTCATTAGCAGCGCGTAACCGCGGCTGTAATTGCTGTCAGCGACTACATATGTATGGCTCGTACGACATTCGAAGGTACTCACTCGACTGACATCTTCCGTAGTCCGGCAAGCAGAGCAAGACACCCCAGGCAGCGATCAGTAAGACACCACGGCTCGAGGACATGACGGCGGCGTGCGCGCGGGGATCGGCGAACAAACAACAGCTGACGGTGGCCGCGTGTCCGCGTGTGTCTTGTCGGGGAGGTCTCTCTCTTCCCGAAGCCGGTGCAAAAACTCGACTGGACAAGCTGGTTTCTTATTTTTTTCCCTTCTCTGCGCTACTTGCCGATCCCTTTCCTGCGGCGCCGCCGTCGTCATCTTCGCCCGCTTCCCTTTCCTCCTGTATGGGGTACGAGAGAGGCTTGGCGCTTAAATGCGCTCGCCTGTGTTACAACATCAAAGCTAAGCGAGCGCGCGAACAAAGCGTAAAAACCCACAAAAAAAGGTAACCGACGAAAGTAAACAAGAAAACGTATAAAGAGGACGACGCGTGTAATAGAGGCGCCGTCTTGGTGAGCGCGCAAAAATCTAAAATCACCGAGCAACCCGTTCGCGTCGACTCGTCCCGGATGGCTTCTCGGAGATGAACTGCGTCCTGCTTCCTCTTTGGTGATATTTTTGTGTGGCGGTTCGCTCGTTCGTAACGGCGGAGGGTTGAATGTCCAGCGCCTGCCACACCCGCAACTACGTCCTCGTGTACTGCGATGACGCGGCGGCATGCGCGAGTTCGCTGAGCGGGTGGTCGTCGTGAAGCTGCTGCGGAGCGCCCGTGTGATTTTCTTTGCTTCGTTCGGTATCAACTTTGTGTCCGGCTTTAATGAAAGACTTGATTTGATTCTTTATTGTCAGCAGGCAGATCGCCACCGGGCGCCTGCATAAAACGGCGCTGATCGCGACTTGTGCCAACCCGTGTCGTTGTCAGCATTACCAAATGATCTTGGCGCGCTGCCGATACGAATTAAGGTGGTGTTACAAACGTACGCTGAACTGAGAAGGAAACAAGTGGGAACCCGGCAACATGAGCCAGATATCGCCGGTCCTTTTTGTTTTGTTTTTGTGCTTCTTTTGTAGCTTAAACGCTGTCATCACAACCACCTATCTGGTGGAATGGGCTGAACCGCAGGGCGTTAACATTGACGGGAAAAAGTAACTGTTTCTCAATATGTTTTTTTTTTTGTAGAAAGCAATGCGGAAAAAGTAAAGCGCAGATGGTTTGTTCTCGTTAACTGTATCACACAGTGTATGCCAATCAAGATAATTATATAGAAAATAGCCGTAACGAGGATACATGATTCTAAACCGGAAACGAACGGACGACAAGAGGACAAACACACACGTCTGAACTGCTGTAGCTGAATATTTTTTATTCACACACTGAGTTCACCCAGGTTCACACAGCCAGCGCCACGCCCCCCATGCGTAACGTTGAATAGCTCGCCTGTCTAATAACTTCATCTTCAACAAGCACACACTTCGTTTTTTAGATTTATTGGAGAAGCAGCAGTGCCCATTTCTCTCTGCATGGAAAAGGAACAGAGACAAAGAAAGAGCAAAGATGTCGCGGTGACATTTTGGCTCCACCTGCTAAGAAACTTGTGAGTGTGCAGAAGGGAGCGACATCTGCATCTTTTTGATTTATTATATTGCACTTTTTGTAAGTTCCTGACTGATAAAATGCATTGCAAATAAGAAACGATTAAACGACTTATTGTAAAATGTTTCATACCTTGAATACATTTACACGCCAGGGAAATAACGTTCATGACCCATCGCTGGCCGCACACGTCGTACACAACATACAATGACGTCATTCCTTTACGTGCTGCGTAGCCCGCGGGCTCTAAACATCTTATGAGGTCAATCCGGTTACAAAGTATTTCTTGGTATATGAGCTATTTTTCTATGACTCCACGACTGATCACTGGCGTTATAGGTCAACAATATTTATTCCCAGAATCCGGAATCGAAGGCTGCTTCGCTATACACCTTTTTTATAAGGGCGCAGCCATACTGAATGTCGTCAGTTCTGGTATGCGGCGAAACATCGTTTTGATCTCTCCACGCCGCTGGAAGGTGTCTACAAAAAAATGCGTGATTGCCCCACATTCTTATTTTGTCTCGCCTATATATTCTCGCATATTCCAGGTTGAAATGTTTTGTTATTTTTTCGTCCCGCATACCAGATACGAAACGCACGTGACTGAGAATGCCACGGAACAGAAAAAGTCTATACATGGCTTCCACGTGACGTTATCGCTCCCATGCTGGTGGTCCTTCCTACAAGCTTTTTCGCAGAGAAAAACACATTTCAACCCGCGAAACGTATGCTGCACAGGGTACGCGCCCAGCAGCAAGGCCACACATTGGCAACGTATGTGACGTCGATGCAAGGCAGGTATATTACTACCGTATTTTTTTTATCTTTCCTCTAACGGGTCAATGAGGTACTACAAGGCCTCGTCTGGCAGCCAATTACGACTTGATGACGTCACGACACGGGCGTATCTGTTTAAGTATAGACCATGTCGTATCCGCATTTACACATATAGCTTTGAGGTCGCACAATCGCTCAATATCTAAAAACGCACAAGAACACTTATTATGTATATAAGAAGTTTGTGCATTCCAAACTATCTTCGACCTTGAACGTATACGCTGGCTGTTAGCTCCATACACCTGTCAATGAGGACGGGATTATCAGGCATATTATTCGTACGTCAACACGCGGTCCTGACGTCACACCGTAGCGGTGGCGCTGTTGTCGGCACTCTGCGCATGCGTAGACGCTTTAGTTTGCATGAATATGTCTTCTGCTCACACGCAATGCCCACACTTGGTATAAGAGAACGCCGAGTTGTTTGTACATAGCGCGTAGGTCGATTCCTTGCTCGAAGAAATAAGATGGCATCCATAAAGCAGAAAACCGCAAATAATAAGCGGCTTTTTTTTTGTTTTTTTGCTAAAAACAAGGAAACGAACCTTTGAAGATATCCTTCTCGGTTACCCGAATTAAGAAATATTCGCCTGCTTAACATTGCCGTTTTATATTTTTTTTGTATTTTATTATAATTTTTGTATTCTCGTTACTGCTGGCGATCATGGCCATTAGATGCCGCAGCCTTGTACGATAATACGTAAAAAAATAGTCAATAAAAATAATAACACTATTAAAGGTTGGTTGCTTAGAGTCTTTTTTTTATGTTTTTGTCAACTGGAAGCTGGCAGCATTCGGGCGAACCGGTTCGCACACGTAGTCACGATTGGTCGACGTCCAGTCAAGTGCTTGACCGACCCCTTCCGCGTTCACGTCATTACACTACAAAGAAGCATCTATTCCAGAGTGCGGCGTCGACGAGTGCACTGCTCCCCGCCGAAGCCCCGGATGTTCGACCGAGCGGTCAATTTCCGAGGCAGGCCCGGATCGGTCTTCGTAATGATTTGGTTCTCAAGTACACCGACTTCGCGAGCGCTGTTTGCTAAAGTAGAATTTCGACGATCCAAAATGGCACGTGCAAGTCAAAAAAAAAAAAGAAAGAAAAAAATAACTGCGCAGGCTCTCGCCAACCTCCTGTTTGCAACGTTAAAATCAGCGATGTCAGTAATTCTGACGATGGCCACGGGAAGATGATTGCATTCGACAAAAATTTGGGCAAAAAAAAAAAAGAGATAATAAAAGAAGTAAAGTTTAATACAATTTGGGAGTAGTGTATCGAGCTCCTCGATTGGGATTAGAATTTGTGATTAACTCAATCGAATCATATCAATTTTATTTGCTTTCACTAGGTAAAAAAAAAGCACATGACAAAGGTAGATTGAGACAAAAAGCTGCTCAACAGATACTTGATGAAGGTCCCAGCCTCCATGCAGTTCGTAACAGCATTTCAACGTGTACAAAAATAACAGAAATAAAAAAAAAGTGGAATGGAACTAATGGGAAATCCTTCTTTGTGGCGTTTAAGGATTAAATAAGGCACTGTTGGAAGTATTTCTAGCTTAATGTAGCCTCCCCCCCGAAACAAACAAACAAACAAACAAACAAACAAACAAACAAACAAACAAACAAACAAACAAACAAACACACACACACACACACACACACACACACACACACACACACACACACACACACACACACACACACACACACACACACACACACACACACACACACACACACACACACACACACACACACACACTTAAAGAAGCTTGGTGTGCTTCATGTGACGTTAAAGGCCGGTTTACACATGCAGCGTAGCGCTTCTCACGTGTAGTCAGCTACTTACCGTTTGCCATGAACAACAGCTTTGGCAGTGCGATACATAGCTGGTGAACGCTTCCGTCAGCACGCGCTTAGCGCGAGGTCAGCGCTATGCTTGTAGCGCTCCGCTGCATGTGTGAACATGCCTTAAATCTCTTTCTAAAACAGACCCCCGCAAAAACAACAAAAAAATACAAACAAACAAACAAAAAAGACATGTATTCTGTTGTAAAAAAAGGTATGCGATATCACATAAAGCTTCAGACAACTGGCAACCACGATCTAAGTACCAAGATGGCTTTTAGTTTCTAGGCTATAGGTGGCGCAAGCTACCGCCCGTTATTAGAGTGCTTTCATACACACGCGCGCATTATTTCTTTATTTATTTATTTTATTTACACAGTACCTATATCGCCACAGGGGAATTACTGTAGGGGGTACATGGCACAGGAAAGTAAAACAATTATACGTCACATTGTATCAAACATGTCAATAAAAAGTCAGACTATTGATTGAAAGAAGTGCAATACGACTGTTAAAAAACTGTTACACAAAATCAGAACAAAAGAGTACAAAACAAGAACTACAGCACACCACTATGAAAGGATGTCTATTAACGAGGAAAACATAGCATCCGAAATCTCAGTGACCATGTGCTGCGGAAGACTGTTCCAATCACTAATTGATTTTAGGAAATATGAGTTCTTAAACATTTCAGTTCTACAGCTAATATTCTTCATTTTTAGCGGGTGGTCCACTCTTGAGGAAAGGCAATCAGGATTGTGTAAGTCATTGTCCTTTACAATACCTGTTTGTCCTAAGTAAATACATCTGAAAAGTTTCAGTCCAAGATATTTTCTCTGCGAAACCAGAGATTTCCACTCCAGTTATCTCTTTAAAACTGTTATGCTTGAGCAAAATTTATAATTATTTGCAACAAAACGGGCTGCTCTATTTTGCACGCGCTCTAGTTTCAATATTAAATTTACGTAATACGGGTCCCATGTGATAAGCGTACTCTAAGATGAGCCTAACATTAGTTACGCATAACAGCTCCTTACTATTTATTGGGGCCATTTAGAAATTCCGTTTGATAAAATTTAAACAGCGGTTTGCCTTTGCTGTTATTGCGTCGACGTGCTTAGTCTAGGAAAGATCGCTGCTAAGATAGCACCCTAGATATTAAACATCCGCAACATCCTGAAGGGCAACACCGTTCAACTGATAATTCGATAGATATGGCTGCTTTTTTTTTGGTGAATCTAACATAATTGCATTTATTGATAGTCAGAAACATTTGCCATTTGTCACCCCAGGCCATTACTTTTTCAAGGTCTGACTGTAGTAGAAAAGAATCATCCTCACATTTAACCTCTCTATATATTTCACAATCATCTACCTCTAATCATACACTGCATGTTAGGTTTTGTGCTCTGTCATTGATATATATATATATATAAAAGAGAAGTGGCCCAAGTACAGACCTCTGTGTGACACCCGAGATTACATCTGCATATGGAGAATTTTGACCACCATCGACTACGCATTGTTTACGATTTAACAAATAATAATTTATCCAATCAAAAAGATAATCGGGAAGGGACAAGAACGACAACTTATGCATAAGAAGTGAATGTGGTACTTTATCAAATGCTTTTTGAAAATCTAGGAGCAAGCAGTCAACCTGAACATTTTTATCCAGTGAAAGTGAAAGGTCATGTAAAAACTCAGTGAGCTGCGTAGTGCACGATAAACCAGCCCGTAAACCGCGCTGAGACTTGGAAAAGAAGGTATTGAACTCTACGTGATTAACCATATTTGAATAAATGATATGTTCAAGTAACTTGGAACAAACGCGAGATAGCGAGATAGGCCTGTAATTAGAAACCATGCTGTTTTGGCCTGACTTATGGATGGGCACAACATCTGCCGTTTTCCACTCCAAAGGTAGCCTGCTAGTAAAGAACGATTTGTTGAAAAGAGTAACTAGAAAAGGTGAAATTGCTGCAGCACAGACTTTCAGAACGTGGTTAGGAATGCCGCCAGGACCCATGGCTGAATGAGATCTCAGATTACGCAGTAATTTCAGTACGCCATAATTTTGTACAACAAACTCAGGCATTATACCAAAGTTGTCTTGAAAGATTCTCTTATAACAAGCTCGGTTGTCGAAAAGACAGATTGAAAGAAGTTATTGAAGCAAACAGCCTTGACAAAGTTATCGGAGGTCAGTTCATCATTGTTCAGAATTGCTGGAATGCCTACATACTCACTCTTGCCAGATTTTTTAACCGTTTTCCATAGTTCCTTTGAGTTGTTAAGTAAGTTTGGTCCCAGTGCCAAATAGTAGTTTTCCTTCGCTTCCTTAACTTTAGTATTAAAGATATTATCCAGCCACCGAAGTTCAAGTTTCGTGGCCTGCGTGGGTCCCTCGTTTTCTTATATTTTAGAAAGAATCTTCGCTTTTAATTTAGAAGACATCGCAACTCCTTTGTCCTCCACGGTTTGTCATTCTTGCGCCTTTCCGACAACATCCTAGAAGAATTATATTCAGCGGTGGTGGCTCTGTGAGCGTGACCATTGGGGTAAGATACTGATCCCGATTATGTGTGTTTCGAGGGCATTGCCTAGCGGTATGCATGGGGTTGCTTCCGAGTGCACGCCATGACTTGTTCAAAGATTGTAGCGCTTGTTTTGTTTCCCCCGTTTAATTTCTTCGAAGTGGAGGAAAGGGAACGAACGGAGGCTGGGAACGGTGAGTTCATGATTCGAGTGTGCAGGATATCCGGGAAACGGGTTCGGAGACTTGATCTCAGAGGGAGTCCGCAGGATGCTAACACCAAAAAGAAACGAAAAAAAAAGTAAAAAAGAATGAGGAGAAAAAAAGAAAATGAAAGAGGTCGCCGTCGTTTTGTCGACGTAGGCGTCGAGAGGCGATCGCACCGGAGTCGCATGTTGAATATTTCTAGGTCGTCTATTTAACCTGCGCCGCTTCCTGAACCGCGCGTATAGACATGTAACAAGAGAACAAGCGTAATAGGAGAGAGAGAAAGAAATAGTCGAACGTTCGTAATATATTCGCGCGACTGGCTCGACCGTGTTCGGATGGGTTGCAGGGAAAAGTCATGGTGCTATGAAACGTCACGTTGCCAGGTGACAAACAGTGACGCCATTTTTCTGGCTATATCTAGGAGTAAAATTTCCATTACGCGACACCATGATGCATCATCGTAATGACATGTAGTCAGACCAACACAAGCGCATGCTCCACTGGGCGTGAGCATATGTGCTTCTCCTAAATCTGGTACGTGTACACACGCACCGCCCACACCTTGTGTGAGCACTCGTTTGTACCCGGCGTGTTGGTGAATAAAGTGGGAGGTTTTATTGGAGGCGTTACTTCCGTGCCGGCCCTCGTATCACTAAAATTATACGCAGTATACCAGGATGAATAGTGAAGTCCAAAAACGAGTGACAGTGATTGCGCTGAAAAAAAAAATTGAAATCCCCAACTTCCGGACAATTTAATTTGACGCAAAGGAGCTAAAGGAGGTCTTGCAGGGTTGCACAGGGCAACTCCGGTTGAAAACGAAACCAATATAAGTTACAGTTATCGCTTTAGTGGCACGAACAATGATCACAGCCGAAGTATTACGTCAAAGTGAAACCGCATTCTCCACTAAAAAACGATTTGAAAGATGCGACCAGCTGAAGTTTAGCGGGCGGCAAGCGGGTTGGCTTTTAGTCAAGCAACACTGGGCGACGCGTACCGCAGCACCCCCGTGACGTCACGTAGCGGTGGTGCTAGAGTTTCGAACGTCGTACACCGCGTACCGCAGCACCCCCGTGACGACACGTCCCGGTGGTGCCCCTTACAAAAAATTTATATCTGGCCAGATCTGAAGATTTCAGATATGGCCATATCAAAAATTGGCCACATATAACCTGATATAGTATATCTGCCAGATATAGCCTGAAAATCAGGTATGGAAATTCCAGATCTGGCCAGGCAGTTCAAAAGGACACAAGCCTGAAATCAGCACTCTTTATCTTTTTAATGTCTACAATTCACCCAAGTGCCCCGGCCTGCACTCGAGGAGTTATGGAAACGGTGATCCTTCAGCAGCCTAGTGATCGCTAGTTTTAACCAATTCCATGGTTACACAGTTTCAAGTGTAATTCGTAGTCACCCTCAACAAGCGTCCCAAAGGGCTCAAGTACCTGTCATATCACTTTTATATTTTCTCGTCAATGGCAGCGTTTATGATATTGTGCATTCTGTCCAACCTTCAACCAAGCTGAGCCGCCGAAATCTCTTACCATATTATCATTCTCGTGATCGTTGTTTTACCAAGAATTACTTAAAAGCCGAGAAATCACAACAACCAAAACCAGGATTTAGCTCGGATTCAGCGGAGCTGTTTATGACATTTTTTGCGTTTCTAACTTAATATCAGCGTCTTAGAAGCTGTATGAGAATGATAATAATGTAAGAGATATGTCTGCAGCTCATCCAGGTTGAAGGGTGGACGGAATGCACAGTACTAACATTGGTGGGACATTTTAAAAGTGGTATGGCAGGTATTTGGGTTCTGTACGGCACGTGTTCAAGGTGACTCCGAATCACAGTCAAATCCGTGTAACCATAGAATTGCCCGAAAGTTTGGATCGCTAGGCAGCCGAAGAAACACCGTCTCCATGATTGCTGGAGTGGAGGCCGAGGCGCTTGGGGGATTTAGCAAATTGTCTATTCGGGCGTAATGTCAACACTTTGAAATAATTAAGCTACATTGAAATCTTCGTGAAAACTAGCACAAATGATCTCAAACTTAAGCTTGTCAAAGCTGAAGTTTGGGATCATTTATGCTAATATTTAGCTCGCGAACAATGAGTCATTTAGAGTTTGCTAACAAATAATTTTTTTACTTTTTTTACTTTTTTAATATATTGAAAACCGGCCGGCCAGATAAGTCTGTATATACGCCAGATATGTCTGTGTATACGCCATATCAGGCTGTATATATGCCAAATAAGTCTGTATATGCGCCAGATAAGTCTGTATATACGCCATATCAGGCTGTATATATGCCAGGTAAGTCTGTATATACGCCAGATATGGCTGTATATAGGCCTTATATAATCATATAATGTTTGATATGGCCAGATATGGCCCAGCTATAAGATTTCCATACGGGGCTACAGTTTCGCACGTCGTACACCGCGTACCGCAGCACCGCCGTGACGTCACGTCGCGGTGCTGCTGCAGTTTCGCACGTCGTACACCGCGCACCGCAGCACCCCGTGACGGCACGTCCCGGTGGTGCAACAGTTTTGCACGTCGTACACCGCGTACCGCAGCACCCCCGTGACGTCACGTCGCGGTGCTGCTGCAGTTTCGCGCGTCGTACACCGCGTACCGAAGCACCACAGTGACGTCACGTTGCAGCCGTACAACTGAGGATCAGTGTTGACATCCTTTTCGAGTAGATAGTTTCGGTTTTGCCGTAGACGCCCAAATCAAATTTTGAACCGCGATACTTATAAAACTACACACAATATATAAAAAAAATAATTATACATTATAATTAGTGATGGGAGGAATTTTTTTCCAAACTAAGATTCGGACCCGAATCTGGAGATTCGAAAAAAATAGGATAATTGACCGAATCTTCTAGCGACTCGGACGGTGCGGATAGGTTAGGAACGCTGCCAGACCACATCACACCCTTCGGAAGAGATGAATCCTTCGCTTACTCAAAGATATTTATTATACGTGTATCATAGGTGAAACATTTAACTTCCATATTACGTCCAAAATCCGCAACATACAAAAGGTTGAAGTGAATGAAGTAAGTATTCACTCAATCCTGATTCCTGACCAAAATGTTGGGGCGTTAGCTAACCCTTACTCGTATACGTTCCCGAAGCACGAAGACCCCGAGAATCGCGCTCGACGCCAACGGCAGAGTTTGAAGCTCGTAGGTACGTACACACCATGTGCATGAAACAAAACGACGGGCTACCTGTTTCTCTTCAATAATGCCGTAAATAAACCAAAACTTATTTATATTCGCGAACGATGCAAGACAGACGACGAGTGACGACCGAACCTCCGAATCTTCCGAATATTCGTCCCCAAATCTTTGGAAACTTTCGAATTAGCCCGAATCCGATTCTCCGGTGATTCGCCCCACCACTAATTGTAATTCAGGAACATTGACTAAACGGAAAACAATCGCAATCCAAAATTCCACAATATTGACCGGAGTTGCGCTTTAAGGGAGGCAACAGGAACTACGTTCTGAATCACCTGCCGGGAGTCCCAGGAAATTTTGAAGCATCCGGGAACGTCTCTGTTCGACATGTCGTGTTAACCTCCCGCAGTGTCTGTGACACCCAGTATAAGAGCCGACGTAACCAATGAGATAACTTGCGTCACTCCGTGTGTCCTCCTTACAGACGACAGTTATATTAAATATTACGTTTTCACGTCGATGCATTTCTTTTTTTTTATTTTTACGGGCACACTTTCTTATGCTTGACAGGCGGCCTCATCACAGACACACACACACAAAAACACACACATAAAAAAAAGGAAGTTTTACGAAGAAGACAGATTCGAGCGTCGTCGTCGTCGACGGTTGCCGCCGTGCTTCTACGAAAGCTGTTTTGTCGATCTGACACGCGTCTGCACCGATTACGTGTCACGTGGCAGCACAAAGGCGGGAACCACGCGTGTGCTCTAATGACGCGTGGAGATACGTTTTTGGATCATCCGAGCGCGTTCGCGAAAGACAAAGAGGCCTGCCTATGCCAGGCTCGACGAACAAAGGAAAATATTTTGAGTGTGTGTGTGTTCCTTTTTTTTCTTTTGTGTGTGGGCTGTTTGAGGCTAGGCGGTAAGGTCGATATTAGCTAGGCATTAACCTTCTCGCCAGACGATGCGTGTGCATAGGAGACCTTGTGTTAATAGCGGGTGTTTAAGCCCTAAGCGAGGTCAGTGCGTGCATGTGTTGATGCTGCCCTCGAATGGATGCCTTCTACCCGAACGTGTGTTTGATTTTGGGGCACGATGTCTTTGCACCCCTTCGCTTTAAACATAACCCTCAGACAGGCAATTCGGGAAACCGAACACTAAAATTTATTGAACAAGGTGGTGAGGGAATGATAAGGCAGGAAATAAAGAAAGAAAAAAATTCTTCCGAAAATGCAGTCTGCGACGTGTCATTCAGCACTGAAGTACACGAAACGGTTACGCTCTGTGTAGTACGGCGCAATATTTAGTCTTAGCGAAAAAAAAAAGAAATAAGTTTTCTAGACAAGTTGTTTTATGAATTTCCTCCGTAGTTTGCAGGGCAGTTGGTGCTCCGAGTGTTTTGTAAAAGAAACAGAGGCAAACTTTTTTTTTATAATGACGATAAAAAAAAAAATGCGTTGCAGGTGAATATTTAAACAGTGCGATGTTCCAATAATATATATTCCAAGCATCTGCAGTCTGTCTTTGCATGGAAGGGGCCCTCGCACACGAGCCCTCGTACCACGAAAAACTTCCGGTGAGCTAGGCTCACGCGTCTGTGCCTTTGTTTGCACTGTAGATATCCGCGAGATGTAGTATGCACAGTTTGAATGTTCTCAAAGTCACAGCCCAACGCGCGGTCGTCACGGTCCAGCACGCGCCTATTCGTCGCTACGGAAAGCGAGCAAAGCACGTACCGTTCGCACGAACGCTGAAGATGGCACCGGTAAGAAACCCGTTTCTTGAATGATTTATTAGTGACTTCTGCGAGGTCGATGGCACCTACCGTCGAGAACAGAAAGCTGTCGCGTCGTGTTTGCTCGCCAGATACCTCGAGCGAATCAGATTTTCACAGCGCCTGGTGGTCTAAACACGAAGCCGTGAGAGCAGGTTCGAATACACGTGCTGAAAATGCGAATGGAGTAACCGCGGAAACTATCGCTCGGTGTCTGTGGCACGCGCTTTTTAAAAAAGAATTTAAAATGGTTCATAATGGTCAGGCATCGAAGTTGATATATTAATTTTTTTTTAAATTTATATTATTCACATGTCAACAGGATGATTTAATGGCGTTTTACTGTATTTAGTGGACTGGGTTTTGCAGAGGATACGTACTATTACAATCATTGAAATATTCACTACTGCTCTGATATTATTCTATAATATCCTATGCGTTAATTTCATAACTTTACATTCCCAACTTAATTTTGATATAATAGGTTTCCCATTATGAGACTAAGTTCTTCATCTCAACAAATAAATACGACCGAATCAATAAAAAAAAAAAATAAAAAAACGACGATCAGCTATAATTTTTTTTTGATCGATATAAAAAGCGGCACAGAGAAAAGGTTACAGCTAGCGTCGATTCGGCGACAACGCAGTGCGCAGGAAACCAGGACTGATACTGCCCCGGACACATATTGCAACGGGACTGAGAAAACAAGGCGCAGCGAGCGCATGCCGTCAACGGTTGCGGGAGATTGCACGCTTATGATGGCGTCTTTCGGCGCGTTGCGAATGTTTACGCCTGCCCGATCGTAAGCTTCATCCCCCCGTTCCCGCAGGTTACACCGGCTAGCGAAAAACTTTTCCCTTGCGTCATCGTGGTTCGTAAGCACTGAGGAAAGCCTAATGGTAGCCATGTTCCCGGCAAGACGTGATTCCTACGTTGTGAACGCCTCGGGGTGCGTGCGTGCTCCGCTAGGTGGCGTGATTACGCACCAACCCGGTCGAACGCGAGTGTACCTTTCGTATTCCGGGGGCTGGGGAAGGGGAGGGGGGATGAAGCTTACGAATGGGCACACACAAAAACTTCAGTTCTGCAGAACGCTCTCCTGTGTTAGGCTTGCATACCCAACATCTTTTTTCTTCTCTTTTATGGGTGGATGATGTGATCAGGGACTTGCTTGCGCGTAGAGAAGGCATTCTTGTTCGAGATTTTACCAGATTTTGATCTTTATTAAGCAATCCGGACATTCAGTGGAAGAAATATAATCTTAATATTATTTTTACACCGCTGGAAACACATGTCGCAGCGACCCCCAAGGTTAGGGAATGAAATACGTCATGTCTTTTAGTATAGACCCCGTTAATATGAATTCCCCGCTTTTATTGTGAAAACATTCTGAGACGAACCGTGTAGACAGTAAATACATCCATTTTTGTCTCTTTATCTTGGCCGACACACATACCATTTTTTTCTCTTTGAGAACGGAGGCGTTCATATTAGCGAGACAATACTTGTACCTTATAAAAAAGTTATAAGCCTGTACGCTGATCGTGACAAAGCGAATTGTGGCGTGTCATCTTGTTTACTTGAGTTGCAACTATAGTTCTGGTTCTCATTCCTAAAATACGTTTGTCAGCAAGTAAAAAAAAAAAAATATTGTTTTAATGTTTAAGGCGCGGAGATGAAATTCCCCTCACTCGTGATAGCTATTCTTGTGAATAATCTCATGAATCACCTCTGTGTCACGAGCTTGAAAGTAACTACGTTTTCAGTGTGGCATGATTCCCAAGATTAAGGCACAAAAGGTAATTCCCCCAAACCACTTCAATAAGTGTTCAATGTAAGAGTTTTGAATCCGGGTATCAAAGGCCGGGTGCCTAAAGAGTTAGTTTTGCAGCGAAGTACTCCGGATCCATGATTGCACGAAGTCTTTGCATATGTTTACGTGTCCCTCGAGCAGCTATTTCTGATCTTGTCTTAGCGGAGGCCCATGATCCGCCAGCGTCCGTCCTTAGTGCACAAGAGACATGTCGGCATTACTAATTCGTGCCTAGTCACACAGAAGGGCGGGCGTCGATTATGTCAATTAGTTCTTTGACGGCACAGTTGTGTGCTTTTAACCATATTGCGAATTTATGTACACCATAATGTTCATTTAAACCCTAACATAAAGTATCCCCCCCCCCCCCCCCCCCCCCCCCTCCCTTCGGGAGATTCAACATAGGAACAGATACTTGTTGTATTGAATCCAAAATTTATATCAACACTTTTGTGTCGAAAGTTCTGTCTTTGAATCACGTAGAACACAACTACGACAATCCTGTTCATGTTTATACGAGTCCAAAGAATCGACTTCAAAGCACTGTTCGTCTTCTGCCCTCACCCTTTCAAAATTTAATGTAAGCCACAAAAGCTTTCGGTTCTCGAACCTTACGTGCTCAGCACCGGCTGAATCACATGCGATACTTTCAGCCGTCACATTCACCACTCGTTTCAAATAGCGAGAAATCTGGTTCATACTGAAAGATTCCAAGAATGGCTTAGAGCTACTGAAATGTACTACAATCATGCAGTAATTGAAAACTGGTTCATATTTACAGATTCCAAGAATGACTTAGAGCTACTGAACGATACAATCATGCAGTATTTATTTATACCTATTTTATTCAAGGTTCAAATAATAATGGTTAATGCAGAGATGTTTGGACATTCAATACGCCTCCAGTGGATCCCGATAAATCGCAACACTGAAGGAAACGTCGAAACAGATTACCTAGCTGGAGAAGCTTATTTTTGCTATGTCAGGGAAATAAGGAGCATCACTCGCGCGGATGCCAAGTTTATACTATAACAGTTCTGAGAGGACCACTCCTGACAACAATGTTTCACTGAAAATTCTATCGAAGCACTCCTAGCTCATAGTTACCCGGACCTTAGATTACCATTATATCGTAACAAAATGAAAATATGATGCTTTCTTACAATAAAAACGACTTCAAGTGGCTTTTTCAAGGAACGAATTCGGCAACATGAGTCTCCAACATGTAAATACGGCGATTTCTTTGGAGATCTTAATCACGTTTTATTAGTATATGCCAACGCCTATGCTACTGAAAGGCACAAAATCAAGGTTTGTCTAGACCTGTTGGACAGACGCTCCTTATTTTTAGAAAAATACGGGGCCCCCTGTCAAACCGAGAAACGCGCAAAACGACACTTAGCACTGGACTTTTTGTGGCTTTAAGCCGTAAGTCGCTCGCTCACCTGTGATTATGTAGGTTCGTGAACACGTGTACCATTGAACTAGCGCGACGGTGAGTATTAAGTATGTAAAAAGTGATGTGTATATCCGTAACAGAGATCAATCATGAAGAATAAGTCGTGGGCTTTACCTGCTTCTGGTGTGCCTTTTCGCGAGGCTTTTGTAATGCTGTATTATACCCACATTGTTTTCTGTTTGTGCTGCTGTCAGTGGGTCATATTTGCAATTTTCCTTTTTTCTCGTCTCTTTGCTTTCTCAATCTTTCATCCCGTTTCAATAATTGTAATTATCTACCTTACTTCCCACTTTCAAGTTCAATTCAATTCAGTTCAATTTATTTTATTTAGTCCCAAGTTACAGATAGCCAACGCAAGCAGGGGAAAAAGCTGCAGAAGTGCAGTTTGACAAAGCCAATTTGCACCCTGCTGGTGGTGGATCGGCCGACCGAAAAACTACAAAATTATAATAGAAAAACATCAACGAGTGATATATAAACAAAATACTTATCGGCAATAAGAAAATAGTTTGCGTTTTGTTTTTTATTTATCCCATATCAATACAAGCATTCTGTTTTTAAAGTTTCAGTACAGTTGGAATATGTGCTGAATCAGCTGAAGCCCGTAATTTGTTCGAGGACGCGGCACTTTCGAGGATCCAGCACTGCGCACCCCATATAGAATATTTTTTACTTAGTTTAGAAATCCGTGGTAATGGATGACGGGGAATTTTAAGCGAAGCCAGGTACATTGTCGCAACTTAGAGTTGAATCTTTTTCCTTTTTGCGGTTGTTATTTTATGGTAAAAAAGCGGTTTAGTATGTGCGCAATACGACACGTTTGCTACGACCGGAATTGCTTTCTTCTGGAACATAAACAATTTATTGAAGTTGGTACATGTCGTAGTTACCCAGACTAGGTGACAGTAAGATAAACGAGAATCGAATAATGTGTTCTCTTTTGTCCCCTGTCACCTGCTTCTATCTCCTCCAAGGTTGATGTTTCTAGTTTTCTCGTCCCAGTCTCGGGTAATTCATCAAAATGATAAATTAGAAGTTTTACAATAGTTGGCAGGATACGGCGATGCTTGTATAAAATACCTATGACATTCGCGAGTTCAAAGGGACTATATATAAACCTAGGAAAAAAAAAACAAACACTTTTTTCTATCTGATTAAAAGTCTCAAAACAAACGACCATGGAAAAAAAAAAATATTTTCCCCCAACATTTATGCGGCTACAACACGAATTTTTCGATTTGCGGGCGACACCGAAATCGTACCCTTGTGGGATGACGATAATAGCGTTTGCACCCAACTATACTCCTTTGCAGCCAAAGCTACAAGCGAGAGCTAGCGCGCGCCCCTGGCTTCGAGACATGCGTTTCTAGCGCGAACACTCGTTCTTTGGAATTCAAGGCAGCGACCTGGAGCTCTCGTGTTTGTGGCATCGGCTGCAGCTTCAGCCTAAGGGTAAACGGAGTATAGTGTGGGCTCCGAGTTCGCTGGTCCTCAGAGCGCAAGCTATATTCCGTTCACCCATAAACTGAGACTATACTCCATTTCACCTTATGTTGTACCGCAGAGAAGGCTCGATGCTCGAGCTCGTAGCGTTGGGAGCTGCTCTTAGCGCACAAGAGCTTGTGCCGCTGAGATGTGCCCTAGAGCAAGAGGCTGGCGCTTGTAGCCTTCCTGCGGTACATCACAAGGTGAAACAGAGTATAAAAGCTCCGCCTTGACCGCTAACACCCTTGCTAACACAAGTGTAAATGCAAAGGCACGCGCAACCAAAGCACTGCGGAACCCAGTATCCCTTTAAGAGTATTGTTTTAAATACAAGATTCGCATAACATGTTCGTGAGAAATCGCTCATAAAGCTGGGGGCACACTGCTCCTACATCATACAGTCTGCAAACACGATTCACCGAAATACCCGTGGTTCGAATGCCGCGCGCCAAGTTTCTCCTTGAACTCATGGCCATGCAGCATTCGAAGCACGGATCTCGCGGTGACTCGCATTCGAATCTGTATGCAGACTGTCTTTTGTATGATGCAGTGTGACCCCGGCTTAATGTTTTAACAGCAGTCACAAATGCATTGTAACTACTGTTATGAAGAGTTACGAAATAGCCAGCATCGTTTTTAAGGCTGCCGGACTCTTAACGACCTCCATTCATTTTCTCTCTTCCCCCACCCCCCTCCCTTTCCTCCGGGCACATTTTGTAGCGGAGCTGCGCAAACACGCGACAATGGTTGCGCCAGATTGCCCCCTCATGACGGCATCTTCGGGAGCGTTGCGAATGCTCACACCTGCTCGATCGTAAACTTCATCGTCCCTGCCCGCAGCTTACACCCGGCTAGCGAAAAACTCTTTCCTTCCCTTCGTCATCGTGGTTCGTAGGCACCGAGGAAGGCCTAATGCTAGCAATGCCCCCGGCAAAGACGATGCCGACGTTGTTAGCGAGTCGGGGTGCACGCGTGACCGGCTAGGTGGCGTGATTACACACCAACTCGGTCGAACGTGAGGTGCCTTTCTTACCACGGGGTCGAAATCACCCAAACTCGTGCCGTGCAGAATTTTGCTTTCCTGAGTTAGGATTAGTTAAGGTGGAGAGTGAGAATCTGTACACAATGTAAACCGTTTCTTTTTTTATCGGTGGAAGTTGTGAAGATGCACCCTCGTGCGCTTACAGACGGTATTTTTCTTCGAGTCGTTTACCGGGTTCCGACCCTCAACGTGACACCCGGGCATTCAATAAAGAAATATAATCTTAATCATTATTTCTGTTCCACTGTAAACACGTTTCTTTAGTGACAACTAAAGGGAGGAATCGAAAAAATTGTGGCGTGGCCGGTTCTGTTTTATTAATATTATTATTTTTTGCTCGAGTGGCAATAAATAGGCTTTAGTTACGGTTTCACGCCTAGAAAACGTTTGTCGGCAAGTTAAAAAAAAAAACACGTTCGTTGAACAGCTTGAGGCGCGTTGATAAAATTCCCCTCGTGATAGATATCAAGGATTAGTGATTACATGAATCACCTCTGTGTCACATGCTTGAAAAACGCTCTGCTTCGATGTAGCATGCTTCCCAGGACAGGGACGCGGTATCGGTAATTCCCGCCAAATCCTTCAATAATCGCTTCCTGTACGTGTTTGGAATCCGGATAGCATCAGCGTGTGCCGAAAAAGCCGCCTTTACCGCTAGATATACCGGACACAAACCGAGGTCATCGCGGCACGCTGCGAGTGCAACACGGTCTGTTGCGAGTTTGTCCTCTTCTTTATAACATTTCTTTTTTTGTCATTCAGAGTACTGTTTTGGAAATCTGCATAACTAAGCCACTAAAAATAAAGGTAAAGATACCGGAACTTTATTTTGAGTTCTAAAACCGGACGAGTAAAAAAAGTGCCCCTCATTTGAAATGCAAGGCGCATACGCGTTATCAGGGTACACTCAGTAGAATGAAAAAAAAAAAAAAAAAATCAAGAAATCCATGGACCGGGAGGATGAAACAAATCACTACATCACGTAATACCCACCAGGTCCTGTTCCATCGTTTTGAATGATGTCCTAAAAGCGGCAGAGGGGCGTTAGCCACGTTTGCTACCTGTTTCGTGTCCGCCTTAATACGGAACAAGTCTCTTTTTTACGTTGGTCTAAATAATTTTGTCGAGAATCAAGTTTAGACGGGCTGATTGAAACACATCGTAGCTTTTAAGAGGGCATATTAATAAATGGTAGCTTGTGTTTAGTTCGAATCATAAAGCTCTGTAATTCGTAAGCACTGAGATTCAAATACCGGTACTTGTGACGCGGTTTCCTTCGACGTCGAAGACCCTTTTCATGCTATCCCGCATGAAGGACTTTTTGAGGCTGTTAGAGAAGCTATTGAAACGTTTGAAGTTTTAAAGTTCCAGAACGGGTCCGGTGTGTTTGAGTTATATATATATATATATATATATTTTTTTTTTTAAAGAATTGTTACGTTTCTATCTGTTTATGAAGAGATAAAGATCGTACAGAAGGAGGGTGTATGTATTGGGACGAGCGTGGCGTCCGTGCTGAGCAACCTGTTTTTAGCAAAGTGTGACAGGGATAATGAATGCCGGTTGGATGAAGTCATGCGTGTTTTCAGGTACGTACACGGTTACTTGGTGTTTTTTTCGTTCAGAGGAGGGTTCTGAAATAGAAGGCTTCATTTCAAGAATGTTAGAACTGTTTAGGGACGGTGCTTCAGAATCCATTTTCACCAGTGAAAGTCCCGGAGATGGTACCTTAGAGTTTTTAGATCTTGACATTTTATTTCGGTTGTTTTTATTGACCTAGTGCTAATAAATGGGTGTTATTCTTTGATTCAAATCACTCAAAAATAATTAAGAGGGGCATTGCCTCTACATGCCTGAGGGCCTCCTTAACGAAGTCCGGCCCACATAGGATAGGAGAAAGATTCATATTGCAGGTAGTAAAGCTGGAGGAGGGAGGCTTCCCACCTACGCTTCTTGTGAGAGTGGCAGAAGGCCTGATAATGAACCTTCGGGGAGGGTGTGGTGTTGTAAGAGAGAAGCCAAGGCGTAGACCAGATGCGATACCTTATGTGCATAAGGTGAGCCACGAAATATAGAAAAGGGGGGCAGAAACAAGGGGTTCCTGTATTTCCCTCAGCTCCTAAAAAATTGGGCAGATTATCTGGAAACGTAGGACCAGGGGAGCCACGCGTCAGTGTATGCCAGAAGAAACATAAGACCAGGTATGTGCGGTGCAGCAAGGCGTGGTATACAAGATTCATTTATCATATGGCAAAGTATACATAGGCCAATCGGGTCGTTGTATATATGATAGGCTCAGGGAACATGCACTGTCAGTAAGATCGTCACCCTCGGGAAATCTGGCTGTGCACTGTGACAGATGTGGGTGTGTCCTGAAGTTTGACAACACCATTATCTTAGCCCGAAACCGAAACTAACTGACAACGGAGATATCCGAAGCGTTCTTCATAACGAAGTGCGTTGAAGGCACGTGTGTCAGCGCTTCATTGATAGCCCTAGTGGCTCTGAGGTGGCGTTTTTAAAATCTTTCGTAAAGTAGATAGCAGATAGACAAGCATTGACTGGATGATGTCGCAATTCTGTCGTACATGTCGTGATTTCAAGGTGTATATATATGTATGTTTTTCCGTGAATAAACTTCAGTTGCAAGTAGCGCTCTGTGTTGTTTGTTTCTTTCACTTGTCCGTTGTTCTTTTTTTACCGCTTTTACTCTCGGAATTCTCTCATAAGCCGATGCATTCCCTCTACACTTGAAAATAAATAGGCTTTCTTAAGAAGAAAAAAAAAAGCAAAAAAGCAAAAGGGAAATTTTTTTATTTTTAGCAAACCTTTTGCACGCACTAAGGAACGAAATTTTAGGAAATCTAGAAACTTACTAATCTTTTTTAGCTTAATAAAATACCGTTTAAATGGCATCGCATCTTTTCTTTTTGCAGTTACGTGGCTTGAAAATATTGCATACAAAAGGCACTGCAATCGGGCATCTGACGCCCTTTCAAAGCACTCACAAAAATCATTCGGAAGATGGCTTTTTAACGAGAAGAGTGTTTGCAAAGAATAACATTTTAGTTAGCCACAATGAAACTCAAATCGCATCACTTGCGTCTAAGCGCAGTCGTTGTGACAGCAACGATACCTGACACCCGCGCCACCCACGGGTCACTTGAATGCCATTTACAACCACGGCCGGACTGGAAGAGCGCGCTCTCTTTAAGAAAGAGAGCGCGCGCTTCCAGTCCGGCTGTGTTACAACGAATGACATTTGAGCGGACGGCCAATCAGCGCGCGACACTCCGGGTGTAGCGCATTCCACGCGTGACAGATTGCGATCTGCTTCGCCGATCACACAAATGTCATTCGTTGTAAATGGCATTCGAGTTGCCCGTGTGGCACGGGTATCAATTGCTCACCACTGCTTCGCTTTTCGTGTTTGTTTTGCTTGACAACCATATACAAGCTGCCGCCATTGTTTACGAAGACCATGGACAAAAAAAAAAAGTTGAACAGGTGATCTTTTTAATCTTACAGCGGAGCTGTTAATGGCTAGTTTCCCCAGTTTTGTGTCCGTGGACAAATTAATCTCGACACAACGCTCTGGGCAGCTACTGCCATCTATGAGCGACGGCGGCGACTAGACAACCGGCCTGCCGGTTCTCTGGTTGCCGTCGTCGCTCACAGATGGCGGCACTTAGCAGAGCTCCGCTGCTCTTCCTTCTTCACCAAAGTAAAAAGGCTGAAAGTTTTTTTTTTTTTTGTATTAAAGCCTGCGAAGCATTGAGCTTGCTCCACTAGTATTAGCTCCCTCGATGCAACAGCCACAGGAATGTCGCTTCCGTACTATCTTTTTCATGTTGTTAAAAACAAAAAAATAAGAATTGCCGTAAACTAAGGCAATATTTTCAACCTGTCTGCAGGGCGTTAACTTTCCGGCGTAGTCGGTATACCGAGCTCACGTAATGTTTTTGCATTTTGAACCCGCACCAGTTGAGAATCGCAAACTGCTTCTGAAATCTGTACACGTACGCACAGCGCTCAGATTGCTTACGCACGGCACAAACTGCGCTTTATGAATAGGAACCGAGCGCCAGAGTTTGCGCTTACACAAAGGAAGAGTTCATAAGTGTATGCAACAACGCACCGCAATAATCCTTTTGGCAACTACATAACCGCTGACAGCTTGAGAAACGCCGGGCGGGGCGAGTCCGGGCATCTCACTATCGCTTCGCAACCAATGAAATCGAAGCATTAGCCAATAAAAAATGCACTAGGCGTGAATGTAATAGGCCAGACCCTTCGTTTCTTAATCTGTCGGTAATTCTATTATTTTACAATCTAAAAACGAAACCAAAAATGCCCGTGAGCCTAACTATTTTCCAGCGGAGCATTCTAACATTCAATCGATCACTTTGATCTACAGAGAAAGCTCGACGAATGATGAAGCCGATAATAAGTTTGGAATGCGTTAGAAACCAAGTCTGCGATGTGATTACATTGATTAGAATGTTGAGCGTGTAAAGTACCGTATTTACTTGAGTAATAGCACCACTATTTGTAAACAAAGCTCTAGAGTTTACTTTCCCGCAGAACACTTATGCACCTAATCGTCGGGTTGCGCATAAATATTATGGCGAATAACTAGGTCGAGAACACGATTCGCGATAAAAAGAAAATGAATCTTCACAGATGGTATTTTCGCGCGACGTAAATTGCTGGAATCCTGCTGTCGATCGTGGTGATTGGAAATCCGCCTGCTCCACGAAAAAGCAATCCCTCAGTTTTTTTTTTAATAATCAGTGCGGCTATTTCTCGTGTAATTGCGATATCATGCTTAGTGTCACATCGCACCGACTTTCTTTTTACGCCTAACAGCCGAGTCTTTTCATTTTTAAGTTCGCGAGGTTGGTTTTAGCAAGTCGTAACAATAGACTGACGTCACACACGCTTCCGTTGGCTGTTCGTAGCTTAAACGCAGCCCGCGCTACATGTCCCTTGGGCGAATTTTTCAGCGCAGACACGAATGCCCGGAATTTTATTGCCCCAACTGCGCCGTTAAGACACTCCCCTCGTGAAAAGTCGTAATTCTTCCCCCCCCCCCCCCCCCCTCTTACGCCTTTAATTTATACGATCCATTTTAGGGAATCCGCCCAGTTCTATTCTGGTGCTTCAGACTCATGGAACGTGCAGTGGAATCGATTTCTTCTCTTCAGGAGTTGTGTCTCTCATGAATTGTACAGCCCAGTAGGTAGTTTCAGGCGGCTGGGCTGAACTCGCTTTGGTCACGCCCACATCGAGTGAGGAAGTAAAGTAATTTTTTTTCTATTATCTCCTTAGAAATAAAGTGCCTCTCACCAAAAGTTGCTTTGCACCATGGCATCAAAAGATTAGGCCAGGAGTCTCCAAACGTCTGGGCTAAGGGACCGGACTGGTGACCTGTCGCAGTCGCGAGGGCCGGAAAATAGATAAGGCAGCGTAAATGATGACCTACTAAATAAATAAGCATAAAAAGCATTTAACTACAACAATCTAAACTAGAGCAAAAAAAGAAAAAGAAAGGTGTATACTTTATCGTCTTTACATATGCATACTTATTTCCAAATTCAAATCTGGCTAATTACGACATCACATAAATCTGACCCAGATAACTCACCAGGCATAAATCTAAGTGCATGCACTTAGGCATATTAGCGCAAGACAGAAATCCAAGGAGAATGATAGATCTAATTATGATAATACGAAAAGCGGGGCTCAATCTGTTCACGCTTCTCGCTCCATGGTTTGTTTTTTAGCGTTCGTAATGGAAAATATCGCGTTTTTAATGTTGGCAGAGTTTAGTAACATTGACACTCGTGCGACAATGTGAAATAGAACATCGACGCCCATTTTAATGCCAAAATGTAATGGCATTAAATTGCAATTAAAATTTGAGATTATTGAATATTGAAAACCAGCGGATAGCATTTCACAATATTACCTGACTGCTTATAGAAACGCGCAGAGCTAAACTTCTGTAATTTAGCTTACTTTAAGACAGTTGGAGCCATCTCTGTGTTTTAGGGAAATACGATACATATTAGACCAACACTTGCAGGCTAACTTTTATTTCAAATAGGACTAGTATTTGGGAGAGAGGGCTCATATATTGGAGAATATACTAGAGAGGTTGGGGGGGAAAGGGAGGGGGGTTGCAGAGGGTTCACTCTGACTTCGTCATTTCTTGGAGAAAAAGTCTAATCTCAGCCGGTGCTTTTCAGTCCCGTCACGGGACTGAAAAGCACCGGCTGAGATTAGACTTTTTCTTTTTTCTTTTTCTCAAACGGCAGAGTTGTTATTTTAATAATGATACTGGGTGTTTCGGAGAAAAAGGAACAGCGTTTCTCTCACCGCAAAACTAAACTGCGCGTCGCCGGACGCTCAATAGTCGTCCATTTTATTGTGCTAGCGCTCGGCATCAGATGCCAACATTTAAGAACTTTTGGCTACCTTGTTCATAAGCTACAGAGAAAGGGTCTCCAAACCCCGGCCCGCGGATGGCCGTGGTGTTTCCAGTGTGACGCCCGGTCTGCGACCCGCTGCTACAAACGCAAATATAGGGTCGCATGAAAAAAAGAAGAGAAAAAGAAAACGGCGTCGTGAGGAGCATTAAAGCGCAAACAAAAATATTAGAAAGAACGAGAAGAAAAATTTACATAAAAGCGTTTTTTTTTGGTCATATTTATTTTACATTCATATCAACAGCCTTAGTATTCGTAAACCCGTGTTTCATGTCTGTCTATGTTAAAATGTGTTTGCTTTCTCATGAATATCGTGCTTACACTCCTGTCTCAAAACCACCGCATATTGTCATCATCAGAACTACCATTCTTATTAGGTTTCTGCCCTCCGTGAATATGCCAAAGTTACTACGCGTTTTGATTTGGGTCTGGTGAGGTTTCTAGAACACAATTACTTTTAATGTCTCGACATAATGAATTTAAGAATAAAGTATATGTATTCATTCAATTTACCGATTTCAATATTTGCTACAAATTCAATTTTGCATTCAAATAAATATTTAGGCGTATTTATTGAGTAATCCTAATTTATAGTGAGATATTTATTATCCGGCCCTTGCGACTGCGACGGATCCCCAATCTGGTCCCTCAGCCGAATAGTGGGGAGACATCTGCTATAGAGCGACTTGCTGACATTTCCAATGAGAAAATGGGGGCGAACGAAGCCCGCGAGTACGTGGAAAAGCATGACGTCCCTTTTCAGAAACGGGCCCCAGTTCCTCGTCGAAAATTTCCAAAAATAGTTTTTAACTTTTGAGTCAGGCGACGGCAAGTTCAGAAACATTTGCATCTAGTCCCAACCACTAGCGTTATTTTTTTAAGAGCACAGCTCTTAGGCGCCCGTTTCCGGCTTGAGGGGCGTCGGCGTCGCCGTCGCCGTAGGCGTCACCGCGAGGCCCCCCCCCCCCCCCCCCTCCCCCCCAAGGACCTCGGGAGGACCTCGGGTTCCTTCGGGAGGACCTCGGGTGCCTTCGGTGACCTCGGGGAGGGGGGGTCACGTGACCCCCCCCTTGAGGTCACGCGACCCCCCTACCCGAGTTCACGTGACCCGCCCCCCCCCCCCCCCCCAGGCCACGTGACCCCTTCTCCCCGAGGCCACGTGACCCCCCCTCCCCGAGGTCACGTGACCCCCTCCCCGAAGTCACGTGACCCCCCCCCCCCCCTCAGTAGACTCCCCTCCTCCTCCACAAAAGCTGCGCTCTAATTCGGCGTTACAGGGAGTTGTAAACAGCTTTCACTTTTTTCTTGAAGCGGTCTTTTTGATTTTTTTTAATAAGAAGCCAGAACTATTCATAATTACAAACACCTGATACCATGTCGGACTGGAACTCGCGTGGCCTTCTCACCGCATGCTCAAGCTTTTTAGATCCATTGCTTCAATCAACCCTTCAATTCTATGCAATGTAACACCCGCCAGACACTACAATCGTGATTAAAAAAATTAGCGCTCGCATGTGATACCAATGTTTCCGTCGTCTTGCTCTGTCAAATTTCTATAGAAACCCTCAACAAATATTTCCTTCTAACACGCCGCCAAGCTTCAGACTTGTTTTGACCACAGGCTGCTTTGAAGTTGTACCGCGCGGTCAGGAATAGAACTGCGGCTTCTGTACTCTCCCATTCTTCAGCGCTCTCACACTCTGAGAACGTCCTGAGTGCACACTGCACCCCGACACTCTCAAAATGACAATGATTGGTCCTTCTTTTATACGTTCATCCGCGGAGACCGGCCATAGCCATCGTGCCCGAAAGATTATGGGGTACCGGTGACAAAAGGGGTGGACGCCTTTTTGCAATGATAGCGCATGTTCATTGGGGCGTGATGCTACTTTTCCTTCTTATTGCTTATCTGATTCAGCGACGACCAGTGATTGGTCTTTTGAGTGCATTACGGTGCAGTCTAAAAAAAAATTGTGCGTCTACTTTCACGCACAACACTCGGAGAACCAATCAGCCCACCTTACGGAGGCAGCTCAGCGATTGACGATGCCGAAACATCTGCTTAGACAAAAATACGCAGACTGAGTTGTGACATTACGCAATGCAAGCGTGACGTTTTGCATTGCTTAATGTCCCAACCTGCAGACTGCGTTTTTTGGTCTAAACATATGTTTCGGCATCGTCATTCACTGAGCTACCTCCGCAAGTTGCGCTGATTGGCCCTCCGAGTGTTGTGCGTGAAAGTAGACGCACAGACTTTTTTTTAGAGAGTGGAGGATACACTCAAGGACTTCCTTCTTCGGTCAAATGCCATAAACGTATTAAAAAAAAACGAAAAACTAAACGACGTGGGAAAAATAGGCATTCCCGCGGACAATCTGAGCTGGAAGAAGCTGCAATCATGACGGCGTTTTATTATCTCTCGGTATGTCATAGAGTTCAAGGAATGGGGACTAACCTTTGCGTTTCATCAAAACGGTTTGAACCAAAGTATATTTAAAAAAAAAAAAAACCCGGCAGATACGCAAAAAGAAAGAAAAAAAAAAAAAAGAAGGATGAGGCGCTGTGGCAGCTCATCTTGTCCGTGGTAGTAAGTATACATCTGCGCATTCGGGACCGCGACATCACTCTGCAGTAAGTGAACTTATCTCAAAAGCTCTACTCAGACCACTGCAATTAACGTGTTTATGTTGTAGTTTGGTATCTCGCGGATACATTTAAATGAAGTTGTCTTATATTCAATCTTAATTAAACTTCTCGGTATTTCATAATTAGGATTTCTTGTACATTTTTCAACCTTTGAAGGAAGTTGTCGAAGGACTAAATTCCGAAGGTGGGGATTCACAAGCCGAATGCTGGATTGGGGCAGCAACACAATAACGTCAACGTTTCTACGACATTTGTATTCTATTTTCTGCATCGTGTCTTTGTATATGCTTCTTGAAAAAAAAAAAAAAAAAAGGAGCAAAACACAGGCGGAAATGAGGCGATGACGCCTAAACATGGTTCACATTTTCTCTACTTTTTCCTGATACTGTTGCCGACATAATGTTCGTTTCTTTCGCAATTCTGCCGCGTAATCACCTGGAAACCACTGCGCCTAGGTCTGTATAGTATCCTAAAAAAAAAAAGGAAACTCGGAGTAGAATTGTGGTGTTGTTTCATGTCAAGATAAAGTGCAACAACAGATGAACTTGTGCAACAAAATGAAATGCTTCAGAAGACACGCATATTTCCTTGTAAAGTTATGCGGAGCAGAAGTTCGTCTGCTTCTTCTGCAGGGGTTGTGGCGACTTCAGAACGCCGAGTTCCGATTGGCTCTGGCGAATGAACAGTCTGTAGACCATAATGCAATAATGCAGCTTGCCTTGAGGTCTGCCCACTATCCTCCAATCAGAGCCAACCTGAGCTCGGCGTTCTGACGTCACCACGTCCCCCCCAAAAGAAGCAGACGAACTTGCGCTTTGCCTAGAGCATAATTTTACAAACAAAAATGTTTTGAGTTTTATTTGCGGAACGCTTTATTAAGCTCGCTTGTCAGCAAAGCAAAATGCAGCGCGCTGCGTCTATAATACGAGAACCCTATCTACACCTGGAATTCTTTTGAATACCGATTTCTGTTCTTCAATTTCTTGGCCGTATTCAAAATTCCTTTAAAGTTAACTTTACGTTCAGCCACTAGTCTTCTTCGGCGTTAGCATGTTTCTAGAGTATAATTAAGCGTGCATTAATGTTTTGCAAATTAATGGTTTCAACGTCAAGTCGATATTTTTTTTTTTACAAATAAAAAAAATGTTTTGCTTGTCAGCTTGTGAAGTGTATTCGGAAGTAATTGAGTGACATTTCAAAGTGCTTAAAGGGACACTGACAGGGTGTTTATGCTCGCCGAGGTTTTTAGTTGTACGTGACATATGAGAGCTGAACTACCCAGAACAGAATTTGCGGCTCGAAATTCGGTTTCTTTCCGCCCCAAAACCGCCGATCAAGAACTGGCCGGTTCGAGTCTCGCTCACTCTCTTTTCCGCGGTCACGGGCCCTTTTCTAAGGTATCGATGCGAGCACCAAATTTAATCAAAGTCGTGGGTCACTGAAGGCACACACTCAATGTTAAAAATAGAAAAAAATATGAAAACCATTTTTTGTGGCTTCTAAAAAGCTGCAAATACGTTGATTGAAAAAAAAAGTTCCACGGACAACCGGAAGCATTCTGTGCGTTCGTCGTTTCGCATATCGTGGGACTCGCGGGGACGGCGATGACAGCGGACGACCGGCGTGGGACCTTTATTTCAGAACTGTTGTTCGCGGTACCGGCGAATACTGTCTACCTTTCAAAGAGAAATTTGGGACTGATCAAAAGAATTGGTATTCATCCCGTACGACACGCCCGACCACCAAGCCGATTTGCACGAAGACGTCGCCGAGCCGTCGCTCCCTTCTCGTGGCTGAAGACATCGCTCGCGCAAACGTCAAGCACGACGTGTCTACTTCGAGTTGAATATGCACGCGTACGATTTCTTTACTAGGTGTGAATGTCGCCAATGCGTGGTGCTTCCCGACTTCGACCCGGGAGTGCTTTTGCTAGAGGAAAATCGGCAGCAAACTTTCGAACTTACAGTTTACCGATCATTACTAAGGAGAGAGATCCACCAGTAAAGAGGTGCCCCGGTAGCTCAGTGGGAAAGGCGTCCGCTTCATACTCGGTAGGAGCGGGATCGATCCCCCGAGCTATTTTTTTTTTCAAACATTTTTGATGTTTACATATCTTCTTTGTTTCTTTTTTTTTACAATTATCACTGCAGAAACAAACAAAAAAAAACAACAAATGTTGTGGACGACACTTTGCTGAATTAAATGGTATGGGATTTCCTTTTTGACACTTGCGAACTCAATGTAATCACTTTCCACAAAATGCAAGGAGCATATAAATCAGGAAGCCTGTGCCTTCCGAGGTGCCCGTAAATGTTGAATTGCAGCCAGCCATTGGTCCCGATCCCGTTGATCTTTCGGAAACTGTGTCGCACAATGCTCCCTTTTTTTTTTCGGACGCAGGACATGTGAGCCAGCTCTTCACGCAACATCTTGGGTGTATTCTTTTCGGAGCCGATCATGGAAATTCACCACGGGCACTCACTAGCACTACTCATCTCCAACTCCTCAATGTACAAAACAACTCATCTTGGAGTTCAGAACAACGAGCGGAACAAACATAACTGCAAAAGCGAACAGTTCCCGTACGCCGCATGTCGTGTCGTCTGCTACGGAGAGGAGAAAAAAAAAAGAACGCACGGTCGGGTGTAGTCACGTGACTTCCGCCACTCACACTCTTCTCTCCACTTCTCCGACCTCCGTCGGGTTTCGGTTTCGAGCAGTTGCGTCTTTTGGCTTTATTAAAAAAATACGCTACTCTGTTGCAAAATATTAATTGGGTAGTCCTCCGACACCATAATGAAGCGCCTGGCAAAAAATGGAAAACAAATTTTTGGGGGTGTCAGTGTCCCTTTAAATTACACGGGATAGTTTCTTGTTGAAATAACTGGAGTACTACTTCGAATACATTTTATCTAAGCGGTTAGTATATTTTTAAATAGTTTCATAGCCCTGTTTTATAAGCGTTTTAATTAAAGCTGATTCAGCGTCAATCAGCTTGCGATCTCGACTCCGCGCATTCCCTTCGGTGTGCATTGACTCGCCGAATCCAATAAAGAGTTAATTAGTACTGATCACAGACTTGTGCTTATCTCAAATAACCCCGCTGAAGATACTGTACTTCAAGTATTATTTGTAGTAATTTGGTATCTTCCAAATACATTTGATCGAAAGTATTTGCTACCCTATCTTAACTACATTTCTCAGCATCTTGTACTCATTACCTAAGACATATTTCTCAAACTTCGAAAGAATTTGTCGCTGGAATATTTTACGGGAATAAGAATCGGCACAACCGACCGCAAAGTTGAATCGATTGCAAACATGAAGTGGAAACGACCCAACCCAGGACATGAGAGAAGCCAAAACAAAATATGCAGACTCAAAATGAAAAAAAATAAATAAAATAAGTAAAGATTGAGAAGTGGATACAAATTATACGTTTACAATTCTCTGTAATGCGAAACTGGAGCGCTGTTTTTGAGGAAGAGGAGGGGAGGGTACGGAGGAGAGATGATGCCCCTCCTTCTCCTCCGTACCTCTCCTCCTCCTCCTACCTTCCTCTCTTTCTTCTTTCTTCCTCCTCCTATTCCCCTCCTGCTCCCTCCTTTTCTCGAAATATTTAGTGGAAAAACGTCCCCAATAAATTTAGGGGAAAACTTTTCCCCGCTAGCTTTAGTGGGGAAAATTCCTATAATGCAACGCGCGTGGTTTCACCGACGCAGACGCCGCTTAACCCGGAAACATGCGTCTAAGAAATGCGCTCTAAAAAAAAAAAACAAAAAAAACAATCTTTTTTTTAATTTTTTGTTTTACTTGGCTATGGCAAGAACGCCAGTTTTTTTTTTTTTTCACCAAACTGGTATTCTCGGGAACACTAGCTGTGGCTCTGTACGCAATAAATGTAGGATACCCCAAAAATATTTTGGGTATCCCACATCTTGTTTTTATACTTGAACTTCGAATATAGCGACAACGGCGCTTGGTAAAACGATGCCTCCAAGATACGCATTATACGAGGGTTGATTGAAACGTTTCCTTAATGAAAATAAAAACAAAATATATCTGATTTAAGTTAAACTTCATTTTTCGACACAATACCCCCGAAGCTCAACAGATTACGAGACGGAATGTCCAACGAGCCTGAATGTCCAACGAGACGGAAGATCCAATAATGGATATTCAGGCACGTTGGACATTCAGGCGCGTTGGACATTCCGTCTCGGTTGGATCTTTCGTCTCGATGGACATTCAGGCACGTTGGACATTCCGTCTCGGTTGGATCTTTCGTCTCGATGGACATTCAGGCTCGTTGTATATTCCGTCTCGGTTGGACCTTTCGTCTCGTTGGACATTCAGGCACGTTGGACATTCCGTCTCGCCTGTCACGTGCTAGAATAATTTTCTTTCTTAAATGTACAAACTTGTGTGCATATTTCGTCCGCGTTCCTGCAGGCATTGCTGTATTTTCATCATACTAAAATGTCGTGCCACAAAAGCCGACGTTGACGGACCGACAAGGAAACAGAGCAGACACAAATATTATAATTTCATCTATAGGAAGACTTGATGGTTATTTGGCTGAGTGCTGATGCGCAGTTATGTACCAATCGGTTAAAGGTGTCGATTGTATGACGCCAAACGCTTCTTTGATATTAACAGTTCAACTGTTTAGAATGTTCCGATGACATAGGTCAGCCAGTTTGAAATAAATAATAGGGATGCAATGTCCGGGAATTCTAGTGCATCGCAATTGGGGGACGTCTATGAAAGCCGCGCTTCAGATACCAGGGATTTCTATAGTTACGTCCTCATCCCTGCTCATTTCGATTTCTATAGAATAGCTACATACGGAGACCCGCGTTGTAAACACATGACCGCCCGCCAGTGCCACTGATTATGCGCAGAGTCTATATTTAATTTTTTTAAAAGGAGCTTTGGGAGCTGTGGGTGCGAGCATCAAGAGTTTGCAGAAGCGTAATTTCCCACTAATAAAAAAAATATAGATATTTAAAAAAAAAATCTACATCTAACGCGCCTATAAATGCATGGGGGGGGGGGGGGGGGGGGCGAGTGTGTGACCCGACAATTCCTGAGTAAATACAGAACAATTGTGTGGATTTGAACATTTTTTTAATTTTTGTTCCTTTATCTCTGGAACAGACAACTACTCACTGTACACTGCAGTCGTCAGTAGTTTACATACGCATGCATTCCCTGCAAATAGATTTGTATGTCACTGAGCAGAGCGATAATACTAGTGTCACGCAGTACGCAACTTGTTTTTTTTTTTTTTTTGCATGTGGCATGCATAGTGGTTTTCAGAAGCCCATGTAAATTAACTGGCTTCTGGAAGCACTCCAAAGCTCGCCATTATGTCGAGGTAGTTCATGACGTCTTCGTAGGTGGGAGCTTGACTGCTGATAAAGGACGCGAACGCATCTATCTCAATGATAATGTAGTGATTGCGCAGGCGAGCTGATGGATGTTTCAAAGTAGAAGAAAAATGAACAGTCGAGGACGTGTCCTCGACTGTTCATTTTTCTTCTACTTTGAAACTTTCCTTTTTTCCTGCCTCAGTCTCGGGCTAAGAACAAAATGGTTAGCATCTATCTCGGCGTGCAGCAGAAGGTTCACACCCGGATGTACTAATAGCCTACATCATGTGTAAATATAACAATCAATCGTTCCACGTGGCTTTCTATTCTTGTAGGAAAAGCGTATTGCACCACGAATCCGGTCACTTCGTCGAAATTCCATTGGTCTCTGGACAACTGGAAGAAGGACAATTCGTCGAATAGGGCAATTCACCCTAGGCCGATTCGCAGAATAAAAAATGGGGCGAAAGTGCCCGTTTGTCGAACTGTCGAAAAGAGTTGGTTAGGGTTGCGTGTGTAGACTGCCGGTGACAGTGGGGGTCAACAATGAGACCTTCTTTCCAAAAAAAGAAAGGATGGCAAATGCAGCTCTCAGAATCGGCAAGGGTCCGATAGTGAATCGTACCCAGGTTATTCAAAATTATGTTCACTCGCAACTCTAGCATTATGGAATTTGGGAAGACCGAGCGAGGGGCTGACTTCCTGATACCGTGGTCATATGTGCACTTGTAATGTGCGCATATGAATAAATCACGGTCGCACTGTCGCAGCGGCTCTGTGACAGAGTTAGGACCAGTTGAAATCCGATCGCAGCCTCGGTATGTTACATGGGCGCGGGGATACGGTCCATTCGTCACATGCACACTCGTCACAGGACGATTGGTCATAGGACGATTCGTCACACAGGAACATTCGTCATAGGACGACTCGTCACATGGCCAAGCGGTCCCACAATAGTTAGTCCTCCCAAAAATGTATTGTTCAATTTGGTTCGGGCGCACAAAGTGGCTCACCTCATATCTTAATATGTGTTTGGCTTCTCAAAGGCGAAGAATTTGTAACAAAGGTTTTAGCTTCTGTTTCGGTCCCGAACATTGAATGTTGGTTCGGCCTTACAAAGTGGGTCACATCTTAGCGTGTCTTTCGCTTCTCAAGGTCAAAGAATTCGTAACAGAAGTTTTAGCTTCTGGGTCCGTCCCGAACGGTGAATGCGGAGGCCATATAAGAGTGACTATTTTTGAACTTGGACTACATTCAAAATAATGGAGGGGATCGCAACAGAGAGGGGCTGTACACATTCACTCGTACACATTCAGCAGAAAGAATTCCGATACTTATTGATTTTGTCGAATAGGTGTATGCAAGGCAAAAGTAAAAACTGATTTAGCTGCCAGTCGGATTATTGCTCCTTCAAGCCAGCAACTGAGATCAACCTGCTAAAGACTCGTAATATAATGAAAGTAAAAGCGGAAGAGGAGCATTGTAAGATTAGTTTTCCTAACCATATGTTTATGTGACAGTGGCAAGTCGTGAAAGTTCTCGTCAGGGAATGTGGGCAGTCATTGAAATTTGCAATTTCATATCGTCGCCTGCCCGATCGATGAGACCAGTTGCCCTCATGACGAGTCATCCTGTGACGAATGTTCCTACGTGACGAATCGTCCTGTGACCAATTGTCCTGTGACGAGTGCGCATGTGACGAATCGTCCTCATCCCATGGGCGCGTACCGGTGCGATTGCTGCAAGCCACATAACCAGAAAAGGCAGAAGCGACGGAAGCCAGTCCTAAAAAATATTGTATTAATTAGTAATATTGCCTAATTGTTGCTTAATACATGGTTCACTGCGACAGCAATCGCTTTGGCGGCCGAAGCATGCGAAACTAATCGTCGCGATAAGCGTCAATGTGCCGAATCCTCCGGACAATCACCGGACAAAAGCTCACCACTTGAGGACATTACCTGCACAAAGGCCTAATGAAAGGAACGTTGTATTCTATCACTGATTTTGATATGAGGATTGAATTTTTGTTTCTGGGGACCGAAAAGTCTAATCAGAAATGCCTAAAACTTTCACGTTCGTTTTGTAAAAAAAAAAAAAAGAAAACAAAAACTACAATTTAGTGTAATTACACAGACTACACCGACTTCACATAATAATAATGATAATACTAAAAATTCAATCAGGTGTTTTTCTCCCATGCGAGGGACATCATCTTTGCGGGACTAGGGACACGGATAAGAAAAATACAGCAACTCGTACAATACGGAAAAACTGTGGCTGAGGATAAGCACGATTAACGATTCTAAGAACTCTCGTGGGTCCCAAATTTGTTTCCGCTCCAGAGAAACAACCCTTCTAAAATCAAACGCGTGACAGATTGTCAATGATCAACGAGTTCGGGATTTTATCGTGTAGCATGTGTGACCTTTTAAACGTCTTTTTCTTTTTGATTATAAAAAACATCTTTATATTTAGACATATAAAACGAACAATAAATGCAATGTATTGGGGGTATTATGAAGTCTACAAAATACACGAGCGTAGTTTGAATATCATTTTGGGGACTTCACAGAGGCAACGTCAGTGGGACAAGCTCAGCGGCACACCAAAACAACCGTGCATCAAAAATCCCGGTACTGAAAAGCCCGGTGCCGAAGCGACCACATACCGAAATGATCGCGTACCGATATCTCCGCACCGAAATGTCCGGGTCCCCATTTCATCGAACACATTTTTCACCGCCGTAACTATAAGTACTCCTACAATTCAACAAAGAAATGTCTTCTAAATTCTTTGCAACGTTCATTGTATACCCGTTGGATATTCAGACTCGTTGGACATTCATGCTCGTTGGATATTCCGTCTCGGTTGGACCTTTCGTCTCGTTGGACATTCAGACTCGATGGACATTCCGTCTCGATTGGATCTTTCGTCTCGTTGTACATTCCGTCTCGCCTGTCACGTGACCGATTGAACATTCAGGCACGTTGGACATTCAGTCTCGTTGGACATTCAGGCCATAAGCGAGCTCAACACACTTGGTCCAGCGTTTCTCCAGCTTTTCAATTCCGTCCCGGAAGTGTCTTTGTTCGAGACCCTCAAAATAGCTGTTCACAGCCTCCATCCCCTCTTCGTTCGACAGAAATCTCTTTCCAGCCAGGAAGGTCCTGAGCTGCGGAAATAGGTGGAAGTCCGAGGGAGGCAAATCAGGTGAATACGGTGGATTCGGAAGGAGTTTGAACTTCAATTCTATCCGTTTTCGCTGAGCGACTGCACTTGAAAGGGTGGGTTCATTGTCGAGGTGAAACAACACCTGTTGCTTGACTATTCTTGGGCGTTTTTCTTGAATTAATTGTTTCAACTTGTCCAAAAGTGTTTTGTAGTATTGACCAGTAACTGTTTTCCATTTTCAAGATAATCATAGCGAAATTCTTTTGGCGTCCCAAAACATCAAAGCCATCTCCTTGCCAGCCGATCGAATGATCTTTGCCTTCTTTGGAGCCGATTCACCGGGTCCAGTCTATTGTTTTGATTGACTTTCTGTTTCAGGAGTGTAATGGTACCCCAAGACCTTGAAATCCGTTCGATTTGCCTGATACACTTGCAAACTGTCGGCTAACGTTCGGGCTCGAATCCGCTTTTGCTCCGGATTGTGAAAGTGTGCCACTCATTTTGCAGAAGGTGTCTTTAATCCCAATTTATTGTGTGAAATGGGAACAACTCATTCAGAAGAGATATTGTCACGGGTGGTGACCAATAAACAAGAAATAAACAGGAATAAATAAACGTGTAATGTGGCGAACTTGTGTCAAAAATAAAAGGGTACAAAAGATAATAACAGAGCGTCGCGGGCGTCGAAGCAGCAGGATCGAATGCTGCGGCGAACAGTGACTCCGGCTTTTGTACACGCGTGGGTTTCTGGAGCATTCGGCGTAGAAGGTTCAGTGCGTAGAACATTCTACCTCGAATCGTCCAAGACGGTTCTCGAATTTACCAGAACATCACATTCTAGTGTCAACAAAAACGTATAGCCGCGGCCAGGAATCGGACCCTGGACTTCTGCGTGAAAGGCAAGCGCGGTAACCGCTAGGCCACGGGGGCGCTGCCTATTTAGTCAGCTGCGCTCGCGGCATTATCCCCCCTTTCAAACAAGTGCATCGTCCCGATGCAGCACAAAACAATAAAAAAAAATATACAACAAAAGTACAGCAGAATCGCGAGCCGCAGTTCCCAGTTCACAGTTCACTCGTCGACGAGAGTGGAAAGTTTTATCGTTCGTAATACGGCTTCAGCCGGACGACGTGCACCACCTCGGGTCGCGGCTGACGTCTTGCAGATGGGCGCGTTCCGTCGGGAAGGACTTCATAGTTCAGATCGCCGAGGCCTCGAATGATTTTGTAGGGTCCGAAATAGCGTTTCAGAAGCTTCTCGCTGAGACTGCGGCGCCGTATTGCTGTCCAAACCCGTACCCGGTCTCCGGGTTGAAAGTGGATGTCCCGGCGACGAAGGTTATACCGGCGTGCGTCGACTCGCTGTTGGTCTTGAATCTTGACTCTTGCCAGTTGACGAGCTTCCTCCGCGCGCTGGGAGATCAGTTGAGCGTCGTCGTTGCCATCACCGGTTGGCACGTGAGGCAGCATGGCGTCGAGCGTTGTGGTAACCGTCCGGCCGTATACCAGTTGGAACGGTGTCTTTCCCGTGGTTTCTTGAACCGCTGTGTTGTACGCAAACGTGACGTACTGCAGCACCTCGTCCCATGTCTTGTGCTCTACGTCGACGTACACGGAAATCATGTCGGCGATCGTCTTGTTGAGCCACTCCGTTAGTCCGTTGGTCTGCGGATGATAAGCGGTTGTTCGTCGATGGCTGGTATGACTGAGCCGAAGAACTTCTTGAGTCAGCTGTGCCATGAAGGATGACCCGCAAACTGTGATTAGCACTTCAGGTGCGCCGTGTCGAAGGAGAATGGACTCGACGAAAAATTTGGCGACTTCCACGGCTGTTCCCGACGGCAGGGCTTTCGCCTCGGCGTATCGTGTAAGATAATCGGTCGCGACGATAATCCACCGATTTCCTTGCGTCGATGTTGGGAACGGCCCAAGCAAATCCATTCCGACCTGCTGGAAAGGCCTAGTCGGGGCAGGTATCGGCTGCAGGAGTCCTGCTGGCTTCGTCGGAGGCCTCTTACGTCGTTGGCACTCATGGCACGACCTTGTGTACAGACGGCCTGTTTTCGGGGGTCTCGGCCAGTAGTACTTGTCACGAATCCGGGCGAGCGTCCGGCTGTAGCCAAGGTGTCCAGCCGTCGGGTCGTCGTGGCATGCTTGAAAGATTTCTTCTCGCAGGCTGGCCGGAACAACCAGCAGCCAAGCAGGGTTGCTTGTTCCGAAGTTCTTGAAGAGCACGCCTCGCCGCAGAACGAAGCTTGACAAGTCTCGGGCCAAGACTCGCGGAACTGAACTTCCTTAGCCTTCAAGGTGTTCGATCACGGCGCGAAGTTCCGGGTCGTCTCATTGAAGTGCTCCCATGTCGGCATCTGTCACTGCACCGAGAAAACGGGCGTCGTCGTCGTCGTCAGTGCTTTCGGGAAGGGATTCGACTGGGGCCCTAGACAAACAGTCGGCGTCGTTATGCTTGCGGCCAGACTTATGCACAATGGTCACGTCGAATTCTTGCAGTCGCAGACTCCAGCGAACGAGGCGTCCTGACGGGTCCTTGAGGCTGGCGAGCCAACAGAGAGCGTGGTGGTCCGTGACAACGCGAAACGGGGTCCCGTACAGGTACATGCGGAACTTGGTTAACGCTCAGATGACAGCGAGACATTCCTTGTCGGTCGTCGAGTAATTGTTCTCTGCTTTGGACAGTGCCCGGCTTGCGTAAGCAATCACCCTCTCTGCTCCGTCTTGTCCTTGGACGAGTACCGCGCCGAGTCCGGCGTTGCTGGCGTCCGTGTGAACTTCCGTTTCCGCTGATGGATCGAAGTGTCCGAGGATAGGGGGCGACTGGAGTCTTTCCTTCAGTTCGTTGAACGCTTGTTCTTGCTCCTCCCCCCACTGGAAGTTAACGTCGTCCTTGGTCAGATGCGTGAGCGGTGCAGAAATCTTGGCAAAATCGTGAACAAAACGCCTGTAGTAAACGCACAGTCCAAGAAATCTTCTTACGGCCTTCTTGTCTGATGGCTTCGGAAATTCTGCAACAGCAGATGTCTTGGCAGGATCAGGGCTTACACCCTGAGCACTCACGACATGGCCCAGGAATTTAAGCTCGCCGTAAGCGATCCGACATTTTGACGGCTTTAGTGTCAGTCCACTATTTTGGATAGCCTGCAGCACGGCTCGCAAACGTCTCAGGTGCTCGTCGAAGTCGCTTGCGAATACCACGACGTCGTCGAGATAGACGAGGCAGCTTTGCCATTTCAAGCCGGAAAGAACGGTGTCCATTACGCGCTGGAACGTCGCCGGTGCTGTACACAGTCCGAACGGCATCACTTTAAATTGGTACAGTCCGTCCGGCGTGACGAAGGCAGTCTTCTCACAATCCCGTTCGTCGACCTTGATCTGCCAGTACCCACACTTCAGGTCCATCGACGAAAAGTATCGGGCATGGCGCAGCCGGTCCAGGGTGTCGTCGATGCGTGGCAGCGGGCAGACGTCCTTTTTCGTTACGGCGTTTAGTCGGCGATAGTCCACGCAGAACCGAAGAGTCCCGTCTTTCTTTTTCACCAGGACTACCGGTGAAGCCCACGGGCTGCTTGAGGGTTGGACAATGTCGTCATCGAGCATTTCTTGGACCTGCTTCTGGATGACTTCTCTCTCTTTCACGGAAACACGGTACGGCGACCGATGAACAGGAAGCGCGTTGTCTTCAGTGACAATTCGATGTTTCGCAACAGTCGTTTGGCGCACCTTTGACGACGTAGAGAAGCACTCATTGAACTCGGCGAGAAGGTCACTGAGTTGTCGCCGTTGTGGGGTAGGCAGGGTTGGGTCGATCTCAAACTGCGAAGGCGGCGTTGTCTTAGGTGGCCACGAAGAGAGGTCTTCTGATATTCCGGCGATTGCGGCTGCGTCCGGGAGTTCCTCGGCGTTACCCACGGCGGTATCTCTCGTAAGGTGCTGGGCCTCCTGTCGGAAGTTCGTTACGAGTGCGACAGTGCGTCCGTCTTGGAGCTCCGTGACGCCTCTTGCGATGCCGATCCCTCTTCCAAGAAGCAACTGGAGGCTTCCTTCGAGCAAAACGTCGTCGCAGAAAGTCTCATCGACCCCGACGGGTACGAAAACACTTGACCGCGGCGGTAGGTTCCCGTGGTTTGCGAGGACTCGTACCGCGGATGACGTCGCTTTGGGGTCCTCCTGTGGTGGAGCAGGTTTTCGAAGCGTCAACCGGTTTGCTCCTAGGTCGATGATGACGGCGCCATACTCGCAGAGAAAGTCCATTCCGAGGATAACGTCCCTGGAACAGTCTTGAAGAACGACGAACTTCACAGGGCACGTCTCACCGTGGATCTCGACGCGAGCAGTGCATCGCCCGACTGGTGCGATGAGGTGCCCACCGGCGGTTCGTATTTGGGGTCCATCCCACGGCGTCATGACTTTTCGAAGGCGGCGGGAGAGCCTCCCACTCTAGACTGAGTAGTCTGCTCCGGTGTTCACGAGTGCCGATGCGTCGAGGCCGTCGATAACAACGTTTAGGTTGTTGGACACCGATGCAGGAGCGTCGTTGTGATGCGTAGCGTCGGGAGAGTGGGAGCGCTCTGTCGTTCTTGGAGGCTCTTTACGTCGGTCGTCTTCGGCAACTCCACCTCCAGGGGTTGTCGCGCCTAGTTTCATCGGCGTGGAGCGAGGGGCGACAGGCTTTCACGTCGGGGTCGGTGCATCGGCGAAGCTAGACGTCGTGGCGACGGTGATCGGAACTCTCGGCGGGACGCAGGCTCGGGGGACTGAGGTCGTCGCAGGTACTCGTCGATCTCCCAAGGTCGTTCACCATAACGGGGGCGCGGGTCGTTCGGGTGGAACCCGCGAAGCCCAAGTCGTCGGTATGGGCATCGGCGGTAGGTGTGGTCTGCTTCCCCGCAATGGAAGCACAGAGGGCGTCGGTCGGGCATTCGCCACACGTCGGTTTTCCGGGGTGCGCGAGGCTCCGGGCGGGCGTACTGCACCGGGTCGTCGTGGCGTCTGTCGTGTTGCGGCGCAGGAGACTGACGTCGGGGCGGCGCGGCAAAGGTGCGAGGAGAAGGCGGTGGCCGTCGAGCCACTGCGGCGTAAGTCAACGTGGGCTCCTCGGTGGCTGCCAGGACGATGGGAGCCTCCAGCTGGAAGGTTCTCTGGACTTCTTCCCGCACAACCTCGGCGATGGAGAGTGAGGCCGGGTGTACTGCAGCGGGCAGGAGCTTCTTGAGTTCCTCCTGGACGACTTCACGGATAATTTCACGGATGCCGGGGAGGGTGGTGCCAAGGTCGGATCCGGATGTCGCCAGAGTGGTTACGCCGGGGTGTCGCTGGTAGTGTCTGGCGCGTACTCGTAGGGCCCGTTCCATACTCGTCGCCTCCGTAACGAACCCGTCGACGGTTGTCGGGGGATTGCGAATGAGGCCGCCGAATATCTCACTTTTCACACCCCTCATCAAGTGGTGCAGCTTCTTCTCCTTGGTAGCCTGAGGATCGGCGCGGGCGCTCAGGCGGAGAACATCCTCAACGAAGCTGGTGACCCTCTCATGTAGGTCTTGGGTTCTTGTTCGCAGGAGATCTTCGGCCCTCTCACGTCGGTGTTGGCAGGTAAACGTCTTCTTCAATTCTTGCTTGCACACCTCCCACGACGTCAAAGAAGCCTCGTGGTTTTGCAACCAGTGCCTCGCAGTTCCTTCCATCGAAAAGTAAAGGTTCTGCAAGCAGTGCTCGGCTGACCATCCGTTATGGCGGGCCACCCGTTCATAGTGTTGCAGCCAGTCCTCGATGTCCTCGTGTGCGTCTTCGTGGAACGGCGTCGGAGTTTTGGGTGCGACGGGCAGGTATACGACGGCAGGAGCGGCCGGGGCCTATGCCTGGTTGGCCATCGTCGTCTTCTTCGGCTTGGGCTTGTCCAGAAGCAAACCGTATTCAGGATCCTCTCCCTTGATGCGCCGGCTGGTCCGAGTTTCGGGTTCCGCGGGGAGTGGTCTTCTAGGGCTTGGAACCGGACTTGCACTGCGGGCTCTTGGAGGGGAACGCTGAACAGGCATGCGGTACCCCGCACCTCCACCAAAATGTCACGGGTGGTGACCAATAAACAAGAAATAAACAGGAATAAATAAACGTTTAATGTGGCGAACTTGTGCCACAAATGAAAGGGTACAAAAGATAATAACAGAGCGTCGCGGGCGTCGAAGTCGGCGAAGCAGAAGGATCGAAAGCTGAGGCGAAACTGACTCCGGCTTGCCACGCGGAGCAGCTTTTGTACGCGCGTGGGTTCTGGAGCATTCGGCGTAGAAGGTTCGGTGCGTAGAACATTCTAACCTCGAATCGTCAAGACGGTTCTCGAATTTACCAGAACATCACATTCTAGTGCCAGCAAAAACGTATAGCCGCGGCCACGAATCGAACCCTGGACGTCTGCGTGAAAGGCAAGCGCGGTAACCGTTAGGCCACGGGGGCGCAGCCTATTTGGTCAGTTGCGCTCGCGGCAATATGCCCCCTGCTTCCTCAATTTCACGCACTTCTACGTGGCGGTTCTCTAAAACCAAGTCGTGGATTTTATCCACAATTCCTGGTGTGGTAGCTGTCGTTTGACGTCATGAACGATGTTCATCACTCGTGTCCGTACGACCACGCCTGAATTCAGAAACCCAAAAAATCACCGTGGAAAAGGAAGGTGATGATTCTCCAAGAACAGCATTCAAACTAGATTTGATTTTCGACGCAGTTTTTTCCTCAAAAAAAAAAAAAATGATGACCGCTCAAATTTTGTTTTTATTCATCATTGAAAATGTTCGTGGTTGCTCGACTATAATGCTTCTCAAAGCCAGAATTTTTGAGATATCAATCTGACATTTATGGTCATGTCATACGAAAGGGTGGCCAACACAGCGACATAAAAATGTTAACGAAAAAGCCCCACGAAAGGCGATTCCGGAAACTTTTTGATCTAACCTCATAAACCAAATAATGATATGATTTTTAGGAATGTGAAGGTATAAGGTGGACTTTTGTTTGCTCAATTGTTTTAAAAGTATCATCGTATAACGACAGCCAGTAACGCTACTTGTACTGGTGCTGCATATGCTATCAAGGCGTGTTACAATTGTTTTTGTTGAATGCAAAAAACAAACCAAAAAACATTATGGTGTCAACAGAGTCGGCACAAATTACGCAATGCATAAGTATTTTAGAAAGTTATTGAATTACCTTTCTAACTATTTGCACTCTACTCCATATATTTGTGAGGAAAGTCACTTGAGTTGTAGTTTAAATACTTTTTGAATCTGGTAATATAGAAATTTATCCTGAATGCTTTTGTCGAGTATTTCATCCACACTTCTGAATGCCTTTGATATCCCTATTTCACGGGCAATTAAAGGATCTTAAAGGCCGACGTACAACCTCGGCTTTCTGCAGTGAAGATCTTCGGCACCATCTTTTTCAAGATGGCGCCGAAGAAGGTTGCGTGCGGAAAGTGCTCCGCCCCCATAATCAGCAAGCAGGAATTTATAGCTTGTTGCGGCGGCTGCAAACGCAAGTATCACTCTGGCTGCATCAGCATAGGCCTCGAGGAGTACAACGTGCTCATGTCATCAGGTTCTAGCGCATACAAATGCAGTGTTTGCACTCGACGAAAGCGGGCTGCATCGGAAGATACCACCAGGCAAGCGGTACCAGATGGCTCCGATTCATAGAGCGAAGATGATTCATCTCCGGAAAATACCATCGTCGGCAAACCGCTGGTCATCCCATGTGCACTGGCAAGTGTCCTTGACAAGACTGTGGACAAGCTAGACGTTTTAACGCCCGAGGTGAAGTGTTTATGGGCGGAAAACAACAGCCTTCGTTCCCAATTGTCGATTCTTCAAAAACAGCTTCTTGAGAGTGTGCCGCAAGCTTCAGTGCAGCACCGGAACTATGCCACAGCAACTTCATTGTTATCTACTGTTCAACAGACGCCGTCAACAACGGGAACGCATGATGCAGTACACCGTGCTTCGAAAAGCACAGCAACCGTGGCGGTTCAACGTGCCAAGTATAGCCCCAACGGGTACCACATGGAGGGTCTCGACTCTGCCGGTGTCAGCGAAGAACAACGGGCCGACAATTTGACAGAAAACGATGGCTTCATCAAGGTCGCTCCCCGACGTCGTCAAAAGCCGTCAGTGGGAACCGCAAAAGCTTCCAAGGTGACCTCTGTGTCCCATGTCCCTGCTCGAAAAGCCCTATATGTGTCGCGACTTGACCGGACCACGACTGTGGCCGATATTAACGCTCTGGTTGAACCCTTGTTGGGCAGCAGATCTACCTTTTGCACGAAGCTAAAGACGAAGTTTCCGTCCCATTCTTCATTTCACGTTTCTGTCGACGATGTTTCATTTGACTTGATTAACAACCCTACAGTCTGGTTTGAGCGCTGCATATTTCACCAGTTCTTCGGAAAGCTTGACAGCGCACGTTCTTTTGAGTCGGGATCCACTAACTCCCCAGAAAATGGATCGCGTCCATAAAACCTACTATCAGAATGTTCGCGGTTTGCGTACAGAAAACGCCGAATGTATGTCAAATCTTGTCGCTGATTCTTGCAATATTATCTGTTCAAGTGAGACCTGGCTGTTAGACGAAATTCCCAGCAATGCATATTTTCCTTTTTTTTACAACGTTTACAGGAGAGACAGGGATTACGCTTCGTTTAGCCAGAAATTTGGCGGCGGTGTTTTAATCGCGGTGGATAAGTCAGTGACGTCTTGGCGGAGGCAGGATTTAGAAACCTGCCCAGAATGTGTTTGGATCGAAGTTTTATCAAGAGGCGGCGTAAATCATCTCATTGGCAACTTTTACTTTCCCCCTCTTTTCGACCACGGTGATTTCAGTAATCATCTATCCAGTCTTGAAAAGAAAATCGACTTTTCAAAATATCACGCGCATATATAGGGCGATTTTAATGTCCCGGGTATAGACTGGTCATCTCGCAACGCCACCAGCGGAAACTTGCATGTTTCAAAGAAAGCTGTTTCCTTGATGAACTTTATTAATTTTAATGGTTTTATTCAACTCAATCACATTGCAAACAATGCTGGGAACATTCGTGAGCTCCTTCTTTCAAACAGCCCCATTGAATGCATTGAAGCTGCCACTGACGCGCTAATTCATTCCGATGGTTTCCATCCGCCTTTTTGTGTAACCTACTACCTCTTGCGAGATCAGTGTTCTAGACAAAGTTATCCCAAGTACATTGACAGTGCTGGTGATTACCCGGGATTCTATGAGTTTTTAAGAGATCATGACTGGTCAACAGTGTTAAATGATCAAAACGTGAACACTGCTACGGATTCCTTAACCCGCACTGTCATAAATGGGATGGATATATTCATTCCAAAGCGTTCATCGAAACGCTCCGGGTATCCTCATTAATTCTCAAGAGAATTAAAATACTATATAAGCAGGAAAAGGCACTTCCATAAAATTTATCAACAAAGCGGTGTCGATTTATGGTACACAAAGTTCAGTATCCAACGGGTGCTAGTTAAAAAGTTATTCAAATATGAAAAACGGGTTTATAAGCAAAGAATTGAAAGCTGTCTATACCGAAAGCCTGACGAGTTCTGGAAATTTGTAAAGCAGCAAACAAAAGCAAAAAGCGACAGTATATGTATACAGGGCGACACTGGATACGTATAGTCTACTCTAAACGAAACCAATATTTTTCGGGATCATTTTTGTGAATGCTACTCCTCAGATTCGTTCTCGAGTTATACCCTTTCTGACAATACTGGTTACCACGATTTTCTGACAATTACCTCTATTGACACATTTGAACTTCTAGAAGCGATGTCAAAACTAAAGTCGAAGTTCTCAGTGGGAATGGGTATGGCACCAAATTTTATTATCAAGGGGTGTGCACACCTAATAGCCCCCATCTTAAATCACACATTTAACCTCTCGTTGAAAAGTGGTGTTTTTCCATCACCGTGGAAAATGTCTGTTGTCATAGCAGTGCATAAAAGTGGTGGTGTTTGTAACGTAAATAACTACCGACCGATATCTTTGCTGTGCGCCATTTCGAAGGTATTTAAAATGGTCATCTACACTCGTGTTTCGTATTATTTTAGACGGAAATTTAGTAGTGCTCAACATTGTTTTTTAAAGGGACGTTCAGTGGAAACTAATCTTTGTTAATTTTTTGGTTACTCAGTTCCTATAGTTCTTTCTCGAGGCCAAGTCGATACTGTTCATTTTGATATGACAAAAGCCTTCGACAAAGTTAATCATGATTTACTATTGCTGAAGCTCTCATTGCATGGAGTATCGCCGACCCTTTTAAACTGGTTTGAGACTTACTTAACTGATCGTCGTAGCAGTGTGAGAATTGCGAATAGCTATTCCGACACTTTCATCCCGATCTAACCTCGGGCCTCTACTGTTTTTCGTATTCATCAACGACATTGAAAGATGTATAAAAAATTCACACTTGCTTTTGTTTGCTGATGACATCAAGATATTCACGAATATAAGACCATTTGACGATTGCAGTGTATTGCGAGATGACCTTTTACGCATATCTGAGTGGTGCTCCGCAAACTTGTTGGTGCTTAACAATGACAAAACAAAAATCTTATCAATGTCTCATAAACGCGACATATTATCTTACTCTTATGTTCTTAAATCAGCTACCATCCCATGAGTCACCGAGGTTTGCGACCTTGGGATCTATTTTGACATTAGACTTTCCTTTTCTTATCATGTTTCAAAGATTGTTGCATCTTCTGTCCGAATGATGGGTTTGCTATACCGCTTATCATGCGACTTTAAGAATCATTTATGCCTTGTCCGACTGTCCTTATGTCTGGTACGTGCAAAACTTGAGTTTGGTAGTGTCGCATGGAATTTGCTGACTGCCGCTGAATTTGTCACGGCTAGAAAATGTGCAGAAACGTTTTATTCGTCTTGTCTATGATACGTATTTTGGTGGAAGGTTCTATTACGACTACGACGACATTCTTAATAGGCTAGGTTTACAGAATACATCGAAGCGAAGACTCTCTCGTGATATTTTATTTTTACATGAAGTAATTAACGGTCACATCGACGCTGATCTTTTAGGCTCAGTGAATTTTCATGCTCCTGCTCGATCTTGTAGACATCGTTCCTTGTTTTACCCTCACTTTCAAGAAACATTCTCGCCATTAACCCGCATGCAAGTCTCTTTGAACAATGTTGACTCACCAATTTTGGACGTTTTCAGTGATTGTACCACGTTCAAGCGTAATCTTGACTATGCACTGTACCATGTATAGGACAGATGTCTCCATGAGATACTGCTGAATTTCTTTTCTTTTATCCAATCGTGGACATTTGTGCCACCATACCAAAACCACGGTTGTTCTGGGGCACTGGGAAAATAAACTATTATTATTATTAATATTAATATTATTATTATTATTATTATTATAACCCTCTTAGCTCTCCCTTCTCCTAAGCTGCGAGGGGAGCTAAGTTGGGGCAAGGTAGAATGTGGAGAGGATGTAGAAAAAAAAAAAAAAGGAGGCGGGCAAAAGGGGAAAGCCCGAAGTCTACGTCGGCCTTTAAGGAGGAGTTCTTTAAAAAATCAACGAATCAGCTTGTGAATTCGACTCTGCGCTTACCATTCGGTTTGTGTTGGTTCGCCGATATTTTTACAGTCGTTCTGAAAGCCTTTTAAGTGCCCGTAAAACAGAGACACAGCCATGAAACCAGTCTTTTGCACGTTACTTCCCCCCAAAAAATAATTGACTACCATTACAATCACTACATTAGACAATGTATTCATATTGTAAAACTTAACATACTGCCTATCGGTATGGGACACCACGACTCAACGCAACCTCCATACCTTGGTACTCACTTAAAGAAGACCATTCAAGCTATCACAAATGTCCCATGATAGACTCACACAAACACTTTTACAAACTTCAAAAACACTCAAATTAATTTAGTTTTAAATACAGACTTCTTTCATTCTAGAAGTCGGTGGTCAAAACTAAAAGCCTAGGTGTATTTGATTAATAAATTTTCAAAAGAAACATTCCACAGTATAGCACTAGACGTACAAATGCCTGGAACCTCCCATTCTGCAGATAATTTTATGGTAATCAATTCATGACATGTAACCTATCTGTCTTACTAAACGAGTTACTAGAACATACCACAACACTAGATACGCTTTATGTAAATTCAACTATAGCAGCATTTATCTTTGAGTATTAATAATAGGTTCACAACAGTCTTTAATTACTAATTCTATGGTAATTTATTTTCTCCTGAATGTAAATAGTGTTACTATTATTTTTGAACATTATAGTCCTTTCATTTTTGCCCGTATTAAAAGCTATGTATATATTATATTTTATATATTTTCCTTTATTTATTTCGAAAACTGCCGACCTCTGCGGATTATTTCAGGGGGTGGTACAACAATACGTCCGTGTAAACGAAAATACAAGAAGTTAAACATAAAAAATATACTCCATTGAATTGGTATAGTAAATGCAAGATTCAATAATAAGCTCGATTTACACCTAAGCAGTTCTTATGAGTTGTGAATGCGAAAGCATGCAAGCCGCTCGATCTCTCCTTTTTTCACCTGCTGCGTACTTTTCGTCACCGGTCAGCGCGCGTGCTCCCCTGGAGACTTAGGACGCTCCGTGTTAACGGCGCGCTGACGGACACGCAGCGCCATGGGCGATGCGTGTCCGAGCGGCCAGGGAAACTGACTAGCGCAGCGGCCAATGGGAGCCCCGTCGACGCGAGCCAGCCAATGGAACCGAAGGCGATCGCGGAAACTAGGTGCCGTTTTCGCGCTTCAAACTCATGACGTCAGCTCGCTCCATGGGACAGTTAATGCTTTCGCATTAAAAAAGCCAAGAACATATAGAAATAAAAGTAATTACGCATCAGGGAAGAAATTCAGCAATTTTTGTGTGAACACCTCTACAGAAGAAACACCAGAAAATACTCTGTCAGGCAACATATTCCAATCTTCTACAGTTTTCACGAGAAAAGAGCAGAGTACTTCTGAATGTTGATGTTTGGGATGTACAACTTGACCAAAAATTCATTATTTAAGCGCCGAAATCGTCTTCCAGGTGGTCTTATGTAATCATGTGTGTCAACGTTGAAACAAATTAGTCGAGCTTTTTTACGTTTTCTTGCTTAAAGGTGTAAAATAAACGCTTTATATGCGTATAGCGTTCTTTTATTTGGTTATTCTACTGTTTATTTAATTACCCAATTGTTTTTTCTTTACTTTTGTATAATTTGCACTTGCTTTTTGCGTGTATACTTATTTTTTCCTCGTGCTTAGTGTTTATATATCATCATCATCATCATCATTTATTTTCCTTGAGGGCCCCAGGGGGCATTATACAATGGAGTGAACACAATAAAAACATCAACAAAAATAGTTACTAAAAAACACGCTGTAACCTATACATGTATTTCAGAAAGAAAGAGGTTAACGGCTGCAGCAAACTTGTTAGTGTCAGTCATGTTTACAATGAGGTCAGGTAATGAGTTCCAATCGTCAATAGCAGATGGTAAAGTCGACATTTTATAAGAGACAGATGACGAAGTAATTGAGCGCAGTTTACATGAGTGGTCAAAACGAGGGAAGACACGGTAAGGAGGTGATAGTAGAGAATATTTTAGATGGTTGTTGTGGTAAAAGGTTTTGTGAAGAAGGGTGAGACCAGACTTGTACGTAATCCGTTACAAGTAACGAAATTACTTGTAATCCCTTACATTTATCAGTAATTTTGGAACGGAATAATTACATATTTTCTAGAGTAATTTTCAAGTAATTCCCTTACATTTTTTACGTAACGGATTCCTTGTAATCCGTTAAATTTTTTTTTTCTCACAATCAACCCCTTCCCCCCCATTCTAAATAAAGTTTTTTATTTATTTTCTTTTTTTTTTGTAAAGTCGAGCGCAGTGACACTGTCACGCGAATCGACCAGCGCAAAGGGAGGCTTTGGCACTCTTCAGTTCCGCAAACCTTTTCTTGCAACACCAAGCCCCTGAATCTTACTTTTTTTTCATCACTGTCAAAAAATCCAAAAAAACAATTCTACAAAAAAAAAAAGCGGGGGGGGGGGGGGGGCAAGTTTTTTTCGTTTTTTTTTTAGTCCCTTTGTTTTTTTCTTTGCGATCGAAGACGGGGAGAGGAGGACACCAGGTGATTGTGCGCATCTTCGAGAAGCTCGAGGCGAGGCCTTAAGTGCACTGAAAAGAATTAACAATGTCCTTCTCGGTTATAGTCACTACGACCATTTTCATAACGTCACAACACGAGACAACGCTCCGCCTACCCTACCCTTTTTGTGAGTCAGCTTTTTGCGAGCACTTAGAAAATGGTAATAGTCTTCCTTTCTTCTTCTTCCTGTTTTGCCCCAGCAGGACGCATCTTATCTTAAGCAGATATTTTTACAAATAAAACATAATGGTGGCTGACGTAGACTTGATATTCTGGGCTTGAGGAGAAAGTAAATTCGTGAGTGGGGGCCATAGCGCGGCTTACTTGGTACTCTACCCTTTGCTGCCCGTGGCATCAGCGGACGACTATCTGGAGAACACCGGAGTAAACTGCAGTCGGTTCGTGCTCCGTGCGTTTTAGAACGACACCAAGAAAGGTACACGTGGCAAACGTGCGTTTACACTTCCTTGTTTAACCGACGTTCTAATTAATTGTTGTTATGAGTGTCCTTTTTCTTTTATTACTTATATTTATATCCTGGAAACTTTTTTTCATTCACCAACGTCTAAAGTGAGGCTCGAACTGTTCAGAAACAAAAGGAAGAAGAATATCGAGCCAAACCTTATTTATTTTTTAATTATCACCTTACTGTTCCAACTATGTTTTGCTATTGATGATTTTTACAGCTTCGCGATTTAGACAATGGAGAATTCTAGTAGATCGGTCCGATGGCTCCGATAACGATATTCGATACTTCGCCGCCGTCTTTGTGTATGCATCATATTGTTATCGGGTACCGTTATCGGAGGTATCGGAAGGATCTACTAAATCTCTCGAATAGCAGGCAACGGCTGTAACGACGAAGCTTTGCTCTACATTCGAGGTAAATAGTACTTCCCTTGCGTCGCTGAAAAAGCTCAATGCAGAGCATGAAGCATTCGGGAGGAACAATGTGGCACTCCCATCAAGTGCCTCAGCTCAAATGGCGTTTAGCGTAGCAGTCGACATATTGAGTAAGAAATAACGCAAAGTGTCTGACAAGACTTTCGAGAGCCGGCTGTTGCTCAAAATACTCAAGGTCATTAAATGGAACAGGTGGCAACAATAATAACTTGAATAACCCTCTTCCCTTTGTTTCTTAGTTGAGGACAATAATGTTAAAAGTAACGCCACGAAAGTAACGGATTACTTTTCGGGGTAACGGTCAGTTACTTTCATGGGAGGGTAATTGTAATTGTAATAAATTACAATTTAGCCTCGAGTAATTGTAAATGTAATTCCTTACTATTTTTCAGTAACGTGTACAAGTCTGGGTGAGACGTGACACCCTTCGATGTAAAGAAAGTAAGTCAAGGTTAGCTGATTTGCGTAATCCTGATATGCTAGTGTATGGGGAGTAGTCAGAGTAAATAAAACGAAGACCTCTGTTTTGAACGGATTCAAGGTTATTAGTTAGATATGATTGCCATGGTGACCATATGGATGAAGCAAATTCAAGTTTAGATCTGACCAAGGTCGTATAAGCTAGTAGTTTTACTGAAGGTGTAGCTAGTCTGAGGTTACGGCGAAGAAATCCGAGAGTACGGTTAGCATCGGCAGTGACAGCATTTATGTGAGTAGTCCATGACAGATCAGAGGTCAGGTGAACGCCTAGGTATTTATATGAGGAACAGGTGGCTACTGGGATAGTGGAAAGGTGATAAGAAAAGGATGAAACATGTGAACTGCGGGTGAATGATAGAGATTTACATTTATTAAAGTTTAAAGTCATTTGCCATTTGTGGCACCACTGAGTTATAAGTGCGAGGTCATTCTGCAAAATTTGATTATCGTGGTTTGAATTGATAGGTTTATAAATTACACAGTCGTCGGCGAACAGACGTATTGAAGAGGAGATGTCGAGGTAGAGATCATTAATGTATATTAAAAATAGAAGGGGGCCAAGAACGGTTCCCTGGGGGACGCCGGAGGTTACAGTGCAGGTGGTAGATTTGGTGTTGTTAATAGATGAGTACTGGGTGCGATTTGTGAGGAATTCGGAGACCCATTTGACGACTGAGGGATGGATATTAATATTTCTAAGTTTCAGTAAGAGACGTTGATGAGGGACCCTGTCAAATGCCTTGGAGAAATCAATAAATATGGCGTCAGTTTGCTTATTAGAATCAAAGTTTGAGTAAACGTCAGTAAGAAAAGCTGTTAGTTGCGTTTCGCATGAGTATGACTTGCGAAAGCCGTGCTGATGCTCGAAAAGAAGGCTGTGGGAGTCTAGAAAGTTTATTATGTTAGAATAGAGTATATGCTCTAAGAGTTTAGACGACACACTGGTGAGCGAGATGGGGCGATAGTTGTTGATTACTTGGCGATCACCTGCTTTGTAAACGGGGATGACGTTAGCGATTTTCCAATCGCAAGGAATTTCAGAAAGTTGAAGAGACTGCGAGAAAATGTCGCAGAGGAAAGTTGAAGAGACGTGTTTAGTATTTATTAATATTTTCGAGTTTATTTGGTCGTCGCCAGAGCTAGAAGACACCTTCAGCTGATCAATGGCCTTTAGTACACCCGAGTGGTCGATCATGATAGGATTCATAGGAGGATGAATGGGTTGGCACAAGTTGGGCATACTTGACAAGTCTTCATTGGTAAAGATCGAGCTAAAAAAGTTGTTAGTTTCAAGAGCACTATGTTCGTCAGAAAGTGGAAGGCCGTACTCGTCAACGAATTGTAATGGAAGAGAGAGTGCTGGGTTAATTACTTTCCAAAACTTTTTAGGTTTATTGGTTAAAATGTTGGGGAGGTCATGAGTATAAAATTTGGATTTGGCATCATGAATCGCGGATTTGTAGGCCCTAGCGCATTCGTGATAGGCGTTCCAAGATGCGTTAGTGTTATGAGCCTTTGCCCTCGTATAAGCTCTTTTTTTCCTGTTGGAGTGACAATGAACTGTTTTATCGTACCAAGGGTTAGTGTTATCGGATATAATTCGAGAGAGTGGAACGAAACGTTTGATTAGGGATGTTAGTCTATCTTTGAAAAGAATCCAGTTTTCATTGACCGTCCTTTCTGCGAAGTTGACTGAGAATATGTGATACAATTCTTCGAGGTTGGTGTTGATAGATGCGTAGTCGGCTCTCGCGTAATCGTGAATGAATTTGCAATAACGTGATTTCTTAGGAGTAGTGATGGAGAATGTTAGCTCAATGACGAGATGGTCGCTAATGCTGGGTAAGTATGTGACGTTGCTGAAGAGCGAAAGGTCATTGCTTAAACATAGGTCGAGTACGTTGCTGCAGCGATTGGTAATTCTAGTGGGTTGAGTAATAACATTAGATAGGCTAAAATCTAAACAAAGGTCAATAAACTCTTGAGAAAATGCACAGCTAGAACAAATAGTAGACCAGTCAATATTTGGGTAATTGAAATCACCAAAAAGGGTAACTAAAGCGTTAGGATATTTACATACGAGTTCAGAAAGGCATTTATACAGCTCAATAACAAAATCTCTTTTATTGTCCGGCGGCCTGTAACACACACCCATTATTACGGAAGGCGTTGTGCAAAGATACACCCAAACAACTTCTAGGTCAGTGGTAAGCGGTATTAGCCGTGATGGTATATGGTCTTTTATGGCCAAAAGTACGCCCCCTCCTTTTCTAGTTTTTCTATCAGACCTATACACTCGAAAGTTTAGGTGCGAGGGAAATAGCTCAACGTCAGATATATCAGGGCTTAGCCACGTCTCTGTAAGTACAACAAAAGCGGCATTACACGCTTCGATTACTGAAATTATTTCGTCTCTCTTTGGTATTAGGCTTCTAACGTTAGTAAATAGGATAGAATGACTTGAAGATTTGTTAGTGATAACATGGTGCTTTGCCGGTCGACTCCTAGAGGGCGACGAGAAGAAGCGCTGGCGTGGCTATGTGTCTTTTTCTTTAACGGCGCCAAGAGCGGCATCGAATACGTAGCACTTATCATTTATAAAAAGTTTATCATGACGCAGTCTGTAGGGGGTGCCTATTGGCCTTGCAAAATCAACGTGACGGCGTGCGAGCCGGACAGAAATTGGGAAGTCTTCGCTGATGGCTACGCGAGTTCCTTTAAGCTTGTGGACTGATGAAAGAACGCTATCTTTATCTTTAAACGAAGAAAACTTTACTATTATTGGGCGACATTTCTGAGGGTCGAATGCTCCTAGGCGATGCGCCCTTTCAATCCTAGATGATTCAACTTGCACGTTTAGTTTTTCGGAGCACAAGCTAGTGACCAAGCACTCTGACTGAGCCCACGTTTTCTTGTCTGCGTCGGTGATGCCAAAAAATAAAAGATTACAGCGACGGGATCTGCCCTCTGCATCATCGCAACGTGTTTTTAGCTGAGATAGTTCGTTTAAAGCTGCAGTAAGCTGGGGTTCAGTAGTCGCGGCGCTACTAGTATCTTTTGTAATTCTCCGGTGCTGTGGGGTCAAACAAGCCTTGAACGCCTTTGGACCTCACTAGATCCGCGCTTACATGGATGGTGTCGGCCGGCTCCGGGTCAGAACCTGCCGATGGGAACGAGACGACAGGCAACCGATCTCGACGGTGATGAGGGCAGATCTGAGGCGAGCGCCTCGAGCAGATTTATTTTTCATATTTTTGGTGGCCGAATCATGTCTTGCCGCCACGCGGCCCGTGGTTTTATACAACACGTGACACGTGCAATCGGCGCATTGTAGGTGGTGCCATCTCTGAATGAAGGACGGCCGTAAACATAATCGCTACATTCTCCTACCCTTATGAAAAAAAAAGAAACGTAAAAGGAAGACAACATATCTACAGAATCGTAGTAACAAAAATACCTGCACATAGTATATAAAAAAATAATTTTTTTAGCCCCTCCATAAAAAAAAAAAAATAAAAACAGTGCAGCGGTAACAGAGACAATTCCAACTGTTGAAAACCGACACACTTAGTAAATTGTCTATGATACACTAGACAAAAAAAAAAAAAAACAGGCATTGTTGCTACATTAAGCTGGGCACAACACTGTTCAGTTCAGGCACAACCGCGTGGAAAGTCCCATTACAGTGCAAAATAGTTCAGTTCGTGAGAGGTGACATTTAAAAAAAATCAGAAAAAGTCGCTTCAGTTCATTGCACATGATAATTGCCAGATGAAGAAAACAGATTACTGTTTCTATAAAATGAAAGCACGTAGTCCTTCAGTCGCTGTGGAAGTCTTCTTTCACGTACTGGCCGACTGTAGAGTTGAGTTGGCGTGGTCACGGTTGCTTCCGGGACGCAGGGGTGAGTACTGCTACCGTTCACGCTCTCTTCAAGGGGAGGTATGGAGGAAGGTGTTCCCGGATTAGATACAGCGGGGCTGCTGGTCGGCATCGGGATGAACGGTTGAAGAGGATCTTAAACCTCGAGACTTGGGAACACAGAGTTAGACGAAGGCACCTGCGGGGATGGACCTGGCACAGCAGGTTCAGAGCTGCAACTAGCTCTACTTGTAGCTGGACTGCAGACAGGATCGGGTGGAGCCGTGACAGTAGGGTTACTTAACGGAGAATGGTGTCTTATCGGAGCAGGTTCGTTTTCATCTTCATCATCCCAGAAAAGATCTGCATCCTGCTGCTCTGGTGGAATGAACGCTCTTGTCAATTTGTCGGCGCTCCATATTCGCCCGTCAGCAAATTTATAAGTGGCCGGGCCCACTTGAGTTTGAATAATTTGTGGCGTTGAATACTTAGTTTGTAATTTATTCTTGTGTTGTGGTCGATAAATCCGGACTGCTTGGCCAGCGACGAACCTCGGCCACCGAACAGCCTTTCGAGAGTCCGAGTACGACTTCATGTTCTGTTGGTAACTACGCACTCTCGCATGAAGATCAGTCCGGCTTGACGAGACAGCCGGAGCTTCGGGGGTCGACATCCCTTGAATGTCTAACTTGGACCTATGGGTCCGTCCATGAAGCAGTAGGGAAGGTGCTTGGCCTGTTGCCGAGTGGGGAGTTCGTCGGTAAGCTTCCAGGTAGTCCCGGACAGCATCCGGCAGAGGGCGTCCTTGTACGGCGGCTAAATCCGAAGTGCATGCGAAACTAGAAATAAAACAGCGCGGAGTAGGTAGACTGGCTTTGGGGGCGCATTGCAAAACGCCAAACCAGGGAGTACAAGGAGACATGGGATGGGCATCATTTGAGAGCAGGGAAGCGGTGAGCAAGGTAGAATTTGAGGATAGGTTGAGGCTAATGGATGGGGAGCAATGGGCACGAAAGGTTTTCAGCTATTTATACATGAGGAGCGTAGACACAAAGTGGAGACAGCGCACTAGGAAATTAAGAGGAAGGTTTTTGGGCTATAGCGAAGATACGGAAGAGCAAGTCTCAGTTAAGAAGAAAGTTAAGGCCACAGAAAGAGATCGGTGGCTAGAGGGAATGCAGACAAAGACTGCTCTGGAAAGCTATAGATTAAACAAAAGAGTTATTGCCAAAGAAAGCATTTATGACAATTCTAGGGGAAGCTCATTGCTGTTTGAGGCAAGAACGGGTGTTCTGCGAACCAGAACATACAGAGTGAAGTACCAGGAAATTGATACAGTGTGCACTGCTTGTGGAGAGGAGGACGAGACGGCTGAGCACTTGATACTCTACTGCAAAGGGCTTCACCCTATGCCTACCGAAGACAACATAGATTTAATAAAGTCATTGGGTTTTAGAGACAGCGAAGGGAGAGTGGATTTCAAGACATTACCAAGCAAAGATTAAGTGAATGGTGGCAGAAATCGAGAGAAAACTAGGTATTTTCTTAATCACTGATGGCAAGGGGGTTTCATAGCCTCACTTTCTTTGCACTGCGGAGTGAATATAGATTTCACATTTAAATATTCTAAGCTTAAATGGTAAAACAAAATGGCTAGGTGGCGTAAGCTACCGCCCGATCCAAAGGGCTCAGCCGTATTCATCCATCCATCCATCCATCCATAGCTGAAGACATGACTTTAATACGCGATTACACCTTTCCACTTGGCCATTTGCTTGAGGGTGATATAAAGATGTTTTGGAATGCTTAATTCCATGCTGGTGTAGAAATTCTTGAAACTCGTGTGAAACAAACTGGACGCCGTTGTCCGAAACTATTTCGCAAGGAAGACCCTCGCGGGCAAAGACAGTTTGCAGGAAGTTAATAACAGTTGTTGAAGTTACTGATGCCACCGGTTGCACTTCCGGCCATTTTGAGTGATAATCTATTAGTACGAGAAAGAAACGTTGACTCGGAGGTGCGTGTTCAACCGGTCCCACAATATCCAACCCCAGCTTTTCCCATGGTTGTTTGGGAAGCTCAACTGGTTGCAATGGTGCAGGTGCTCTCTTTGCAGTTTTGTCAGTTGAGTTACATACTGTACAATGTTGAATCCGTTCTTTGATTTCCTGAGACATTCGGGGCCACCAGTACTTGTCTCGGATGATGGTCGTTGTCCGGGAAATACCTTGATGCGTCTCGTGGCCCAGTTGGACGATGCGGTCACGTAACTGTTCAGGTACCACAATCTTTTCCCCTTGGAAAAGGATCCCGTTATGTAAGGACAGTTGATCTCTTACATTGAAGTAAGGTCTCAGGTCGGTCAGGGCGAAGCTATCATCCGGCCATGATGAAAGGGTATATCGAATCACACGAGGAAGGACAACATCTGTGGTGGTAGCTTCTTGAAAATCCGTTAGTGTCAAAGGAAGCATAATAAGGGAAACTACGTCCTCTTCGAACTGCGTACCGTTTTCTGTGAAGATGCTGAAGATGCTGAACGGCCACAACGGCGGAGACGTGTCGTCTGCGACGTTGTCTTGGAGCGTGGGGCTTCTGAACGGCGCCCACAAGTACCTCACAGCTGAGACGTTTGGGTTCAAGGTGAATGCCAATGGGGCGGCCCTGAAGAAGAAGCAGCTGTGGACCCTGGAGCCCTGCTGCGTGCCGGCGAGGACCAGGCCGCGGTGCGCCTGCGCTCCCACCTGGGACGCTACCTGGCGGTGGTTGGCGACTCCTACAAACAGCGGCGAAGTGGCCCATCTTCAAGCAACGGAAGCACTGAGCGTGGAGTGCCGGACAGACGTCACGCGCACGGTTGCGACGTCCACAAAACCAGCAGAGGTCGGGGCCGCCTGCTCGCTCGCCCATTCGTGAAGGAGGAACGTCACGACGCTGTTGAGGACCCACTCGCGCTTGCGGCCGCGGTACATGGTTGACTGCTGGAGGGCAGGGAGTCATCCGGGACGTCCTTGGTGTTGGCGTGTACTGACGATAGGGCCAGGTAGAAAAACCTGGGTGGCCATCTTGGTTGAGTACCTGGGATGCCAGTCGCCTTTTACCATCTTGATATCCCCGTCTTGGTGCGTGCGCCTGTTCGAAAAGGGGTTGCTCATGTACTGGACTTCACCGGAGCTTGAAGATGTCCCCGATACCGACGTCTGGCGTTGGTGAAATTGTTCGGAGGTCCGAGCCAGTTGCTCGAATTGTAGAGCGAGCTGTACTGCCCGGTTAAGTGTAGGTACCGCAGTGCCAACGCACTCACGTAGGATACGGTCCTGAACTCGTCTGGAATCGAGGCCCTCAAGGAACACGTCGCACAGATGTTCGTCTACTGCAGCACCATATGCACAAAAAGAACCCTGATGTCTTAGAGCAGCCAGAAATTCTGAAACTGTCTCTCCAGGCAGCTGAGTCCGAGAGCGCAGTTTCTTGCGCTCCAAAGCAACACATCCCGAAAATTCAAAGTGTTTTTCGAGCGCGGCTAAAAACGCTTCAAACTCGTTCAGATGCTCCGTGGCCGGCACGGTGTTCAGCTGAAAAGCAGAGACAATGCGCTGCCCTTCTACTCCCAACATCGAAAAAAGGACATGCTTCTTCTGAGCCGGCGGAACGTCGTGGATACCGGTAGCATGGAGGTACGAAAGAAAGGCCTCCTTCCACGCCGGCCAGGCCTGTACAGGTGTGCCGGGAACGGCCAAGAAGACTGGAGGTGGAGGAATCGCCGCCGCGATATTAGTCAATGCTGATTGAGCCATTGTCAAGTAGGCTTAGATGGGCATGTGCATTCTAATATCCCATCCTCGTCGCCATTTTGTAATTCTCCGGTACTGTGGGGTCAAACAAGCCTTGAACGCCTTTGGACCTCACTAGATCCGCGCTTACATGGCTGGTGTCGGCCGGCTCCGGGGCAGAACCTGCCGATGGGAACGAGACGACAGGCAACCGATCTCGACGGTGACGAGGGCAGATCTGAGGCGAGCGCCTCGAGCAGATTTATTTTTCATATTTTTGGTGGCCGAATCATGTCTTGCCGCCACGCGGCCCGTGGTTTTATACAACACATGACACGTGCAATCGGCGCATTGTAGGTGGTGCCATCTCTGAATGAAGGACGGCCGTAAACATAATCACTACAGTATCCTTTTGCTTTAGTGCGTCGAGTTCACTCGCGAGTTTGTTAAGTCGCTCTTCAAGTGTTGAAACTGTCTGTTCACTTTGTTTTTGTTTTTCTTTTAGAAGGTTTACTTCTTGTTGAAGTATAGCATGACTGTTTCTAAGTTTATCGACTGTTTCTTGTAAGCTAAGTAATTGTTCTTCTTGGAGTTTTGTTATGGGACCTGGGTTCCGCTCAACATCACCAGACAACAACAACAGCAGAACTCTAAAAGACTCAATACAAGCTTCGCAGCATGGAAGCATAACAAGACAAACATTGTCTGATTTAAAACAATGGCAAGGTTTTTGTTTACTAACCTGCGGGAGAACGAAAAACATGAGCAACTTGATGGCTGCAGAGCCTCCATGCCCACTGGCGCGCTGTCGCAAGGGGAGCTCCTTTATAGCTGCCGCTGTCGATGTCCCTGCTGATGACGTGGTGTGAACGAGGTTCTCGATGAACTTGATACCAGGACAGGACGGTGCTGTCGACCAGTGATTGGCAGGTTGAAGATTGTCGTCCGGATGCCGGGAGAAAACCGCGCCGTCATCGTGACTCCAGTTAGTTGGGGACCCACGCGCCGACACGCTCAGGAACTGCAGGAGGACGAAAAACATGAGCAACTTCATGGCTGCAGAGCCTCCATGCCCACTGGCGCGCTGTCGCAAGGGGAGCTCCTTTATACATAGAGATCATACATACTAACTCTAGAGGAAAAGGTCCGCCATTTTCCCATACATTCTGGCTGCCGCAAGCGGCGGATCATGCAGGCAGACCCTCGGGGTCCCAAACACGGTTACATCATCACAGCAGTTACGTGAACTTCGACAATCCACGAACTTACCGGTGGAAAGATATTCGCGTTCCTTTCGAAGCTTTCTTTTTGCATAGCGCGCAGATGTACGGCCTCGCGTTAACGCTAAACTAAACCATATACCCGACTTCGCCGGTGCGGCGCGGGTGGGCGCGGTTGAGGAATACGAAACTGCGCAACCACCAGATTTCCGGGATTTCGACAGAAGGGAAGTTAATGCAGCGTAATGACTTTATTGCTTTTTATAAGCGTTAGAATAGCTCAGAATTTAGTTTACAACGTTAAATTATCACTGTTTATATTGCTGAGAGTTTTCACTCTTCGCGTTTACCATGGCAACGTTGCTTTCTTTCTCTCGTGTTCTGTCGCTCTCTTTTGCGATCGTTCACTCGGGACCCCGGGTGTCGGCGCACAGGATTTGCCACTCCTCCTCACCCACCTTTACCCCCCTGCCTTTATGCCTTTATAGCTGCCGCTGTCGATGTCCCTGCTGATGACGTGGTGTGAATGAGGTTCTCGATGAACTTGATACCAGGACAGGACAGTGCTGTCGACCAGTGATTGGCAGGTTGAAGATTGTCTTCCGGATGCCGGAAGAAAACCGCGCCGTCATCGTGACTCCAGTTAGTAGGGGACCCACGCGCCGACACGCTCAGGAACTGCGGGAGGACGAAAAACATGAGCAACTTCATGGCTGCAGAGCCTCCATGCCCACTCTTTATCTATCTTTAAAGTTATCTAGTTTTGCGTTGTTGTTTTTTCACACTGCATTTTATCTTGCTAACGTAAGGAGGCAGAGACATCGTCAAGTTGCTACAGCGGTTTTTTTTGTGTCCCTTACTCCGTTGGAGAAAGTTTCTCTACCTCCTCCTCCTTCTTCTTTTTTTCTTCACTTTCTTCCTGTGCTTCTTCTTATTATTATATTTAAATGACCATTTAAATAATCTTGCTTTTAATCTCCATCCTGGTTCAAATAAGCAGCCTCACTTTCTTTCACACAGCTTGGACACAACCGTTTTACTTTTTAAGGCGAAAGCCTTACTGGTCCCATTGAGGGAAAAAGTTGGAGTAAATGGTCATAAAAACGCGATTGCGCGGCACGCGACGCTCAATCGTATGCTCAAGGACGAAGCAATCCTTGGCGTCGTCCTTGTGGTCGTCCTAGACCTCTAGGACGACCTCACTCGTCATAATACGTGAAATACAAGCGGCGTAGCCGGCGTTGTTTTTCCATAAAAGTGTCCATAAAACTACGCTATCAAGCGCTATCAGCGTGATGTCATCAAGTATCATAAAGATCATCAGCGTGACGTCACTGCCGGGGTGCCGTGTGCAAATGATGCACTTTGAACTTCATCTTGCTCGTTGTCTGCTTCGTGCGATACACTGTTAGGCGACTACGTCTTCATCGACGGCCTCGACATCGGCAGCAGCGTCTACATCTACGGCGGCTTCCGCAGACAAACGTGACCGCCCACGCAAATACGCCTAAGCCTCCTTAAGGGTCCTCCTCCAGGCGTCGTTCTCAGCGTCGTCCTAGACGTCGTCCTTAAGGTAGCTAGAGGTCGTCTTAGAAGTCGTCCTAGAAGTTGTCCTAGACGTCGTGCTTGACTGGCTTTCGCCTTCCTACACGTAAGCAGTCTTAAGTGTACTCGCTATTTTACGTAGATAGAGGAACGATGTCCTCGGTATAAAAAATGAAAAATCGCGTTTACTTAGCAGAGATGTACAACGCTAACCGCCGCCTCGATCGTCTTAATCTCCTCCGTCCTCGCGCCTCTTTTTCCGGCCTTCCTCGTCCTTCGTCGCGCGCACATTCCTCCTCTTCCTCTACAATATTCAACACACTCCGGGGCCCGAAGTGGGAAATTTTAAGGGGGTACAAACGCTGCACAGGTCTGACAATTTCAGTCCCTTTTGGTATTGTAAAAGCTTGGTCTGCTAGGCAAGTTGGTAATGGACATTCATATTAAAAATGGCGCAAAAAAGACGGGACAAAAAGACGAAGAAGCACACAGGACAAGCGCTTGTCCTGTGTGCTTCTTCGTCGTTTTGTCCCGTCTTTTGTGCGCTATTTTTAATGTAAATGCCCTTTTGGCAGTTTTTACCTTACATGCCGGTACTACACCATCTTTGCCTTGAATGCGTCCCATAATGACCCCAGTCTTCCAGAACAGTTTTTGCACACTATCATCATGAATTATTACTACATCACCTATTTTTATGTTATGGGTGCGCTGCACCTTTCGGGAGTGAAAACGGCGGAGCACAAGTAGGTATTCATGCTGCCATCGTTTCATACGCTGTCGGTGAACCCAAAGACTGAGGATTTCTAGCTGAGCCTTTGACTCATCTGAAGCCTGTGTAGGAGATAGAATACAACATCCTAAGGAAAAACGAGAAGGAGTCAATACGTCTGGCTCATTGGAACTGAAATAAATGAAAGTGTTCGGTCATGTATTCACAACCGCTTCGGTTTCAGACAGCAAGGTGCCCAGCTATTGTAGATCGAAAGACCCCTTCCCCAACAATTTGTGAAGGCACGTCTTCACAATCCCAATGAGCCTTTCCTAGAAACGGCCCCACCCACGGCGCTCTTTCTGCGATAAATCGCCACGTTTTTCACTTCATCTTCTCTCAGAAACTGGTGCATTGCAGCTAGTTCTCTTGACGCTCTTTTAGAAGTTGCAGCGTTATCCAAGTACACAACTCGCACGGTGCCACGCCTGGCGCAGAATCTTCTAAAAGCCACAAGGAAAAAGTCTGCCGTAAGGTCTACAACAAGCTCAAGATGAATGGCTCTAACGACAGAACAAGCGAATAACACAAAGTACGCTTTCACTACGCTACAGTTTTTAACGAAAAGGGGTCCGGCAAAGTCTACTCTCGTAATTTCGAAAAGACGAGAGCTTAATACTTGGTCACTTGGAAGGGGAGCCATCGGCGCACTTGCCGCTTTAAGGCGGAACCGGGCACAAAGTAGTCACTTTCCAGTAACCCGTTAAACAGCCTGCCGTGCACGCGTGACCAAAAACGTTGCGCGCAGTTCAGTTGAGGTGTCACCAATTTTCCGTGGAGCACCACTCTGTGAGCATGTAGAACCATCAGTCATGTCACAGAGTGTTCGCCTGGAAGTAGTACGGGGCTTTCTCGTTGTAGGACACCACCGCGTTTTGGAGGCGGTTCCTAATTCGGGCGAGTCCTTCGTCCGCAATAAAAGAATGGAGGTAACGTATTGGCGAAGTATTTTCCAGGTTTTCTCCTTTTATTAGTTGTGGCATTTCATTTACAAATGCTTCTAGCTGTACTTGACGTAACCAGGCGTTTTCGGCTGCTCGAAGTTCCTCGCCCGTAAGTGTACCTTCACGACGAGTCGTCGGTGAACGGCAGTTGTCTGTGAAACGCTTTATCCAATCTGTCACTCTTGTCATCTTGGTCCTAGTGCTGTACTTGTCAGGGCTGAAAATCGGCTCATTTGCTACGCTCATGAGAACTGGAACCTCACGTTTCAATTTTAATATCGCATTATTATCCACGTCTGTAGACTCGACGACTGCAGTTATCCCAGGCCAGGATTCCTGTGTGATTGATAGCCATCCAGGTCCTCTCCACCAGAGGTCATTAGTTAAAAGGTCCTTTGCAGAGGGTCCTCTAGTCAAGAGATCCGCTGGGTCCTCATTTCCAGGGCAAGGGTTTCAGTGGGATGAATCCGTTTCTGTCTGTATTTCTGTCACTCTGTTAGAAACAAACTGTTTTTACTTGGCTGCAGAATCTCGGATCCAACATAGAGTGACAGTTGAGTTGGTCCACAAGGAGTCAATCATGTTCCAATGCTTGTTTGCCAGCGTCTCTTTTAAGAACTTCATTAAACGAGTGGCCAGAACTGCCGCGACTAGTTCCAAGCGAGGAAGGGTTCTTTGCTTTGTACATCAGATGATAGAAGCTACCCAACAATTTGAGAGCAAGTGCTGGACGCTCACATTTCCGGTTGCATCCCTGATCCTGATTCCTGATGTAGGCCGCTGCGCCATAGGCACTCGAATTGGCGTCTGCGAGCACGTGAAGTTGGTGGAGTGCAGAGTTATCTAAAAGGTTCTTCAACCCACATCTTGGAATCGAAAATGTCTGCAACGCCTCGAATTCTTCACACCATTCGTCCCATTCTTTCTGTAATGCTCAAGGCCTGTCTTCTTCCCAGTCGGTGCCGTATTCCCAAATCCTCTGGAAAAGAATTTTAATCCTGACGAGAAACGGAGACAACCATCCCAAAGGGTCAAACAGTCGCGCTGTCGTCTGAAGAACAAAGCGTTGGTGTTGTCTTTGTTTTCGAGGAACTGCAGCACTGTTTCGATATTAAGGTGAAGCTCGTCGGTGTCTGTATTCCACAAAAGACCGAGGACCTTTCTAGTTGTCGAAGCCGAAGACGGTGCTACTCCCTTTTCAATGGGTCGTTGCAGCGCCTCCTCATTTGTGGTTCATTTTTGAAGTGTCATGCCAGCTTCCTCAAGGATAACTTTAGCTTCTCTGTAGACACGAAAGGCCTCGTTTGAAGTCGAAACTCCCGCAACAAGATCGTCCACATAATAACTCTCGCAGAGCAGCCTCGTTGTGTTTTGAAATGCTACTTCCATACGCTTGAAATGGTGTTGTGATGTGGCAGTCAGTAGAAATGGATTTGCCGTCGTTCCGAAAGGTACGCGAGTCATTCGATACCCTTCCACTCTAGGCAGGGGGTGGCCTGTCTTTGGCATGCGCTCAAACCACAGGAATCGTATACAGCGTCTCTGTCGTTTTCTCTAATCGATATCTGAAGAAAAGCCTTTTGAATATCTGCCGTGAGACCTATCTTGTGCAGCCTAACGTTCACGAGCGTCTTAACCAAGTCATTGCTCAGATTCGGCCCTTTCTCCAGATGATGATTCACTGAAGCCACCCCAAGTGCACGGGATGAGGCGTCAAAGACGACTCGCAGTCTTGTCGTTGTGGATGATTCTCTTACCACAGCCTTATGAGGAATGTAGTAACACTTGTCGGGTATGCTTTGGCAGCGAGTTATCTTTTCTGCATGTCCATCTACTTCGTATTGCCGGACAGCTGCGTCATGCTGCTGGATTTTCTTTGTATCTGTGATGAGCCGTCGAACCAAACTGTGTAGCCGCTTGGTCAAGTTGATGTAATATGTATGGATTTTTCGAAAGCCTTTGACCGTGTTCCTCATGACAAATTGCTCGAAAAGCTACGTAAATTAGGACTGAATCGGAGTTTGCTATCATGGATACGTTCATATTTAAGCAACCGAATGCAGTATGTCTGTTATAATAACGTATGCTCTCCCCCATTAGCAGTCTATTCAGGAGTACCCCAGGGTTCCGTTTTAGGGCCACTCTTATTCTTAGTCTATATCAATGACATAGCTTCGAATCTGCCTTCTTCTGTACATGTTAAGCTTTTTGCGGATGACTGTATGCTATTTTCTAAAATTACTACAGTTCAGGATCAGGAGTTACTAAATGAGTCTTTGGGGGTAATCAGCTCATGGTGTGCTACATGGGGCATGGTTATTAATTTTAATAAGACGGTATTTTGTAGTATTACAAACAAGAAGAAAGTGTTAGATTTCCGCTACACTATAGGGAGCACAGAACTTGCAAAAGTAGATGAATTTAAGTACCTAGGTGTGATTTTTTGTAATACGTTGCGCTGGAATAGTCACGTGGACTATATATGTGCAAGGGCATATCAAAAACTAGCGTTCCTTAGAAGGCACCTAAGACATGCAAATAGAGATGTTAGATTAACTGCATATAAATCCTATGTGCGTCCGATATTAGAGTATGCAAGTTGCGTATGGGACCCCTACAGAAGAAAACAGGTCACACAAATAGAAAGAATTGAGAACCTTGCTTTACGGTTTATTTTTTCGGAATATAGGCGTACGTCGTCTGTTACCGCAATGAGAGCTGAGGCGCGGCTGGATCGCCTAGAAAACAGAAGAAAAATTTCTAGATTAAAAGAATTATACATTATAGCAAACGGACTGACAAAAATAGATCCTGAAACATATCTGCTACCTTCGACGTCTCATTCCCGGAGAACGAGCAACACTAAAGCCATTTCACCGTATCAATACAAGAATGATGTATTCAAATATTCATTCTTTTGCAGAACAATAATTGAGTGGAACGCTTTACCAGAAGAACTTGTCAGTTTCTGCAGCCTTGAGCTATTCGGAGCCAAATTGACCGAATTTTTTAATTAAGTGATGCATGTAAAGAATGTGCAGGCACTTCGAACTGCCTGCGCACGCTTGACCCGCACAGAGTGCATGATCATGTATTTATTATGTGCTTTTGTACTTCCTCTCCTGCGTAGACCGAAAGGTCCGCAGTATTGTAAATAAATAAATAAATAAATAAATAAACAAATAAAAAATAAACTGCAACCGCATGGTTGTCTGACAGATCCGCGTTAAGGTTCTTACAATGTAAAGCTAAATTATATCTTTCGTATTTAAAAGCGGTCTCCTTGCTGAATTATTGGAGAACTTCACTGTCGTGGCTGAAGTTTGTTGAAGCGTTAAATATTCCTATGCCTTCGAGCACCCAGAATTGCTGGAGCGCGTCGGAAACTTCTGATTCGACGCAGTTTGTTTGGAGAACACAGATGTGTGTTCCAGCTTCCGTGAAAACGCCGCCGCCAGATGTCACGCGTCCTTGGAAGGTCCAACCGAGCTTCGTGTTTATAGCCGCCAGGCACTTGTCCTCGCCATGCAGACAGACTACGTTCAGGAGGAATTTTCATATCTGGTCCGCTTTCACAAGTATGATATCAGCTTCCCGTTTGAATCCAAGAAATGGTAGAAGGTCAGCAATATACCTTCTTTCCTTGGTCAGCCTATGGACAAAAAAGTGAGCAGCGGGAGCTTCAATTAACTCCTCGCAGATAAAGGGAACTTCAATTGCTTTGATTTTGTGTTGAAAATGGCTGAACTGGCTCATAACGGCTACTTGTACTAAGTTGTATTTCCTTCTTGGAGCTCCGTTAGATCCCCCAAAAGCTTTGATCGACAAGTCAACCGTTTTTACGGTGTGTAATCCCAATTTCCTCGACATGTCTTCTCTTATGAAAGTACTCTGACTCCCGTTGTCGAAGACTCCACTGATGTAGCACGACTGGCTTTTGTTCAACAACCAGGCTCGAAATGTCTGTAAGAGCACCTGCTTATCCACTGAGCTCGTAAATGAATCCTTGGTTGCCACGTGCATGATGGCGCTCTATTGTTCGCGTGAACTTTGCTTTGTACATCAGATTGTAAACAACAGTAGTGTGCCTGCCCCTGCATTGTGAGCAGTGTACGTTACGGCGGCAGTGTCTCGCCCGATGCCCAATAGCAGTACATTTAAAGCATCTACCCGCCTTTGCAAGCCGACTTTTCTTCTCATGCAGATTGATTTCAAAAGAACAGTTATTGGTGGTGTGCGTAGGCGAAAGTGAAAAAAAGTCACTTTGCTGCTCAGGCGCGTCACTATGAAGTACCGCCGCTGAAGGTAGATGGATCATGGCTGCTGTGTTAGCTTCGTGTGTCGTCAGGCAGACTTCGTTCTGTGAGTGCGACGAGCCCAGTTTTCTCGCGGGCTTTCACTTCTATACACCAACTCATCTCTGTGACGTCAAGGCGCGGTGGTGGCGCGTCGGTCGCACTTCCGGTCTGGGGCTGTGGGCAGAAGTCCCCATGCCAGACGTGTATTCCTGCGTTGTTTTGAAGGGAACTAGCAAAAAACCTGCCTTCTCGTCAAAATGCCGGGACTGGGGCCGTACCAAAAGAGACGAGAAACGTTTGAAGGTCAGTTTTCACGTGCTCAGTTCGTCCGAAAATCTAGATATATGCCGTGAAAAGGGAAAAGCAGACGCCGTCGGACAACGATTGCTTGGGCGGGAACCACTTTGAGTTAAATTCACGGATATTGTGGTCATCAGATTTATTTGTTTTATTCCAACATGAACGCCAGAAAACCATCAAGTTGTGCGGACCACCTGCGGACTACGTTCAGTGCGTCTTCAAGTTCAAACGGCCGCCTGATCGTTCGAACTGTCGTCTGCTCTTTCAAACGTTTCTGCTTGTCGTCTGCTCTCTTAGACGACGCCGGCCCGTAGATTAAACGTTGGCCCGGTACTTGCTATACGAAGTAAGCACAGGTCTCAAAAGATTTAAGTTTGAAGGTTGGTAACCAGGCTCGATGTAAACAGTAAATACAAGCAGATGTTGATCATTGTTACGAGTGACCATCACTGACTTGCTATGCCTAATTGACTTGGTCCGATTCTGCTTGCAATTTTCAGTACCGACGTCGACTATCTCAGCTACGGTTCATGCTTTTGCAGCCCGAGCGGCGTCGCGACTGAAAATTGCGAGTGAAATCTCATCATGCGAATCAGGTTTTAGCGTACATACTGCGGCGTCCAAGCGGAATGAATCGCCACATGTCACATTATTCACGCGAAGTTTCGCGGTGTAACGAGCCTCGGTAATTCCGCTGACGCCGCTCAAGTAGTCAGACATCGCCAGGAAGACGTAGAATCAACAATTCGAACGCGAAAAAAAGCAGGGGGACTCACACCGACGCCGACAACATCGCATTTCAATGGTTTGTTTATGGGCGACGGCGGGCTTCTTGCCCACACCCCCATCGCGCATGCGGGGCGCCGGTGGCGTCCGCTAGGGGCGCTCCGGTTTGTTTATAAACATGAGTTGGTGTATACGTAGATAATATTAAGCTTTGCTTCTGAAGATTGATTTTCTCTTGTGTTCTCTTGGAAACTCTGTCGTTTATAATAGTCGACGACGATGTCACTTGGTATTGCTTTGGTGAGAACCTCTAATAACATTGATGCGTACGACAGCTCCGGCCGACCCAGCGCTTTTAGTACTCTCACGTTAATCTGTACGGTGTTCAGGAGTTCAATTAGTTCACTCACGTCACCAGATAACTTTACTGGCTTCAGCGTTCTGAGGTTGGCAAGGTACGTTTGCTGGATAATTTTTACGCTTCCAAATAATCGGTTTTTCAAAATTTCGATTGCGACGCAGTAGGATGCCTCGCTCACCTGGATTCCTGCAATAGCTTTCGCTGCGGGCCCACTCAGCACAGTCTTCAGGTAGTGGTACCGATCAATGTTGGTCAAGTGGTTCTTTTCGTGAACGGTATGGCAAAACATATCCCAAAGGGGCTGCAGTTGGGATACGGTTCCGTCAAAACGAAGAAGCTCCAGTTTAGGAAGTCTTGCACCTATCCGTCCTGGACCTCCGTGATCGCCGTGATCGTTCGGTCGTACGCTCGGAGCAAGTGGGAAGTCTTCGTTTTGTTGATCGATTCCTTGGGCCGGTGGGCCTGGAGCTTAAAGTGATTCAGTGTGGTGGCGGAGCAGCGCCAATCTCGCAGCTGCGTTGACCTCGTATTCGCTTGCTGAAGGGAAATTCTCTGCAGACTGTTCGTCCGCGAGGAAGGCCTCTGGTTGCTCGTTGAGCTTCTGCAGGCCTTCATTGCAACTCTTCAGTCTATCGTGGAAAACCCGCAGAGCAGAAAGGCTGAGCTGGTTGGAGTCGATGACTCTAGTCTTGCTTCAGTTCGTAGACGGGTGTGCAGAGCCCGCTGGGTGGTTCGCTTGCTTTTCACGCGTTCCATGTCGTTTCCTCTCGGTTGGGTCAGTAAGGTAGCAGAGTCCCTGGTTTCGGCACCGATATTTTACATAGATAGAGGAACGATGTCTACGGTGTAAAAAATGAAAAATCGCGTTTACTTATGCTCGTGTCCCACTAGAGCGACAGACAGAAACAAAAGACGGCGACAAGCCTCAAACTCATGCAGCATGCTCGCGATGGTACCTTTGGCAGGTGTTTAGTCGTTCGGTGCTTGTGAAGTAAGCACGAGCAATTCCAAGCCTGCTAAAGCTACCTTCGCGTGCATGATGCTCGTGTTTGAGCATGGCCTCTTTTATTCTACAAAGCCTCTTAAATCGCGAAAGACTCTGGTTTGAGGCTTGTCGTTGTCTTTTGTTTCTGTATGTCGCTCTAGTGGGACACGGGCATTAGTAGATATGTACAACATTAAGGGCTCATTCACACTGGAAGCGGATCCGCGTTCGCAAAGCGGTTGCGAACGCGGTTGTATAAGGATTCAGTACAATTGCACGCGCACACGAGGACATCAAATGCGCGTGCAATTGCACTGGATCTTTATACAACCGCTTTCGCAACCGCTTCGCGAACGCGGATCCGCTTCCAGTGTGAATGGGGGGTAACCGCTGCCTCGATCGTCTCGATGTCCCTCGTCAGGGCGCTTCTTTTTCCGGCCTTCCTCGTCTTCAATCCGTCGTCGCGCGCATATTCCTCCTCTCAGTCTACGATAATCAACACTCGCGCCATCTTTTTTTATCTATTTTCTGAATAAACCTGCATTGCTGAAGAGTTATAGCAAGTGCAGCTCAAATCAATAATACCTAAGTCATTCGGGAAACAAAGAATGCTATAAAAAGTTGCGTATCACCTTTCGAAAGGAATAAACCCACGTTATTACGCGTGAGACTTATTTGCGTAAGACGCAGTCCACCTAATAATTAGGCGATAAAAAAAAATCTTTGCAAGAAAATGTTTCGTGTGTTTCCTCGGCGGTCCGCGGGGAGCTTAAGGTATATGGAATTGATTAACTACAAGCACCTAATTTTTACAATCCACGTCAGGTCACTGAAAGCTGGTCACAAAACTTTCACTTGAAACTTCTTCCGTTCATAAAAAATAGAACACGCATGCGCTCCCGCTTTCAGGCGGTGGTTTTCGCCAAAGAGAAAGCGCATATCATGGGAGAACAATTCTCTTCCTTTTCAGCTACCTCTTATCCGCGCATCTCCCCCCCCCCCCCCACACACACACACACAAAAAAAAAAAATAGAAAAGGAAACGGTGACATTTAACATTAGCAATAATAAAATATACAAGAAACTTTTGGTCTCTTGAGCTTTCATATAATGGTATTGGTATTGGGACCCGCTCGGAGATTCCATATCGGGGTGGTTTCATCTCAAATCACGCATGAAAAAAACGTTGGGTCGTCAAAAACGTTTGGAAAAAAATATGTGTTGTGAGTAAACTCTTCGTTAAAATAAAATTGACAACGGTTTTCAACAAAAAATGTTTATTCTTCAGTTATTAATTTTTAATTGACCGAAGGCTGATTGATGCTGAGACTTTGGCGATGTCAGAGGTCGCATGTTTGGCTTCACAGCAATGAAATTTTTTTCACTTGTTTTAAACTTCAAGTTAAATGTCTTAATAACGACTAATATATATATATATATATATATATATATATATATATATATATATATATATATTTGATAAAATAAAAATTGTCAAACCTTGTCCCTTTGGCAATTATTTTCCGAACTTGAGTGATTATAACTTTTCGTTCAACGTTTTGGCATGAACAGCACACCAAACGAAAGCTTAATTATTATTTATTTCGAAAATAAAAATATAACCTGCAATGTATTTGGCGTAATGCAGTGAAGCAAATCTCCGAAGACAAGAGGAATCGTTTAAAGCACAAAATTCAAAGTCAATCTTCTAGAAAAAAAAAAAAAAAAAAAAAACTCTTTTTGTCTTTTTGTACGGAAACATTTTAGCAACTTCGATGAAAGTTAAAGTGAGTATTTTGCTTTTTGATGTAACGCGTTACATCAAAAAACAAAATTCTCTCTCTAATTTTCATCGAAGTTTCAAGATTATGTTAAAAACTTGATATTATCCGGTCTGCTATGCAATGACAATCTGGATCGTTACCGATTGTTTTGCATCGTTATCTATTATCTGTTGAGATCTGACTTATTGCATTTATAGACTGAAATTTCACATATATTTAAGCAGAACTGATACACGAGAGGTACGAGTAATATAATTAATGAAAGTTTATTATTTACGGTTCGAATGATTTGCCAGTTGAAAATATATCCCAGCATTTTTCTATAAATGTGGTGACAAAGTGTTCATAAACAAAGGAAGCGAGGGGAAGGGTGTTTTAAAAAAAAATGAATGCTTACGAGAAATTTTGTTATTACTTGCGCAAGTAGTCAGATTACTACTCTTGTGAATAGAAGTAACTCAGCCATTACAAAAATTACTCAAAGAAGTAAATGATTACTAGTAATTACAGATTGCTCGTAATGACCATCGCAGAGGTCTGCGTGAAACAAGGGTATTGATGAGTATCTTGTGCAATGCTAACAGCATGTAAAGGTGCCACAATATAAAAAAATCTAATCGTATACACACCAAGAACAAAAGTCAGGCTGGAGAGAATAGCCACGTGTCGTCGTTTTCAGATCGATAAAATTATACACGCTGTCACCCGGCGGTCTTCACACGCGCTCATTTAGTGTGTCAAAAATGCGCAAACACTTGTGGAGTTTAATTTAATAAAATTTCATCAGAGACCGCGAACGAATCAATGCGTGAGTCGAAAAAAGATCGTGAGAAATTATGTCATGCACAGAAGGTGAGAGAAAGCGGGTTTGATCTTATCGGCATTAATCTCGTGAGAGCCGCCGACTGAAAATGCTGCCAGCCACTTAATTTTTTTACGATGTTGATTGCTTCTTAGCGTAATCAATATTGTGACAGGCAACGACAGGAAGTGCTGTCTGCTACTTTATTACAAAATGTATTGCGTCAGGATCGTATATGTTATGGGTGGACTATAAAATTTGTTTACAGTCGTATATGTTATGGGTGGACTATAAAAGTTGTCACAGTCGTATATGCGGTGTCGCACCAGTGGTCGATTTTATCACCATCTACTCTAGCGACGTGGGATTTATATTTAAATTTTAGAAACAAGATGTCACTTCAAGAAAATTGGAGAAATGCTGTTTTGTTCTCTTCCATTTTACATATACAGGAAGCTTATACCGGAGTTGAGAAGCTACTCCGGCTTGCAGTCACTTTTTAAGATTGTAATGTACGTAGCAAATCACAATAAACTTAATCTGGGCGCCTCCCTCTTTGCCTTCCTTATTTCAAAGGTGAAGTAGAACTTCGAATGAGCTGAAGCTTCCACTGTACGCAGCTATGCTTCCCACTTCAACACTAAAAAGTGAGTTTCACCTGAGCAGCACTTTATACCGACCTTTCCGTCTATCTATCTCTCTCTCCCATCACAAAAACTTTACTAGCGGAGTGCTCTATCTACTGAGCTAACCAGGAGCTATTAGACAGTAGAGCAACCGGGTGTTAACAGTTGCCACCTGCCTTGAGCAAAATCACCGCAAGGGTAAGATCAGACGTTAAAGTATTTGAGGAAAAGTCCTCAAGGGGGAGAAGATTCATAAAAGAATAAATCGGCTTAAATCTGAAGATGGAAACCTTTAAAATGGGGCGCTCCATTTGAAGGTGGAAGTCAATTTGTTTTAACGAAAATAATATCCATCTTGGGAAGTTTCACTAAAATAATTATATAAATTATAGGGAGGAGTTGGAAGAAAAGCCTCCTGGGAATCCCGAGAATGGAAACCGACGTTTGGCTGAGACAGCTCCAAATACATGTCTCTCAGCGACTTACAAAAAGTTTACATTCTGTAATTTGCTGAGAGACAAGTGATTATGAAGTAACCAGAACGTTCCGGGTAGTTCATTTTCTAAAACTCCCCAAATAGTTTCAAACAGTTCCTCTACTGAAAGATTCTGAAAGTTTATGAGGACTCTCAGAAAGTTTCCTTTCAGATTGGAACTGTCGCGGTGATTATAAGCAGAGCGGCGGGCAAGAATCCCGGACAGAAGCTCACCGTCAAAAACTCACCGGAATTTTCCCAGACCTGGACAAAAGCTCAACCATCTTACTCGTAAATCTTGACAAAAGTTGTTTGCTTTTGTACATGAGCTCAAATAACATGAGCAATTAAGTAGTGTCTTCCATGGAATAGGGTCTAGATATGTTTCTTGTTTAAGAACATACCATTTATTGGTCAAACCTTTAAAGGCGAATACAGCCTCCCATTGCCTCGAGCAGTTTTGGTATATCTCTGTGAAGCTGATCGTCCTCGGACAGCTTCCTCGGGCGGTGTTGAAGTCCTTCTGTTGCCTTCCGTACCCTCTTCACCGGGGATTCACTTTGGCGTGCTTGCAGAAAGGCTGTCGTGACCAACATGTGATTTTGTGGAAGAAATTCAATAAGCCTTCAGACACTTGGATAGTCCCGTCCCACAAGCGTGCGGAACCCGCTGTTCTATCCTTCCCATAAGTTGTTGGGTGCCCATGACTGTCTCCATCGTAGGAAAAAGAAAGTGCAACTATACTTCGTTTCACCTTGCGATGTACCACGATGAACTATACGAGCAACACGAGGCAATCCGTAGTTCGTGGGATGCCTCGTGGCTTCGCGCTCCTCGCATCGCTCCGCCCAACTGGAAGGACACGTGACACCCTCCAAGCTATGAGTTGGCTCCGGTGGCTTGTGGCGAGTCTCGCGGTCCACTCTAAGGTGAAACAAAGCGTAGTAGTGTCGCAAAGTCGCCTTATATGGCACCCACGTGGATGAAGCACCATAAGACAAAAACCCTGCACAACCTCTAAAAGTTTGGCCTTGGTTTTAGTTAACCGGGTTCAAAGTAGTAGTAGTATATTGAGGTTTTATGGCGCAAAAGCAACTAAGGCTATGATGCGCCAAGAAATGATACTATTGCACAAGGGGATTTAGGAGAAGAAAGAGCTTTAGTAGCTGGTAATTTCAAAGTTCTATGACATATGAGTAGGACCTTACATAAAAGATAATGCTACAATTTGCGTAAAAGATCGATACTTTTCAAAAACTTAAAAGAAACCTGTGTGGGTGGAAGTAGTGGCTCATTTCCAAGTAACACACATAGGTGTAAAGAGACATGCTCTTTGTAGAGCTGGGAGAAGTAGTGGCGGCGTTTATCATCATACGGAGGGCATTCGAGAAGGATACGCAAGATACTTAAAGATTCCTGGCAGATTCACATTCAGGACGGTTCTTCCTACGTAAAAGGTCTCTATGCGTGAGCCTCGTGTGCCCAATGCTTAGACGACAAAGGACTACCCCATAAAACCTGTTTCTGTGCCTAGCACTCTCCCTTTGGCTAAGAAAAGGCAGTTTGTTTGACACCTGTAGGCTCCGTTCTGCTTGCGACTGAGCTTTAACATGATATTTCATTAGGGCACAGTAATTTCTGAGTAGGATATTACTAATGTCTACAGCACGGGTGCCACAAGTGCCCGCAGCGCGATCTACCTCTTCATTCCCTGAGATTCCGAGATGGCTCTAAAACTAGCAGAATAGAACATTACATCATTTCCTGGTCGCTGCTCTATTTTGTTTTGTAATAAAACAGTGAGGGCTTTTTTGGTCTTTCAAGTGACGTCGGAGCGCGTAAGGCACTCAGCGAACCTATATATATAACTGACCGAGCGTTACTTGTTCGGATGATATGATCTACCGCAAGCAGAAGGCAGCGCAGTTCAGTAGTGAAAACAGTCGCGGACGAATTTAACCTACGAACACTTCTTACTGATGGGCCGATCATGGCGTAGCGAACAAATGTTTCTGTTTTTGTGCCGTCGATGTAGTAGTGTGAATGAGAATCACGTTCCTTCTGAAGTTAGTAAAATTATTGTCGCACGGCCTCGGATGGGGTATCCTTTTTATTAAATTTTGTTACTGAAAAATCGCAGCGGCGGATGCAGTTAATATCCCATGGCGCCACCGCTTTCGGAACTGCAGCAACTGGAAGCTTACTGTCTATCCCAACTGGCTCTGCCCCATTCCTATTTCTCATCGCGAATGGAGGGATAATGCTAGGATTGTTTTCGAATGTCCTTTGATATTTCGTGCCCTCCACTGCCTCCCAGGCTGGATGCTGAGCGATTGATCGTATCCTTGACGAATACATAAATCCCAAGGCGAATCGCCGTCTGTCAAGGGACATCTCATCTCCCTCGCAGAGACTGAGCACAGGCGACGTTCTGAAGGCCCCTTGCCAAGCGAAGAACCTGATCATGGATGGGGTCGGGTGCCTTAAGCGCTGATTGCCTAGCAGATCCATATACAAAGCTACAGTAGTCCCGACGTGAGCGAATCACAGAGCGATAAATTCGTAAAGGGCATAGACGATCAGAGCCCTATGTCTTGTGGGGCTGAACTTTAAGGAGGTTCTGTGATTTTTTACCTTTTATCTTCAGATTCTTTATGTGAGATGTGAAGAACAAAGAACAACTGACGATCGAAAACAAGGCCCAGAAACTTGTGTTCTTTCTTTGCAGGAATGGAAGCCTGGTGCATCTGCAAGGAAGGCTCCACGGGGATTCCCCTTCTACGAGAGTAGCAGACACACACTGTCTTATCAGGAGAAAACCTAAAACCATTTTCGTCTGCTCACTTCAGGAAGTTGTTGATTGCAACTTAAAGTCTACGTTCACAAATGGAAATATTGCATGATGAGACAGAGATTTGAAGGTCGTCCACATAAAGAGAATATTTCACAAACTGAGGTATGGACCGAACTATAGAGTTAATCTTCACTATAAAGAGAGTAACACTCAAAACACCGCCTTGCGAAACTTCAGTCTCTTGAACAAATTCTCTGGAAAGAGCCGTGCCCAACTTCACAAAAAAAGGTTCGTTTCGAAAGATAGCTCTTTATGGTCGCGAGCATCCTCGCACGTCCACCTACTTCATACCAGTCACGAAGAATTTCATAACGCCATGCTGTATCATATGCCTTTTCCAAGCCGAAAAATTCTGATAGGCAGTGTTGTTTATTAACGAAGGCTTCACGAATTGTAGTTTCCAGACGTACCAAGTGGTCAACTGTGGAACGGCAGGACCGGAATCCACATTGATTTTTATCTAGAATGTTTTGTTTTTCTAAAAAATACATGAGCCTTTTATTAACGATACGTTCAAATGTCTTGCTTAGACAACTGGTGAGGGCAATTGGGCGGCAGCTAGGTCCTGAAGAAGCATCCTTCTCAGATTTCAGAAGTTGTATGGCAGTAGCTACCTTCCATGTCAGTAGAAACCTGCCCTCTTGCCACACGATTGAAAAGGTACAAAATAAACACTAGTGTAGAGGGATGCAGGTGCGTGAGCATCCGGTAGTGTATACCATCAGGTCCTGGAGCCGCTTTGTTGAGCGAAGGATCATTTCGAGTTTGTGCTGCGTGAGGGGTTGATTGTAAGCCTCACGGACACCACTTGAAGTCTTCACAGACTGCGCTTCCACTCGCTCTTAGTATCTAAGAAATGCAGAGGAAGAGTGTTCGGAACTTGATACACGAGCAAAACGCTGACCAAGGAGATTGGCCTGCCCCTCTAAGCTCTCTGCAAAAACCCCAATGTGAGAAAGAATCGGGTCTGAGAAAGCATGGTATCGCCCCTCAATCCGATGAACTTTATACCAGACTTCTTTGCGTGTTACAGTGCTATTAATTGAAGAGGCGTACCCCTGGAAATTCTCTCGCTCGGACTGGCGGCGAATGTATCTTGCACGAGCTTTCACTTGTTTAAACTCGAGGAGATTATTCTGCGTGGGGTAACGTCAAAAATACCCCATGCTTTCTTTTTTCGCGATTCAGAACACTCCTTGTTCCACTACGGCTTCGGTTTCCGTGGAGGATGCGTGGACGTCATAGGAATAGCAAGAGACGCTGCATAAAGCATTTGTCCACTTAACAGTTCTTTAACTTGGTCCACCGAGAGTTTGTCAAAGGATGTACATGCAAGCTGCTTCGCCTGGGTAAAAACAGACCAATTCGCTTTCTGGAATCTCCAACGGGCAGTCCGCACCGGCACGCACTTAGGGGGGATGTTTCTCAAGAAAATCAGAAAGTGATCGCTTCCATGCGGGTTAGTGTCTGCGACCCATGTAAAGGAAGTAAAAATGGAAGCGCTACCGATGGAAAGGTCAATATACGAGGGTGATAACGATGATGGGCTAAAATTGTATGGTTCTCCCGTGTTAAGAAGGAAAAGTGACTGAGACATTAAAAGTGATTCAATCATTCGACCACTGGCGTCAACGAGGTCGCTACCCCATAGACAGTTGTGGGCATTAAAATCTCCAAGTAAAAGAAACGGTCCCGGGAGTTCGAGTAAACGATAATTAAAATCACTTAAGGTAAGAGCACAAGAAGGAGATATGTACAAGGAACACATAATGGCCACTTTGTGAAGGAGGAGGCGCACCACCACTGCTATATTTGCTAAATCGACCGCACAGCAGGGAATGTGCTTAGGAACAATCACTGCAACCCCCCCCCCCCCCCTGCAGAAACAGATGCGCCACCTCTATCTTTTCTAAAAATGCAATACCGCCTAAGAAAATTTTCTAAGACCTGCATTGAGATGAGTTTCCTGAAGACATAGAGCTTGTGGCCGATGTTTCTCCAAGAGGAACTCCACATCTTCAAAGTTCCTCAGAAGACCACGACAGTTTCATTGAATGATCGCGGTCATTCTTTATGGAAACACCCCTATTAAAACAAAAGCTAAAAAAAGGTAGGGATGGAATAATTATTTTGAAGGAACTAATGGTTGTTTCCCTTTCTGTTTCCGATTTGCTGTCTGCCACTCCATGTCCTCTAGGTCAGTTTCTGGAGCAGAAACGGTGCCAGCATCCGTAGTCACCTCCGCGTCCAGAGCCTTGTTGGCAAGCCTGCCAGGAGCCTGGGAGCTATCAGACGACGGGAAGGGGGGGGGGGGGGGCAACCCCTGGTTTCTGCTTTGCCCTGCTGGAGAGGCGGTCGACGTACTGGGTTGACCCACTGCACCATTCGCATTCTCCACTTCACGTAAAACGTGCTGCTTGTTCGGCGAAGTCCTCCCAAGAGAGGAGGAACGAGGGGCTCACCCCCCTTCCGGGGGGATGGCGCAGAAGGAAGGGACGAGGGAGTCGTCATTATCGCCTCAGTGGCACTCGAGTCCTTTGTACCACAGGGTGTGTCAGCTTCTTTTGCAGCTGAGAGTGAATGCTCAGGCAGAGCAATTTTCAGCCTGGGCGTGGGGGACTGCAGCGGTTTCCCACGGTCTGGAAAAAAGACCTGGGTTGCCACTGATGCCTTGGACGGTGCAGGTCCCCTGCTGGACAACGCCTCGGCGAAAGAGCCTCTTTGAAAAGCGGAGAAACGACGCTTCGCATCCTGACAACTAATGCTCTCCTTCACTTTGAGCGCAAGAATTTCCTTTTCTTTCTTGAAGTGGGCACAAGCCCTTAATTATGCAGGGTGGTCACCATCACAGTTAGCACACTTATAGTCTGCTCTGCAAGCATCAGCGGGGTGGTCTTTGCCACTGCATCTGGCACAGGTCTCACGACCACGGCAAGCGCGCGAACCATGACCATAGCGCTGGCAACGGAAGCAGCGGAGAGGATTTGGAAAGTACGGCCGCACTCTGCATTCGATGTAGCCTGCTTTCATTTAAGGTGGCAGCGTACTGCTCTCGAAGGTTAGAATTATCTGTCTAGTGGGTCGTTCCTCGCCATCCCGTCGGATTTTGATTCATTTTGCGGCGACAACACCTTGAACCTGCAGGCTCTCCGCAATTTCTTCTTCAGAGCTGTCTGCTAGATCAACCTCCGATATCACACCTTGGATGGTGTTGAGTGTGTGGTGAGGAGAAACAGTCACCTTGAGGTCATGGATAGTTTGGATATTCAGCAGAGCTGTTGCCCGGAACTTTTGGAATACGTCCACAAGAAGGTCGCCTGAAAAGAGCTTCTTAGCTTCATAGTTCGTTCCTAGTGTGCTTTGGAGAAACTTAGCAACAATAAAGGGGGACACCTTGGACAACGGTTTAGCGGTGCCCTCAGAGAGCAGTATAAAAAACCTGGTAAAGTAGTCGTTGGAGTTTAAGTCGTCTTTGTTCAGGAACATTGAAAGGGCTTCGGTGCGACTCTTTCAGGAGGCCGTTCAGGTTGTTTTAGCTTAGAACCCACAGAGATGTGAAGGTATTCGGAATCTGTAGCGCGCCGCCCGCCACGGAGTTAAACGAGGGAATAGATAACGCCGCATAACAAAAATGGCTTTGCTATAGAAGCATTACTCTATTAACGCTATACCCAGAAACTAAAACCAAGTGTAGATCTGGACGGAAGTATCTGTCACCACCCAAGTTTAGCCCTTGCCGCCAATGAAGTTGAAAAGGGAAACAAGAGAAATGAGAGGAGTGAAAAGAAGGAGACGACAAGGGTGAAAGAAGGGAGGGGATAGTAGAAGTGGCGACCGACTGAATCATCCTGGTCGGGCCAAGCCAGGACACCCGTTTACGAGAAGCGGGGGCCGACGTTGTGTATTTCCTCACCCGGGGGGCCCCGAAGGGTCCAAACCTACCCCAGGCTCGACTGATCGAACCACCAGGATGCCCTTTTCCTCGGACACAAGAAAGCCACGCACAGCCAAACGTGGCCGGGCGAACCCACATGGCTCGGGGTCCGTGGTGACGTCATTCACCAAACACCTGCTTTCACATTTTTTTGAACCCGGCCCCCTGCGGGGCTGGGTTCAAAGAATATACTTTTCAGTGCAGTTGTTAATGAATGGGTCACTTACATAGCATCACTTACGTGACCCCATTTAGTCCACAATTTGGCCAAGCCCATTTTACGCCAAATAAACTTTCGTCCAAATCGGCAAAAAAAAAAAAAAAATAAAGGTTGGCTATTTTTTGGGTCTGTTAAGAAAGGAATAGATGAGCTTTTGTTTTGTGAGCTTCTGGCCGGTTATCGGCCCACTAGGCGACGTTATACATTTGCCTATTTACCCCCTCAAATATTGCACGATTAAAATAACCCGCTGCAACATCAATATGCCCGCGTTGTAAAGCCCGTACGTACAGCGTCCATCTCCCTTTCAGGGTCGCCGCGGCATGCGGAATCGATGGTTCTTTAGCAACAGTCGAAGCGGGGCCCGTCCGTTGCATGTGCGGCCGGTCGTCAATATCCCCGCAACGTCGAGAAGCGAATGGAGAGGGAACGTATCTCGCCCCTGATTAGAGCCGGGCGGGTGGAGCGGGTGCCGGCGAATAGAACAATGGGAGTCACTTAACGCCAGGTGTACACAACAGAGTTCGCGCTGCCGCCGCCGGCCTGCAACTGCACCATGGCGACGGCGCGGGAAACAAAGCCGGACGAGCGATTGGAAGCCGACACACAGGACCGGGGACACCAGTCATGACCCGCTGAAGGGGGCCGGCTCTCAACAGCACCGTGGCGTCCGTGTCTGCCGTGGCGACTTCGTCGTTCTGCATGCGGCCCAGAAACCTGCCGGCGCGAATGGACAGCGGCGGCACCGAAGCCGGGAACGGCATCTACAGTGAGTGCACGCGACTCGATGATCCCGTTGTGCACTTGAAAGTCGCTGTCACACGGTTCATGTGTGACACGAGAGACACGGTGTTTGCTGCAGACACGACGCCACATGTCTGCCGTAGGTTTGTGTATTACCAGTAATACAAAAAGAAGCACACCTCAGAGAGTGTTTTTAGACTTTCTTCCGTATGATGTATTATTTGTTTATTTACACAGATACCTGCTGCACCGTTTCTCTGTATTATGCAGGGGGTGCACAATAACATGGCGAGAAATCAACGCGCAAGCATCAAACACCAAAAACACTTTCAATCGGAAATGTTTCTTTGCACTCTACCAGTAATTACATTTTTTAGTAGTGTATTCCACTCCCGGGCGGTTTGCACAAAAAAAGAAAGATTAGTAAGAAAAACATTTGGTGTACTCTAAGGAAAAGAGGAACGGAATTGAGTCCCTCCGGGGTCCAAATGCGCTGCCACCACCACTAGTCCCTCGGGGTGACTAACGGGGAGCAACTTTTGCGCCCCTCCTCTTAGTCCCTCAAAGTTGAAACCCGAAAACTAACCTTTGCAACCTTTCATTTAGGCCACTGGGACTACATGTTGCGCCCTTACCTTATTTATTACTAAATTGCGCCCTCACAAACCCGGGTAGCGCTAGTCAACGTCAAATTCAAAATGAAAAAAAAAAAGAGAACATTATCGCTGTTTAAGATTTTTTTCACCCTCATTACATTTATATTTGAACAGCGTTTTTTTCACAATTGCACACGTATTATAAATTTAACATAAACTAGGAATTAGAACACGTATGACCAACACGCACAACACACACGCGACAACATTCTAATCTAATAATTTTTTGTTCCATTATTGCCGGACTTTTGCACTGTCATAGGCACACATTCCGCTGGAAACAGAGGAAAAATGGCAAGGCTGAACCAAACTAGTCTGAGGTGACTGCTGTCGGGGGCTAAAATTGTTTTCATAGACAAAGGTGTCTTAATGCGCGGAAGCAACTCAGACAGGCACTTCTGTGCTCTGTGGACTTAAAAAAAAAAAAACACACAAATACACTTACACGAAAATATTCCCGCACCTCGCGCACATTAGTGTCGGCGTTGTGTACGGCCATTTGCAACTTTCAAATGCTGTGCAGCGCCAACATCATAACTCGGCCATAGGGAAAAACTTCATCGTTTCTACACGAAAGAAAACATATTCCATGCGCGTCTAGGGGGAGGACTTTCTCCAGGGTACGTTGGAGGACGTCCCAGAAGAAGACTCCATCCCAGCACTCAAGAAACACGATTTCGATCGTCTCTGGCTTCTTGCATAAAAAAACAGTAATCCCCCCCCCCCCCCCCCCCCCCCCCCCCCGATACAAAAAGCCCCCTCTCGTTGAACTAGTTCCTGACCGGCAGGGTACCCGAATGTAATTGAAAGAAAAAAGTCTTGATGCCCGCGGGCAACGACCATACTCTTAACGCGCTTGAAAACGTCTTGCCATAAGCCTGCACAGTATAAGGCTCTGTATAGAGGTACAGAGAACACACTATCGCACACATCCTTATACAATATTTTCTGAGGACCTTTATTCAAAGGCTCAACTGAAAAACGGGTTAACAAAAATTTACATGACGCAACCACTTCTTTTAAATAACCGTGAATGCCACCTGACATCGAAGATGTAAACAATCAACTTAGGCAACCCGCTTGCAAGCCTCACTTGACAAACGGTGCGCAAAAAAAGAGTTATTTATGTCCCGAAAATATATGAACCGATTAACAGCCTGGCGTAAAAACAGATGCGGCAAACTAAGGGCTCTGTTACACCTACTTCGACGTCGAGCGTAGCAAACGTGGCGTAGCGCAGCGCTCACTGATGCTAATTGGTCGAAGATATCGAGTTCCTGCTCGCCGGCCAATCAAACGCCGACATTTTGTGTGACGCTATGTTCGCTGCGCTCAACGTCAGAGTATAAAGGAGCCTTAAGCGCGAGACACATGCGCGAAAAATCCATCCGATCCGACGTCCGATCCGGCAATACGACTACCTGATCCGAAACATTTGGTCGCTTCAGACGTCGGATCGGCGATCGGACGTGCGTCCAACGCGCCAGATAGTTTCGCACGGCGGACGGATTGTCGGATGCGTCCAGCCAATGACAGCACAGGTAGCGCGAAAGTCATGCTGACGTAATGGGTCTGTCAGGACGAACAAGAAAACGGGACGGGCGACGGAAAGCCGGACACGTGGATCCCGCTGACTCATTCGAGAAAGATGGCACCAGCAAAGAAAGTACGCGCTAGCGAGAACGAGCTCCTAACTTCGCTCGTGCGAGCTAAACCGTCAATCTGGGACCAGACATCTATAAACGCGGACTTCCGTTGGAGTGCTTGGATCTCCTGGGCGGAGCCGAACGGATCGTCGTGTCGCATGCAAGGTCGGAAGCGTGTGTCTCAAACTGTCGCGTACGGCGATTCGGAGCGGCGTTCGGACTGTCGGATCGGACGTCGGATCGGATGATTCTGCCGTCCATGTATCTCCTGCTTTAAGCCTTCAATCGCGTATGCGCCGGAAAATATCCGTCCTACTCGATCACTCCCAGGTAGAATCCCAGAGGAACACAGCAAATACCCGGTGCAATTTCTGCACATTTTTCCGTGAACTTTTAGAAAGTACCACAGTTTGCTGACAAAAAATAACTTGCAAACTGTGGTAACTCACTACGGGGATTACCTGAGCTAGTTGGTTATTATGCATCACGGGTGGAACCAGCTGAACAAGGAAGGAAGAAGAAACAGAAAATACTACTGACCGCTGCAACGTTAGACCGCTGGACTACCAACTACTTTAATAAAACGTCCTCCTCTTTCAGTTCTTATGCGCATCCTTTTGCTTGTGTTTTTCTCTTTTCTTTACCCTGAATCGTGTTGCCCCATCCTTTTATTTATACTTAGCGGGAAGGGCGCCCTGTAGGAAGAGCTCATACCGTTTCCTTCTTCTATATAGTCGACGCCTCCAACATCTCCTTGCAAGCTTATTTTTATGGAGCGCTATGGGTGCGTGCTTGGTCAAGCTTTACTCTGCATTGAAAGTTTAACCATGGGCAGCGAGGTGTCCTGGTTCCGCGAGGTTTCTTGGTTTGCTACATGTTCACGTGCACGGTCGTTTACGCAGCGCGCGGTCTGTCCAACATAGCAGAGCCCGGATGTCAACGGTATATGTTGTAAACGACTCCTTTTTGCCACGGAACGGAGTTTGTCCTGTGCCTGGTGTGACACATATCTTTTGTGTCGGTTTGTGCCTAACTGATCTTTCGGCATAAGGAATAAGCTTTATTGGGTGCTGAGCACAAAAGTTGAACGTTTTGCCGGTTTGCTATCTTTTTTAATTTGTGGGTGACCCCATGAATATACAGGACCACTGCAAAGGGCTTTTTGTATTTCCTTGCTGGTTCTTCACTGCAAACATTATTACTCTTGACAGTGCGGAATATTTTTTTTTCACAAATGGGGGCCAATAAGGGTCTTGGATACCCGACACTGTAAAGTCGGGAAATTTGAGTATCAAATCTTTCTTGGGCTTGATATGGGCAGGTCTTCTTTAGGCTTGCGGAAAGGGCTGCGAGGTCTTCTTTAAGCTTGCGGAAAGGGCTGCGATGACCTCTTCTAGCTTAAAATTTTTTGAATGTTCGCATTCATAGGGAAGTAACCCTTTCCCCGATCGTGTTTGGTATTGCCAACAGACAGGCTCTGCTTGGAATGCCAACGCCAAATCAAACCGTGCATTTTTTTTTGAACTGTGTTAAGGTGGTACGCCGTACTCCGGAGAAAGCCTTCTGAATTGAGGCGTTCGACAAGTCGAACTCCACCCAGCGCAACTTGATGCGCACCTGTTGCCTGGAGGGGTCCACGACAATGCAGGTGCGTCCCATATAGTCGATTCAAACAACGGACCGAATCCCGATTTTCGTTTGCGAACCGTGTACCACGTGACCGTCAGGTCACCGATTCCTGCGATCCGCGCCTCGTCCGCAGCGCGGGGGCTGATGAATTTGAGCGCTTTTTCACTCGCGAATTTTTGGCGGGAGATTGACTTGAAAAGCGTTTAGTCTAGCAAAAGTTCTATGTATTCTTGGTTTTGTGTTTTTTGCCAATTAAGGGCTGTTTATACTCCGACGTTGAGCGAAGTGAACGCAGCGTAGCGCAGAACGCGCGCCTTTCCTTGGCCGGCAACCAGGAACTCGATATCTGCGCTGCGCTACGCCGCGCCCGTCAACGTTACGGTGGAGTATAAACGTACCGTTACATTTAAAACAAAAATGGCGATCGTTGTGTTTCGTTCACTTCATTTTGTCGCGCTATCCTTGGTTCACGCGTAAAAAAAAAACGACAGAAACTTTGTCCGGCTGACGCGACGCAGGTTGCGGTACTCATCCGGGTCCATGTCAAGAACCTTCCGACGAAACTCCTCTAGCACGCCGTGATAATTCTTCCACGTCCAATCAGGCTTTCACCGAGCAAGAGCTTTCTTCTGGCCGTGAAGTACTTGAGTATTGTGCACGAGCGCGGAGTGCGTAAAGGCGTCTCCAAACGCCCCTCTGCGAGCCCAGAACTTCGTTGCTTTTACGCCAAAGCCTTCTCTAGCAGGACCGTGCCTGTGTTACTATAATGCCTTGGGTTATAGTTAGGGTGTGTATTTTCCGGTTTTAACCGAAAAACACCGATAAACATCCGTCGGTTACGAAAATATAAAATCGGCTAAAACCGAAAAACACCAGTGGTTGGATATTTTTGCCCTGTTTAAAACCGAAAAACACCGGTCGTTGCTAGTTTCCGACCTAGCGCAACTCTTTCCCCATAGAGGTTCGTCAAACGTGTTATCTCGAGGATTCTGTATTCTTCCCGTGTTTATACAGGGCTTGCAGGTGGCGTCAGTCCGCCCTCCTTTCTGGGGGTCAAAAGCGTCTAGTGAACGCAGTGGAAGCTAAGCTCTCATACACCTTTCCCTTATTGTGTCTCCCATGGCCCCTTTTTGTGAAAAAAATTAACACAGTGGAGGGTAGGCTCTCACGTGCCTTTTCCTTATTGTGTCTGGCCAAGCGATGTCGGTGCAAGCCATATATTCAGAGGTTGCTGTGGTTCCTGGAAGACACTGCCAACGTCCGTGTCGCACAGGAGCGTGCGTTTTCATAATTGCGGGTTACGAACCGCAAGGAACGTGCTCCCATGACGGCAGCACGTTCTTTGCGTGTAGATGCAAGCATGAAAGTATGCTTGCATCTAGTATATTAACTGTGTGTGAGAAATAGTTGCTTCCTAGAGAAGAAGTGTATGAACTATGTGAATAAAGCTGGAACTCTCTGTCTTTGATCAATCGCTTTTTTTTCACCGATATTCACCGATTTTAGCCTCGTCGCGAGACGTTTCACCGAAATACACCGGTTTCTTGAAAATAAATAAACACCGAAAAACATCCGCCGAATTTTCTCACAAATAAACACCGGAAAGTACACACCCTAGTTATAGTGTCGCTTTGCGCAAAGCCTGTATCGGTGTTCTATCTCGATCTGTGCGTAACAACGGCGTACAGTACGATTCTTTATTGCGCTAGTAAACGTAGATTTCTATATTGGACAACGGTGCCACGGTGCGACGTTGGAGTTTCGTGGCACTCTGGGGTGGGAAACAGGTTCGGTCCGTCCTCGCTAACATCTGGTCGTCGTCTCCATCGTGTGGATGCGCTTGGGAGACGGGCGAACCACTGACATGTCGTCACGTGATCAATCCGTCCGTGGATCAGTCCGTCGTGTGAATCGGGCATTAACAGCGAGCCGCCCTGCATCCACCAGCTTGAGCTCGGCCGCGTCGGTCCACAGGTTACGGAGCCAAACGCGGGACAGCTGGTACGCCCCTACTCCGGCTACTTCCCTGAAAAACTCCAGTGCGTCCAAGCGGTTGCCGGAAATCCTCAATACTGTAAGGTCTTCGGGCCGTGTCGCAGTGAAGGGCGACCGCTTTCTTCGTGGAATCATGTGATGGAAACTGGGGTAACAAAAACCTGTAATCACTTGAGCCGCGAAAAACAGTATCACTGCGGCCGGCGAGGGCCGTGATCGCCGCTCCTCCGGCGAGGGCGTTGGTCGCCGCGTCATACGGTGAATTATGAGCTCCTTCGGAGCTCATGGTTCACTGTCTGATGCGGCGGTAACGGAGCTCATGATTCACCGTCCGATGCGCTTGTCAACCGGAAGTAGAATCGACACGCTAATCCAATCTCCGCCCTCAAAAACTACCCATGCGCCTTTTATACTGATCATTTGAAAGAAGTCGTTGGGTCAGTGACCACCTCGTCCGTGAACGATGTTAAAAATATGGTGCTGCTTTCGTACCAATATTGTTCTCGAGTATTGTTGCTAAACATTCCAAGGATGGATCTCTTCCTAAGAAGTAACGGTACACACAGTATTTATTTGCTACAGTCTATAAAAGAGTGCGACAGTCTACAAAAGAGCGTCCGAACAGGTGCCCAGCAGCCATGTTCTCGCCTCCCCGTATAAACTTCCCCACTTGGCGTACGCGTGTCTCTGTGGCAACCACAAGGCGAAAATAAAAGCATATATTTGAAGAAAAAAATCCTTTTTTGTCTTTGGAAATGCTTTTAGAGTGGCTGTTTTCCCCCCAGTTAAACCAAAAAGAAGGTATAAACGTTTCCAAAGTACGTTCTAAGAACGCAAAGGGGGAGGACGTCAAGACAGCAGTCAAAATCGGCATGGCCAGTGCATCAACGATGACCGCGCTCGCGGCAGCGCTGGCTTCCACCACGTGTCGAAATAGAGGCTGGGATGGTTATGAAGTGAGCGTCAAACTTTAAACGTGACCGCTCCTACAATGTTTGATGCTACGATCGTCTGTGAACACCTCCCCTTGCGTTCTGAAACAGTAAGTGCGTCGCTAACGCTGGCCATCGACGATGCAGCACACGCCGCCATCTTGTCCGCGCGTTTGGAGGATGAAAACATACAGATGCACCCTGTCTTAGGAGGACTAATGGCTGCTTTTGCTCGCCACGCCTCTCGGTTAGTCTCAACGTTATTAGAACAACTCATTTGGAAAACCGCCATAGAGCCTGGCAGCCTGCTACGAAAAAAGTTGCTCCGACCCGTACTCGAGAGCCGAACTAATCGTGATCGAAACGCCGCCATTTCTCCCGCAGCGGCAACTCAGGGAATTGCACGGCTGTACGTATTGGTTCAGGTCGAGTCGCGCGAGGGCCTGTGGCGCCATCTCGGAGTGTTATTTCGCAGTAGCTATATAAATCAACTTCTATGTTTTGATTCGTTGCTAAAGAACGGCGCTGTTATCCTGTTTAGTTTAATTTAGTTTGGTCTCGGTGGATGCGAGCGGTCCGGGTTTCAAGAGTGAGTTTTCGAACTGAGTGTTTTAGTAGCGTTGGTCCCGGTCGAGTGCAGTTAGCCCTCAGCATTTTTGCACGGTAGCTAGCTCGAACCAGATGGTATGTTCGGGAGGCAAGCGGGAGTTCAGAGGACCAAACGCTGCCGTTAGTCCTTTGAGACCATCATTTTTCTTAGAGTATGTGATAACGATATTCTGCTGCTGCTTTAAGATGATTCCACCTTGAGGATACATGATATAGTTCCAGAATGTAAAGATCTCTTTACATTCTGGGAACTGCTTATAAGACATTTTTTCCCCTTTCAGGTGTCTTTTAAACGTCGTAGAAAGTGTTTGCGGCTGAATTTTTTTTCCATAATATATATCACGGGAAGACAATACCTGTCTTCCCATGATATATATTATGGAATAAAATTCAGCCGCAAACACTTTCTACGACGTTTAAAAGACACCTGAAAGAGGAAAAAAATGTCTTATAAGCAGTTTGTTTGGGACACGCCGGTCAAAAATTAATTTTACGCGAAAAAAAAAATCTTTTTTAACCAATATTGGCGGCGTTTGACGGGATTTAATGGGTAGTCACCTTCTTTCCACTTGTTCTCTCTCTTGGAATTTTGGGTGCGTGGAGGAAAGGTGGATCGGCTTTGCCCTCACGTTAAGGTGAAAAGAGCCAGTGACCATCTGGTTCATGTTGAAAGAGCGAAGGACCATTCCGTGACGTCATGGACTTTTCGCGCAGAATTTCAAATAAATCTATCACCGCCAATATTGCTCTAAATGCTTTTTCGCGTAAAATTTATTTTTTGACACGCGTGTCCGAACTAGTCTATTAAAAAAACTTTTTCTTTTCATAAAAATATTTTAGTGTTCTTTAAGTTGTCAGTGAAACTTATCGTAGAGAACAACAACGCAATTCATGTAGGATACACGCTGTGGATGTTCGCACACACCATGACCGAAATAGCGAAGTTCATACAGCTATGGCAACCAATATGTATACATCACGTGAGTCTTCCAGCAAACTGAACATTCAAAGAACAAGTTGGTTCGGGAGCGCTGAGTCGGCAGAACACGAGGACAGCACTAGCGTACACAAACAATGCAACCTAGACGACGCAAGAAATGGTCAGAGCGCTGCCTAGAATTCGCCCGGGGCTCTCTCCGCCTTGCCGCGAGGGAGAAGAAACAAGCATCGTGCCGGATTCGGTCGTCACGTGATCGTACAAAAATCCACAGAGGTTCGGAGAGGGGACTTGTGTCGGGAAGCATAAACATCAGTTTGGTTTTTGCCTCGCCTCGTTGCTCCCCTCTTCGTCATCTAGTCGGCGGTATTTTTACTTTCTGGAAGGGAGATTTGAGCTCGTACCATGCTAAAATGCACTCTGCTGCTTTCGGTGAAGCTGGACTATTTGCGAATCCAGGGAGGAGACGCCACCCAGCGGAAAAGACGTGAACGAGAGGAGCGGCGAGCTACCGTGCCTATCCCAGCGCGCAGCGAAAACTAGCGCTGCCTGGCGGTCGAAATGTAAAACAGAGAAAAGAGGATTATATTAGTGCTGATGGTGGTGTTGGGGAAGTGTTGCAAACCGAGCCGACATTTTTTATGGGAAGCTAGAAGGTCGCGCGTCGTCGTCGATTTGTGTGGTATGTTCATGACTTAAGTTCTGTGTTTCCGTGTTTTCGGTATATAGAGCGATAAACCCCGAAAATCCCCCCCGAACCGGTTTTGTCATACATAAAAAAAAAAAAAAAAAAAAAAAGAACGAAAAAGAAAAACGAATTGATGCAGTCCTTGAAGAAGGAAAATCTATGCTTCACAGAAAGAAATCTTTATCTACAGCTAAATTTTGTGATGACGTGGAACCCGACCCAGATTGAATTTCTGAAAGCTGCTTTTTTTATTGGAAACTACACCTCAGTGTTGTACGGAATGGCGTTCGAAAGAACGTCGTTCTGGGACGCGTTTTTTTTTTTTCTACTGTTTTTTTTTTTTTTTTTGAGGGACAAAGAATTACTGCCGTTCCACCTTGCATCGGGGGAACTGGAACGGGAACTCGTAACGTTTTCGAGGGAACGGCAGGTAAAACGGCTTTCCCTTGATATTTTTTTTGTTTATATGTCTTAAGCTTTACGCGAATTTTGTAATCATTTAGTATATTTATTATACTTCAACGTCCGACTTCAAGTTACGGGGAAGTGCCCGATAGATGGTCTACAAAACAAATAAAACTGGAACATGTGTTTTCGTGGCGACACGACGGGTAGTTTGATGTGAATATTTCCACTTGTTCGCTTTTGTTTATCCACGAAGTATGCAGCAGAATATTTTATTAAAATTCACAAATATAACATTCATTTGACGACACCTTCTAATCTTCGAAACGTAACGAAAACGCGTTTCTCTCAAACCAGTGCAACTCGTGACCGGAACTGGTTCCAAGATTGAGGAGGAACGAGGAACGAGCTTTCGCTCCTGGTTTGGAGGAACACGTACAAGACTGACACACACCTCTTACCTTGTTTCTTTGAGCCAGTAAGGTTTTTCGGTATACGTTTCACGCCTGTGTTCCGTTTTCTTCAACAATAAACGCCGATTAGTGTCTGACGCCAAAAAGTTATACCAAAAGTTATACCAATATTTGTAAAAAAACACACACACACAAACACAATGAAACATAAACCCCTCGATAGTATCCTTTCATTTCGAAGAAGAAAAAAAGGCTGCATGCTTGATTATTTTGTTAAACGCGCTTAAATACGGTAGCTTCCTTGGGTGGGTGCTGCTCTTAGTTGGGTAAGGCCCACGTCAGGATGACCCTTATTTTATTAGTGCCTAGAGGGAGTTCAGGTGGCGCCTAGAGCAATGTTTTGTATGCAAGCCGATTACGTCACATCATTGTTCTTTTGTGACGCTGCGCGCGCTTTCCTTCATCACCAAAAAGGATACAAAGCCTTTGCATTAAATTTTCTGGGTCACCAATAGAGGGGAAGCGCGCTTTCCTGCCCTTTCCACTCCACCTCGCTCCGCGCGCTTTTTTCTACACCACTTGTCTCTGCTCCTTCCTTTCTAGCACTTTCCTCCGCTTCGCGCGCTTTAATACACCACCTGCCTTTGCTCTTTCCGTTCCTTTGTGCTGGGTTCGTAGCTCAGTCGGCAGCGCACCCTGCTTAGACGCTGGTAGTGACCCCAGTTTGATCCGTGGCACCGGTTGCCTTTTTTTCCAAGATGATTCGGCGGTTAAGGACTGACCGACCTACATATTTCGTGTTTACGCGGCTCCTGTGGTTGGATGGCCCTATAAAGCTACCGCTTCAATAAACCAATAACATACGGAACCCTATATTTTGTTTAACCTTAAAGGGCAACTCCGGTCGAAAACAAAACCAAACTAAGTGACTGGTATCGCTTTAGCGGCAGGAAACATGATCACAGCCGAAATATTACGTCAAAGTAGAGCCACGTACTCCAGTAAAGCCGATTTTAAAGGGGCGACAAGCTGCTATTTAGCAGGTCGCAAGCGGGTTAGCTTTTAGTCAAGCAACACTGGGCGACGCGTCCCTTACAAAAATGAACAATGAGTTTCAATTGAGCTTCTAATGTGTTTTTATAGAGTCAAATGAAACTCATAAGAAACTCATCGTTAAATGAGTTTTATCATTACCCACTCCATATCTATTCTTTTGAATTTACTCATTACAAATTCAAGTGAGGTTTATCGTTACCCAATCAATATCAATTCTTTTGAGTTTACTCATTACAAATTCAAGTGAGGTTTATCGTTACCCAATCAATAGCGATTCTTTTGTGTTTACTCATTACACATTGAAATGAGTGTTATCAAAAAAAAAAAATCAATAAATCTACTCCCTACTGCATTGCACCCGAAACAAATAGCGTGTCGGTGCTAGTTCTGATATACACATTTATTTCCTGTGCTTAAAATAATAACTGTATTCACCCTCTTTTACTCCTAAAGGCTTATTCACACAATGTATCTCTTCAACGCGCCACAGTTTAGCGAAACCAAGATTTCGCAAAATCGGCCTGTTCACACGTAAGAGTTTGACGCGCGAAACCTGTGACGTATTGACTCACGAGAATTTCGCCAAACCTTGTCATCTGCACCGGGAACACCAAGCGTTTTGCATCAAAATGATATGAAGTACGCACAGTGTGAAGGGACAGCCTGTTTTATTAATGCCACTCAATGAATTTCGTCAGATTCGCCTCACTGGGTTTACTAGTCCTGCCAAACCCGGGAAAAACCGCGAGATGATCTCGAAGCATTTTAGACATTTTTACACCGCTAATAAAAAAACGTTATCCCCCGTCATCATGTTTCTATACGGTGCTTGCACCCGCCGCGACTGTTGACGAATCTGCACCGCGCCCCCAATCCGTACTGTAGGCGCCGTTCACACACCTGCAACCGAGTAGGACCAAGACCTCGTCGCCCGTACGCACCGCTTCTCCGCTTGTCGCATAGGGGGGCTTGTCGCTCGCCATGTTTGTTTGTTTTCTTTCGGCAAAGCTCGGATACGGGATCGGCCAAAAATCAGACTCCTCCGAAAGCTCGCTCCTCCTCGAAGGTCAGACGTCATAGCGAAGTCGAGCGGCCATTGGCAGCGTCCGCGTTTCTCCTTCGGGTGATTGACGGGCGTCGGTGAGATTTCAGCGAAAAATTGCTGCAGAAGCGAGAAACACGCGCAACTTTTTCGGTCGTGTTCAGACGGGGAATCTGTTTCCCGAAACCTAGTTTTGCGGCACAAGATTCGCCAACACGATGCATCATGTGAACAGACCTATTTACGGCGCCCCTCTACCGCGATTTGGTCAGTTTCGGTTTCAATATTGTAACTTTTACTGGTTTCGGTTTCATATTTTCAGGATCGCGTCTTCGACGCCCCATCGGTAGCGACACCAGTTCTTTGTTTTTTTTCTTTCTCCGCCATTTTCGCCAGTTTTGCGACCGTTGGCTGTGTCGCGAGATGGAAATGCCTTTTGACATGGAAATGTGCTAATTTAATCAAGTTTATCTATCTGTGAAGTTTTCTCTTGTGATGATTATGTTCAAGAAGAGCGCGGAAGACCGACGACGCGACAGAACGAGCAACTCAACGCAGTTGGTAAGCATACTTTGTTTGCATTGTACGCGTTGAACGAGAAGTGAACATTAGGGAGTTTTAGAGTAATCTCGTGGCTGCTGTGCATGCGCAGACCCAAAACAAGCTTCGGACTCGAGCTTTGGGGCCCGTTATTTCTCGATAATAGCGTGGGTACCGCAAAAGGCGGCGCCCACGACATCTCCGTTGATCGCGTCTTCGACGCCGTCGCCCGCTCGGGAACTGCGTGAGTCGCACTCGGCGCCCGCGGTCGGTATGGTCGAAGCGTTTTCAAAACGCCACGGATCGCTGGATTCACAGCTCAGAGCTATCGAGGCGCGTGTACTTACGATCGTGGCAGACATGTAAGCATGCCTGGGGTGTGGATTGTCTGGGCTTCGTAAGCACAGCCAGAGTCCTTCAATGCTCTGGTACAACAGAGCAGCTTGGCAGTGACAAAAACAAAACCTGTGGCATTGAGTATAAAACACCTATAAAAATGTTACTCTGGACATAAAGCTTGTTTAATTTTCAAGATTAAACGTTCTTTTGGGGTGACCCCGGCAAAGAAACGCTATTCTAAAACTCTTCGCCGCAATCCTCGCTATTTTGCCGTCCGTAACTCGCGGTAAAGTAGCGCCCGATATTCTAAAACTTCCTATTTTCTCGGCACACGTTTTCTCGTTAAGCTAGAATTTTTTATTTCTTTTTTTAACTAGTTGGGTTTGATTTATTTGTCCTAATGTTTGGATCTGTGTAGCGTAATGAAAAGTTGCCACTCATTCTGTGTATGGTCCAATAAATTGTAGCTTATGTCAAGAGAGCACGTATTGAATTCCTAATGCTACTTTCAGTCCCTTGCTTTAGAAAATGTCTTATTGGTTTAGCAGTGTACTGATGTCGTTCAACTCTAAATTGATTACATTGATAATACTTCATTACATTTCAGAAGTTAGACTTCCTTGGAATTCGCTTCATGCAGAGCCAATATTCCTTTTCAGTCAAAATGGTTGAAGAGGATATCCATCTTTTGTTCAGAAGTTATGGAAGTGGACTGGATTGTACTGTTAGGACAAACTTCGGTCCCCTGGTTTTCTAGAATTGAACTGGGTTTTACATTTGTCGGTTAGATTGATAAAGCAGTTGTTCCTTTCGCCTTTTTTTTTTCTTTTTCATTTTGCAATTGTGATGTGATAAAGCCGAGGGCCGCAGTTATTCCCAAATGAAGCAGCAGCAGTGTGTTCCCAGCTTGCGTCACTTCGATTCATTTCAAGGCATGCCGCAAAATGAATGCCTTTGTTCATACACCGTTGGGATTGGGACTGACTTCAAAATGCAGTTTGACACAGTGATTAAGTGGTATGGGACGTGTGTTGAATGACCTATGCGGTTGTCACAGGTTCGTGGTTGGTCAACCTGAAACGCTCCAAGTCCCACTTCCTTCTTCTTGTCTTCCTCTTCCCATTGGTTTGAAGCTCGGCCGGCATTATACTCTGTTTCATACTTAGCGTGCAACGCTGTCAAAGCTACTGGCGCGGGTGCGTGGCTTCATCTACGGCTTTGCTTGCGCGAGAAGGCGTGCAAATGGTCAACGAGATCAAGCTCCACGCTCGCGCCAGTAGCTTTGACAGCGTTGCACCCTAAGTATGAAAGGGAGTATAGTCTCATCCGAGCTCATGCCTTTGGCGCTCAGGTAAACATGTGCGAGAATCGCAATTGTCCCTCCCCCAAACCACCCTTAAACAGAACAAAATGACAAAAAAGACAAAATTTGTGACAGCAGTGTTCGAGAGAAACTGCAGACGTTTAATTACCCTGCCTGAAACTTTGCAAACATTTCAGTGTGGTTGCAGCTGTGAGGGTGAGGTGGATCCAATATGAAAACTGGACCCTGAAGCGATGCCTTCAGGATGCCGAAAATAATTATGGTAAGTTAGAAATTATCCCACTAGTATACTTCCTAAATATTTGGGCCGGGTGTCGATTAAAAAATTTTAACCCAGTTAATTTGTCACACATTTTCAGGCATAATATCTTGAAAAGAATGAAACTGCTGATGTTCCAAACTGGCTGAGGTAAAGCAGCCTTGCAGTGCACCAAGGTTTACACTGAACATACTTTTGTGTATTGTCCACGAGGTGTAGCTCTTGCATTGAAGTTTTATGACTTAGTTTCTTCAATGTTTGAACTTTCAGCATGCCAGCTAAGTAGTGTCTAATTGTTTTTTTTTTCTTTTTAGCGCAAGCAATATCTTAATCCTGGCGGCAGGAAGATTCGGCTAGCAGTTGACATGGTTGGACAACGGTGTGCATGCTTGCTTTCAATGAAGCGAAATAACAGCATGTGCGGATTGTCCATGCGTTTAATTTTTTGTTTGTTGTTTGTTTCAGACTACATGTGCTCCCAGTACAAGGGGGTGGCCCTCCAGGCTCTGACGACCAGCATGTCGTTTCTGCTGTGCTGTCGAGGGAAATTTAAAGGGTAAATATTGCAGCTGCAGTTTTTTCTATTCTGTCCCTTCTACACTTCCTGCAAATTTCTGTGCATACTTGGTCTTTTTGTTTTCATGGTACTGTAAACTTTGGTTATAGTCCGTTGCAACTATAGAATATCACAAGCCCCTCCCACAATTCCCTTTGCTCGCCATGATTGGCGGTGTCCTCTTGGCTCTCCTCCTCTCTAGTGTTTGCTTAATAAAAAGAGTGAAGCGCTTTGTGGGAGGGGCTTTGCTATTCTAGAGTGGCAACAGAGTATAGCATGACCTCAGTTAATTTAATCATTTCGAAGAGTCCTAGCGAGCACCCATGCATTTTTATGGGAAGGACTCTGCGTCATATTTTGAACCGAGAAAATGACCCTACAAACGGGAAAGCGCAGGCCTTCTGCTACAAAATTAACCGAACCAAACTTTGTTTTCAAGATCAGACCGGAAAAAGTCGACTCCTGTCTTATAAACGGCGAGTAACAGAAATCCTGTGCTAGTCTCGCAACGTTGGGAAGCTAATGCTATGACCCCCATCTTGATTTATTTAATGCTTGTTATGGCTGTTTTCACATCTGGTATTTTCACTGTTCTTTGGCCAAAAGTGAGTGGCAGGTCACCATAGGTTTCCAGAAGAAAGCGGCCGCATATGCAGAAATTTCTAGCAAGTTTGTCGCGCAGTGGCGCTTTGTCGCAACCGAGGAAAAACTATGGTATTGTTGGTGCAAAACATTAAGCCTCACGACTAGCAGCAACTTCATCGTGGATATACTGCACCGTACGGCGTTCATTTGAGCTCTACTCCACACAAAATATTACAGGGGCACTTAGGTATCCCTTTGTGGATTGAATGCGAAAGCATTGCCATTCCTAATGACGCTTCCTTTTTTTTCCTCTATTGTTAGGAATGGCAATGCTTTCGCATTCAATCCGCGTAGGGATACCTAAGTGCCCCTCTAATATTTGTTTCACATTACATCATACGGCGTCACACATCATGGTACGTCATGTCGTCACGTGGACTGTGATGTCATCGAACCGAGGACATATTTTTATGACCATCTTTCGGACACATCAACGCCGATGCCGTCAAACATGATGAAAAAACAGCCTCAGATAAACGGAGACGAAGAACAGGTAAAGACATGCCGTCTTTTGCTGTAATGGGACAAGCTTTTTTTTGAGGGGAGAGTAATGTCGCATTCCGAAGCGGCTGATATAGCACAGCAGCTAGCATGCCCGGCTCTCACACAGCAGCACTGGGTTCAAATCTCAGCCGTGGAAGCACATTTTATTCTTTCTTTTATTCCACTGTTAACGTTTGGTACAACTCGGATTTTCCGCTCCATGGGCATATAATGCTTTCGCATTAAAAAGGCACATCCAGTCAGGAATGTGCCTTTTCGTGTGGTAGAGTCGCACAGCTGCTCACCACTTTGAAAATCACTACTGAAGTACGAGAGGGTGCTAGTGATCACCAAATCAGGTTCACGCCATTCATAAGTGAAGGATCCTTTTGGGTGCACTGAAGATTTGTGTGGCACTTGCTTTCGTTGATTCATTGGCGCATCTTGCCGTTGGTCGCAGTCCTGCACCTCGTTAGCTGTAACAGGCAGGATGGACAGCTCGGCAGACTTGTCGGCTGAATCCTCCGTGTGTAGTTTAGCATTGTCCTTAGGCTGCTTCAAGTAGGAATGCATGTTGACACTCACCCATTCGGAGCATGGCTTTATGATCCACATAGAACCCTATTACCCTTTCCTTCGTGTCCGTTGTGATTAAAAATACTTCTTCAATATAGTAAACAAACACAAAAAAAGTAAATAAAAATACACAGGGACAACAATTGTGGGCATAAAACACTGGCACCAGTGTTTACCACCACTTATTGTCCATGTGTTTTTTGCGGTGCTTGTCTACGATCATGGATCAATTGGCTCGAATTGCCATATGAATTCTGCGAGATGCTTATAAGTCTTAGCTTCTCTATGTTCGAATTTGGTAAACTTCATAAGCGGCAACATCTGCTGGCTTATCCAGCAGATGTTGCCGCGTAGACCTTTTCAAAAGCCGAAATAAAAGAGTGCAATGCGGCGGCAAAAACAGTGAGCGATTGATTCTCGCAGACTCGAGGGCAAAATATACTTTTGCATTATGGTGCCCCTGACAATGTTATTAGTGCCACTCATTAAACTATCAAGGTAGTGTGTAAATTAAGTGCCTGGGTGAGCAAAAATGTAGAAATTTTGAATGTGACTTTCTGCATTTAAGGCTGGTTCACACATACAGTGCAGCGCTAACTCAGTCCTGTTAAGGGAACGAGTCACTGCTACTTCCATGGCATGTATCGTGTGTTCTGAGGGTCCTCCTTTCATAAATGACTGATGTCCCGGTTTGTAATGCTGATTCAGCGCTGAGGTAGTGCTGCGCTGTGATCAGGATACCTTGCACGGACATTGAAGTTTAGATAAGCAGATCAACGCGTAACTGTGCATCTTTTTTCTTTATAGGTTACCAGTACAAGGTCTCCCATGGACACGAAGGCAGTACAAGGTCTCCCATGGACACGAAGGCAGTACAAGGTCCCCCATGAACACGAAGGCAGTGTACCGTATACTCGAATTTTTCATTTTTAATAAACCAGTTATTACTCCTTCCCACGGTTTTATGCAGGCATTTTCCGAACCTTGCATGCGTATATAGGCATACATATAAGTGACACTTGCACTCACTTTCCCCTTCCCTTAAAACAACGGTTAGATCCGGACCACATGTTATGCAACCTATTGCCGTCTTCCCCCTTAGAGCCGTCTATCTAGAAACCCACGCTGGGAGTAAAATTTCTAATACATTTCATTTGAAAGTCTAGATACACGGCTTTGAGTCTCTGTTGAAAATCAAATGTTATTTTCTACAGCGTTGCAATTCAGGCTCTGATGGGCCATCTCATTAGGTATATTCCGACTCGTCGGAATATACCTAATGAGATGGCACGTCAAAACCTCAAGTACCACGTGGTAGAAAAAAACATTTGATTTTCAACAGAGACTCAAAGCAGTGTATCTAGACTTTCAAATGAAATCTATTAGAAATTCTTATGAGGTGGCACGGCAAAACCTTAATTGAAACGCGGTGGCCAATAGTTTTCGTAAACTCCTAAAGGGGTATTCACACGAGGGAGAAATCCCGGGGATTTCTCCCCGGCACGCGCGCATCACGAGATGAAAACGCGAGGCTTTTGCACATCGCAAAGCCTGACGTTTTCGTCGTGGGATGCGCGTGCCGGGGAGAAATCCCCGGGATTTCTCCCTCGTGTGAATACCCCTTTAGGGACTCGTTACAAAAAATCAATTGTTTTTCAACACAGACTCGAAACGGTGTCAATAGACTTTCAAATTATATTCATATGAAATACATTCGAAACTTTATGCTGTAGCTTTGTCGAAACATCAATTGGAACGCGGTGGCCAATAGTTTTCGTAAACTCCTTACGGACTCGTTACAAAACTCCTTTGCATTTCTATTGAGACTCGAAAACATATAATGAGTAGACTCCATAAACTGTCAAATGAGATTCATTAAAAATTTTTGTGAGGGCGTACCACAGCACCACCGTGACGTTACTTCGCGGTGGTGCTGCGGTCGATTCCGCACGTTGTACCGCATACTGCAGCAAAACTGTCACGTAACGTCGCTGCTGTACAGCTGATATCTGTGTTGCCATCCCTCTCTAGCAGATAATTTAGGTTCTGCCATAGACGCCCGAAAGCAAACTTTGAGCCATGATTTTTATAAAACTACACACATTATCGAGAGAGAGAGAGAGAGAGAAAAAGACGAAGAAGAAGGTGTATATATACCTTGTAATTCAGGGACACTGACTGAGCTGATGACAATCGCATTCCCAAATTAGAAAATATTGACCGAAGTTGCCCTTTAAGTTCAGACGCAGTCGACCTTCCGAGCTTATGGAATCAATCATACGGCGTCAAAAGCGCACCGTCATGGTGTTCGTCATGCCGTCATGTTTCCATGGGGTATGTGTATGTTTATACAGCCTATAGAACTTGGTCTGCCTCAACGAGCGACGAGTCTCCCAGCTGTAGGTGTGAAATTTACCCAGCGCAGTACAACCGCTAGCCTGGGGTCCTTAACGTGCACCATTCATTAATGATACACGACCACGCGCCGGTACGATGATCATCCAGATCGAAACGGGCAGGAGTAAGGAGCATTCATTGGCGGCCACAACTGTGTGCGAAACTGATGAGCGCGAGCTAAAAGAGCGAGCCTCCAACATTCTTTTGCAACGTGCATTCCGCACCATCAAGACTGCCAGTCTTAGCAGCCCATTAATCTGAGCTTGTTCTGAGCATGCGCTCTAAACATCGCCCTTAAATATGGCGTCTAGTGAATACCCTTCATACGTGTTCTGTCACCGCTGAACCAATCATAAACAAATAATGCCTGGGGACTTACTTGCCTTTTGATGCTGCTTGATTGGTGCCATTACCTCATGGCATCGGCTGCGTCTGGACGAAAGCTGAAACCACGGTGGCTGAAACTAAGTAGTTTACATAAACGCTGCAGTGAGGGCGCGTGCACCTTGTGAGCGCCAAGCTGCACGCCCGATCAGCAGAGGGGATTCGCATGATGATGATGTCGATAATCCGCCGCATACTCGTTTAGCGTGCAAGATGCTGAATCGGGTGATTTTCGCAACATCATCGATCGAACGCCTGTCCACAAAGCACTCGCGACTCGCGACAGGAGGCGTTACTGCCATTTCGTCGGTGTTTGACCTCATCAAGCGTAATTCAGCGAACCGGCGTTGTACGCAAAAGTTTCTTTATAGCAGAAAAAAAAAATGCCGAAGAGCACTTCATTTCGTTCTCTCGTTGATTTTACGGAACAAAAAGGCGTTCGCTGCTTAGTTGAATTTTTATTCATATGCCGTGAGTGAGGATTAAACGCAATTGTTGGAGGTAATGATAACTTTATATGAAAACATGGCTAAGGAAGGCTCCCTTCCGCTTAATGAAGAATGCAACCATAAAGATATCTGAACGCCTTGTGAAGTGAGGCTTCGGCTAATTTTTTAAGCTCCTTTTCTGCCTCGTTCGCCTCTCGAGTGCCCTTCTTTTTTTTTATTGATATGAATTATTTTTGCTTTACTGGACCGAAACCCCGATAGCAATCGCGTGCGTTTGGAAACCAGAGGCAAGTCTGAAGCGTGGTTCAATTTTGTACCATTTGCCTTTGCTTTTGCTTCCAGTGTAGTTTGTGGATTGTTCGTAGACGTGATTTTACGAACTAACGCACCAACGAGTGTGTTAAGGAGTGGCACCCCGCATTTTCTCGGTTAAACCAGCGATGATTTTTTTTTTTACATTATGTTTTATTAACGGCTGGTGAGATGCTCGATGGTTAGGATATATACAAAACAAAAACAGACAAAAATAAATTTATGCATATTCCGCTTGCCGCAGAAAGGCAGTTGTAGGAGTTGTAGGAGGAATATCGGTTTTGTAATCAAAAGGTAATTCGAGCGCACGGTTTGAAACGCCGAGAAGAAAAAAACCATATTGTTTAAAGCTCGCCAAAAGAAAAGTGCAACAGGGTGGAGTCTTTGTACATCAATGTAGTTTCAATATTTACACAACCACGGTTGAGCATGCACTTGTTCGTCACTTTGGCAACCGACCAAAACACGAGCCATGCGCGCAAACTCTACGTTTCCTTTCGCGTTGCCTGAAAAAAAAAAAAAATGTTCACGAGTGTTCCAAAAGCGCATGCGGATATTGCACTGGCTGCTTGCTTTTCGATTTCGTTTTCTAGTGGTTAAATTTTTTTTGTATAAATATGTTTCACACCTTTCTCAGTCAATTCGTATGTCTCCGTGTTTGTTCACCATCCGTTTGCGTTGTTTTGCTCGTATTTCTTTCTTTCTTTTTCTTCATAATATGAGCTGTCTATGATAACGACACAAATATACTGGGTGTCACAAAAGAAAATTTACAGGGTCTTTTTTACCGCAAAAATAAACTAGGCATCGCCGAACGCTCATTCTCCGCCCAAAGGTTGCGCTAGAGGTCATAACCCGATGCCAAAGTTTCAACCCGATGCGATAGCTTAATCAAAAGTTATAAGGAATTTTCTGATAATTTCAATGGGAAAATGGCGGCCGACGGAGTTTTCGAATACATGGGGCTCTATGGCACCAGAAACCGAAAACAGGCAAAAAGTGGGCTCCATTTTCCCATTGAAATTTTCAGAAAATTCGCTCTGTTTATCCTCGTGCCGTCGGGCTTGTGCGTGGGAGCAACGTCGTCGTTGTCTTCGTGGGCAATGTTGGGCCGACGGACCGCCACAGTCCCGCATCTAGGGCAAGCAATTCCCACCTTCGAAGGAGCTTCGGCACCTCGTGAGCGTCGAGGGGGCTCGCGCTACCCAAGCAAGGTGGAAAGCAACCCGGGCTCTCGAAGGAGGTCACAGAAACAGCTAGACGTCGCCTCTTTATATTATGACTAGTTTTCTTCCTTTTTTTTCTCTCATTTTCTTTCTGTGGCCAGATCTGTGTATGCATTCGTGCGTAAATATTTGTCCTCACAAAAAACTTCGAGCTTACTCGAGTGCAGTCGGGGACCTAGTCTCAACACCAAGACCCCAAAAAGCTCGTGTCTCTTCCGCGCTCTTTCTTCTGGAAGCACCATCTTAGTCCTGTAAAAAGAAAACAGACAACAGGTTCGTCGCACTCCGATCGAAACTGCCACCGCGTCGCTTTCATAGAGACGTTCTCGTCATCCGATAGGTGGAGACTGCGTCGCCGGGAGGCGAATGTTTTGTGAATACTTATATCTTAGGTGAACCCTGAATAGGTTCGGATTCTTTGCTTGTCGATCCGTATAGAGGAATGTGCATGCACCCGGTTGAAATAAGATGCTTCCGTCGCGCAGATTGGAATTTTGAGAAGTGTTACATTTGGAAGACCTTCATTGGGTGGAGGAAAACTGTTGAAATTGAAAGCACTGGCTAGGTGGAGCAGGCCACCGCCAGATTAAAAGGGTTCTGCTGGAGGGTGTGCATTCATACCTCCCTTCATGCAGCGCGAAAACGTAACTCAGGGCGTCTCGAACTTCTGTTGAACCGGAAGTTCAATACTGGTTTGGCGTACCCTCGAACTTTCAGCAAAATTGCTTGAAGTTTGAGTTTTGAAAACTGTTGCCAGACTTCTGCGGAAAATGAAAAATGCTCGAAAAATGTAATTTGCGCATTTGCTTGCTTCAAATTTAACAAATAATTACCAACGTTTACGCGATGTAAAAGCAAACATATAGTTTCGTAAATAATTTATTTTGTTACTCATGGGGCGCTAGCTCGTTCTCAATTTCCACGGACACATAGTTGTCAAACCTTCGCAAAACTTCGCAAGATAAAAACAAAAAGAAAGAAAGCAAGCAAGAAAGAAATTGTTTAAAGTTTAATATCGGCAGACTTTTCGATTTTACCTGAAAATCACCAAAAAACGTCCGTCGGCGTCGAAAAACGCCAAATCGGTAAAAACAAAAAGAAAAAAAAAATATAGAATTTCTGATAAGCATCCGTCGATGCTAAAAATACCTAATCGGTTAAAACCGAAAAACTAATAATAAAAAAACAAAAAAACGATAAACGTTTGTTGGTGGCAAACATACCAAATCGGTTAAAACCAAAAAATAGGTAAACGGCTGCGGTGTCCAAAATACCAAATCGGTTAAAACCGAAAGACGAATAAACGTACGTCGGTGTAAAATACAAAATCGACTAGGAAAAACAATAAACATCTGTCGATGTCAAAAATTCGAAATCGATTTAAACCGAAAAATCGGAAAACAGGCGCAGTGTCAAATATACAAAACCAATTAAATTTTGTTTTTCTTTTTTTTTGTTTTTTTTTTAGCTAGGGGTGTTTTTTTATCGAGACTTTCCCCTATTACACGTAGAGTTCTAATCTTTCATTCGATTTTTTTTTAAATCAATAATCACAGTTTTCAGCGCCCGCCCGAAGCAGTTCCCCAAAATACACCGATAGCTGAAAAAGAAAAAAAAAAAAATGAACAAACAATAAAGAAGCATCCGCACATTTCTTCTTCTTTTTTTTAGAAACAGTGGGAAATATATGGTTCACCTCTATGTAATTGACCAGTATGACGCGACGCAATATCTCGGCTGAGTGAGACGCAGTGGCGCTGCAATGCGACGCAATCTGATGCGAGGAGAATGCAATATACGACGACTGCAAGAAGTGGCGCAAACCCAAGGGAACCCTTGTGTACGTCAGGGACGGAATTTTGTTCTTGTGCTTCATGGCAAGACGTCCTGGAGCGTGACAGAACGACGATCTCGTAAAGACGTGCCCTGTGTTACCAAGATCACGAGTATCGCCGGGTTTCGTTTGAAATAGGCGATGCCGGTTTAGGGTATGGTTTCCAGCGTTGTTGCTTTGGTTGGATTCCGGCAGGGGAAATCCAAAACTCTGTTTGTTTTTACAACAAAACGACATCGAGAACGATTTTGTAATATCTTTTTTTACGGTGCCCCCGCGGCTTCGGTGGTTTCAACGACGAGAAACGGAGTAGCGGCACGTCTAGTATTTGTGAACGGAGGGATTTTTGTCGCGTCACGGCGTCACAGTAGAATACATTGACCACTATGCTTAACCTTACAGGCCTTTGCTTCGCGCTGGTAATGCCCCAGAAATGTTCAGCCTATCTTAATATGTTTTCACAAAACCTCGGCTTTTTCAATGGCCGAATTACGATTTCATCAAATATGTATTTTTTTATTTGAATGACTACGAGGGAACATTAGGTTATATTTTCGGATTATTAAATTTTTGAGTTTTAGAAAATGTGTTTTACGTTAGCTAATAAATACGCTTCTAGAAACTTTCAAGAAATATTCAGCGATCGAACTCCAGGATGGTCTCCTATTTCAACGAAAATAAGTGAGAGTGAAATCGGATGAATTTTCACATTACACATTTCGTTTCTTGCAGGGATGGGCAGAGATACTCAAAAAGGTGTCCCGGAAGGCAAATACTGAGATACCTGTATTTTAAGGCGAAAATGCACACACTGAGGTACATTTGTCTTTTATGTAACGGAATATCCCGGAGATACGTTTACACAAACAGGAAAAAGTATTCCGGAATACAGATACAAAAACATACTGAAATACTCTTTTTTGTCTTACATGTCACATGTAAGACATGTAACATGTAACATGTCACATGTAAAACATGTAAAAATGCAGTGCATTTGGAACAACATCAAGTTTCAAATTCGTCACGAAATAGAAAACATTTGAATTATCAAGCAAAACGCAAGTTTACTTGATCGGAAAACGGATGTGCAAACTGTGAAAGTGAACTAATTACACTTCAGCTTGAGTAGCTTTTAAATGAGCTTACCATCAAGGCAGCGACGATTTAATAGCAATACCAGACTAGCGAAAAAAAAAAAAAAAGCCTCTCTACCGCCGCCGAAACAAATAGATACCGCCTTGACGGAAAGGAAGACCCGGAGCGTTGAGATGTCCTTCCTGGGGTGGTCAAGCTAGTGAAACACTTGCGCACTGACGTGGGTTTGCCTTGATCTTGCTAAAGACGAGGAATAGCCGTCTTCAAAGTCGTAGTAGATATGGACCTGGTCTGCCTGAAATGAGCCCTCTTTCGCCTCATTTACTGTTTGGAACTTTATGATTTTCAGTTCTGACGGCAACTTGAAACTCGAAGGTGTGTCGTAAACTGTCGTCTTAGGTGCTTCTGAGTAACCGAAGGAAAGGGGGGGGGGGGGGGGGGGGGGGAGGGGTAAAAAAAAATTGAACAAGAAAGCCTGAGCAACCAGATCTACATGGAAATGAGAGACCAGGGGAAAACTACTGACTCAACTGGTAATTCTTCGAAGCACATGTCTTCTTTTTCTCAATTTTGTTGACTTTTTGTACGATATACAAGGTAACCTCTTCCCCCCCCCCCTTTTTTTTTTTCCTTTTAGAGTCTGTCAGAGTGTGTCATGTCGCGGTTTCATATTATAAATTCTGGGACCGCTTGCACCCCTCATTATCAGACAACAGATGTATCCAGATACCTAAGCCTGGTTATCGCGTCACAATCGCTACATTGTTGAACTATCTCATTTCTGAGATACAAATACATTCCTCAAATGTATCTCGATACGGAGACACAGGTACTCGAAAGTATTCTTAATATGCTATCACGATACTGCCCAGCCCTAATTCCTTCTAGGTTTTTTTTTTCTGGGGGGGGGGGGGGGGGGGGGGCGGAGAGGTTTTTTGGTGATTTAAACTAATTTCAAAGTAATTTTCAACAACGTACGGTCTCTAGACGTATATGAAAGAAATATATCAAACAATGGTAACCAACTTCTTTTTGAAGTATGTAGCTTTGTGCCCCACACATTAATGGCGCTCAAGTCTTACATCCGTTTTTTTTCTCCCTCCCTTTAATGTCTGCGTGCATCGCGTGTTCACTAGCATATATTTTTTGTGACAATGTGATGACTTTCAATATGATGTATTTTTGTTATCATTATGTAGCCTTGTTCCGATAAGATGATAACTTTATTGGTGGCACGAGGCCCACTTAAGTCATCAACACGCACAACAAGATGAGCCGTTTTTAAACAAAAAGATATTTAACAATACCAACCACAGCAACCACCACAACAGCAACATCACAATTTCTGACCGATTGCTAGGCAATTTTGCCGCATGCGTGAAACGTTCTAGCATTACAAACCTTTACCCACATTCTGAGTTTCCAGACGCCGACGTTCACGGCGCTCTCCCTCAGATAGCTTAACGCGTACCGTATGTACATTTGATATTTATTCCTAAAATGAAGCGATACTACCGATAATTGGGTTGCTATACCGGGCGATCTTCCAGAGTCTTCTATACCCCCGAGCTCCTCTCCCTCAATGCGCGCAGGAGGTCGAGCTCCTCTTCGCCTACCGCTCTGGTCACATGACCTCCCCGTTAACCGATCAGCGTCGGGCACCTCACTCCTCTCCTACCCGTCAACCAATCAGTGTCGAGCCTCGCGGCCACGCTTTTATCCAGGCTTCACCCTTGGGCTTCATAAAATGCCAAACACTTAGCCAAAGAACGTTTCACGTTCAGCAGCAACTATTGAATAAACAACATAAAAAACAGCAGCAACGAGAATATCGACAACACCAAAAACTACGAACAAAAAAGGCAATAGCAATGACAACATACAAGTAAAACGATGACAACACAGAACCGCAACAACTAGAAAATTAGCAACGTACGAAACAACGAAGCGAAACAAAGACACTTTAAAAACAACATAAAAGAAACAGAACAACACCAATAAGATGAACAACACCATGAAAAAGAGAAAAAGCAAGAAAAAACAGCAAACAGCAAGAACGGCGTGAAAAACAACAACATCAGAACAACAAGCAAGAACAGCGTCAACAAAGCAAGAGCAACGATGCCAACAAATAGCAAACAACAAATGAAAAACAAAAGCAACGACGACAACACAGAACAAAAAAGCAAACAACAAACGACGGCAACAACCATACAAAACGAGAAAAAAATATTCGGACAATTAAGTCCTTTGTGCGCACCTGAAGTGGCATATGTGACTGGCCGACCCCCTCCCAAGGGTAACGCGGACTGTGACTGGTGTCGCCGTTTATTGGGAAAGAGGGGAAGACACGCCTCCCAGTGACGGGACCGGAAGTCCGGAGCGCGGAGGTGCCGAAATGAGGGTTCGGCAGGAAATGGAATCTGCGTCCGGCACATTACGTCATC